>NC_133896.1:6016729-6337979 GCF_964199755.1 Larus michahellis | reverse complement strand
AAAATAAGGAATGGTGAATATTAATACAATATAAATGATATATAATTTGGGCCATGCAACTTACCAGCTATGAGTAGAAAGAAAAAAAGACAGAAAAAGGGAGGACAAAGATAGAATGACATGGGTTCAGCACAGAAATTATGAGTTTTTAAGCACAGTTTTCTAATTCCTCCCCCGCCTCTAGTCCTTTGTTCTTTTCTCTTTTATTTTTCCTCATTTTTCTACCTTAAAATTTGGAAAAATCTGGACAGGAAAAAAAAGTTCGCTTTTCTGAGAATTTTTATAATTTTTCAGAAGTATGTAGGAAAAGTAATGCTTTTTAGCAACAAGTAAAGAGAAATTATTTTCAATACAGTGTAAATTCTTGACTACATAATAACGCTTGGTAAAGAAATTTCAACTAGCTTTCTTACTCCTGGGCTTCAGACCACTGGAATATTTGAGTAAAACAAGTGTGTAAGATATATGAAGATGTACGAACTTAAATTTACATTCATATATTGCCTGGAAGTGGGACACTCATTTGGGGACTTTTTGACTTTTTATTAAGTTCTGAAGAAGTCACTTCTTTTTGTTAAAATTATGTTTTTGTACATTTCCACCAGAATCACCTTCACCACAGTATTTGTGAAAGACATAGTGTTAAAGAAACAGCACAAAGCTCCCTTTTCAAGGAGTGCAGAAGTTCCCATGGAGGTGAGAGAATCATCTTTGAAGGCTTCTTTGTTATTTTTGTGAGACTGTCTTCTCTCAGAGAACTTCAGTCCTTCTGAGATAAAGGAGATGAGACCATTCCTCTATGGCTGTAATCACAAAGGTCCAGATCACAATATTGTCATAGCTCAAGATTTCATCCTGAACTTTATGATATTTGTCCTTTTTTTTTTTTTTTTTTTTTTTTCCCCTCTACATAAGCTTCTGCTTCTCAGTTTTCGTTTCAAAGGAACTAAGTTTCTTGCTCCCCCCAGGGATACAGGGAGAACTTGAAACATGTGAGTTCCTGGGGTCTCAGTGAGTCAGAAGACAAACTAAAATGCCCCATACAAGTTATGTTTAAGCCACATTTTAAATCTTTTGGCAATGGCTGAACTCCTGGCTTAGCAATATCGAGCTTCTGACCTTCCTTTAGTTATGAACAGGTACTCAAGGAGGTAAGGCTATTAATATCAGTAAGTCCAACATTCATTTCAATGAAAACCCTTTAATATAATTTTGATAATGTATATCTTCTGTTAAGGGGGGGAAATAAAGAGCTGGCTTAAAGATATGTTTAGTTCATGTTCAATTAGAACATGCCTTTTCAAGGAAAGTTTTTCTTCCTTCTACTATAAAATAGTCCCAGACTTACCAGTAGGAAAGAAGTCTTTTGGGATTTGTCCTACCTTCATTTTAACCCTGCAAAATGTTCTCAGATTTCTTACTTGGATTTCAGAACATTAAATCCATATGTCTAAAAATCTATATGCTTTAAGATACAGACTATTAAAAAAAAAAAAAAGAAAAGAAAAAGCAAGGGGGAAATCCATGAAAACAACTTGTGTAAATGTTTAAATGTTAGGTTAGTTTCCTAGCTGTGTGGGAGACTGGATCACCAAATGACAATTAATTTAAATGGCTATTGAATTTCTAAAGAGTCAGCTCTTAATTACATGTAGATGTCTTGACATTTTTGTGAACTGAACCCACAGTAGTTCCTTTGGGATTTCAAAATCTCTGCCAGGATTCAGTGTTTAATGTAATTTGATGGAAGTCCATGGGAAAGCTCCAACAGGACCTTTTAAGCCAGGTCTGGGTACCTTTCCTTGCTCAGAGCAAAGCAGATTTCTCTTGCCCTCACCACACTCTGTCACACTCTGTAAAGTGACCGTGAGTCATGTAAAAAGAAATCTCAAGCCGTCCTGAAGATATAGATTCCCTGCTTCTGCTTTAGGAATTGATGAATTATAGACTGTAATTGTCATCAGGCATTAAAGTGCGGGCTCATGTGATGAGAAACTGAAATTAGACATGCGTCTTGAGGTTTCCATCTTCTTTTTCCCTTGGTAATGAATTTATTGAAACACAAAACTCTTCAGGGTGGAGACTTCACTTTTGCAAATGCACTGGCCTTTCCAAATTGAGTAAAAATGTGCAAATTTCAGAAGTGACAAAGCATCTGCAATAACTACTAAAGCTGAAGGAGTCTGTGGGTGTTCAGCATTTGTTTTGCATCTTCACTTCCATTTAAGTTTCTACAGTGTAAGTGCTATTTGAGGCACCCAGAGGGAGACTTTCAAAAGCACCTTCATTGTATGTAGGAACACACCACCACCACAGAAGGCAAAAGGATCTGTGCTTCTAAATCTCTGTCTGGTTTACATTAAAATTTAAAAAAAACCCAAACCAGAACCCAAAACTGCCTGTGAGCTTTACTTACAATTAATCAAAGAAAGGTGATGATTAGACCCAGAAAATGTAGAGGAGGAGGAGACTGCTAAAAAGATTATGGCAAAAACACAGAGAAAGAGAAGACTTTCACGGCCTCGGCAATAAGACAACAGCCCATTTTGCTTGGGGGCAGAGAGGAGAAGTGAGCTTAAAGTGTGGCTAGCATAAGGAAAATAGAAAATTAAGAACCTTATGAAAGGTGTCACAATTAGAGACCAGCAAATGCAAATGCCAATGTTATTTCTGAATTGCAGCAGAGATTTGTTCTGATCATGTTGTGTTGTTCCCAACCTTGCGTACATCTAATGAAAAGCCACTTGTTTAAATACATTATAGTTGATTTATACCAGATATGGTCAATCACAGCTGCTAAAGCCTTTTTTACAATTTAGCCTACAGCAGAATGTTAGAATTCATGCCCCCAGCACTGCTGCAGTCAGGGGTATCTCGGGTTGCTATAATGTCAACATGATGAAAGGGTTACAGATTTGCCTTTAATACTACAAAGTTACCTTAAAAAGACAATGATTTAACTGGAGGGGGTTACATTCATGTTGACAGTAGAGTGATAAAACTGGCAAGAATCAAGAAATACAACTTAGAGAGCAAACATAGTATTTTCTTAACAAAAATAAGAATTGAATTCCAAGCTCCGGAGCCTAGTCAAGCTTAATTAAAGTCAATAGAACTTATTTTCCTAAGTAAAGGAAAATGTAAGAAAGCAGAAATTGTGAAAATAGTTTGAAAAAATAAAGCTTTATAGCTGGAGCTGTGAGGAATGGAGTTGGGTATGGAATGGTGTGGGAGAGAGGTGTCAAAAACACACTGGAAAGATACCACTAGAAGCCAATGCATAGTAATGCCGTGAGACAATAGCTGTGACCTAGATTGTTCAAATGAGAAGGAACTTAGGCACAGATATTCTGTTGAAATTCAATTTCATCTGAGCCTACCTTCTTTTCATTAGGGCTCTGTTAGTTATTGCTATTTCTGTTTACCCCTTTTTAGAAAAAACACAATGTTTGAGTTGATCTGAACTGCAATTTTTTTTTTCTTTCTTGTTTAAAGTCAAACAAAAGGCTTGCCTCATCTAGAAACACAGTGTTTTCCTTTTAAAATGAAGGCCTGAATCAGAAAAGGGAAAGTGTATGAGTCCTGTCTTTTGCTTGCAGGCTTAGAGTATTAGATATTTTTGTTCACTTTCCTTCTTCACTAACCTGGTTCAGCCTGTCCCGCCACTTAGGAAAAGAGTCCACCCATGCAGTCGAGCGTGCTGAAGTCATCTGTTCTCAATTTCTTGTTGCTTTCCTCTGCTTGCATGAACAACATTTTCAGTGGACTACAAAACAAAACCAAAACAACAAAAAACAAACAGACAAAGAGACTTCCATGATGATGCTGATTGGACTTTTCAAGAGTAAGTCAGATATATGTCACTTTTGCCATACTAATTCATGTTTAACTACTTCATATAGAGCAAAAGAATATCAGTATTGAAATAACAGCCCTCCTCCCCAGTCAAACTAAGTGATCATACCAAGAAATCCAATTAATCTGAGGAGGATTACAGCCACAAATCCTTTGGGTCAGGGTATTCCAACAAGATGAGATGAGATGAGACGGCACTCTGCATTGTGCAGCTTTCTAAGAAAACTCTTTGAGTTGATTTAGAAACGCGAAGAGCAGAGGATCAGGAAGTAGAAACAAAAGGGCGACTCCTAGCCACCCTAGAAGAAAGGCGAAGATCATCTGAGGTGTGGGGAAACCCAAACAAATGAGCAAATTCTCACAGCCCTAAACTGGCTCTGCCCAAGCATCTCCTCACCACACACAACAGATAGATTAAGTTTCATCCAGCAGACGTATTTACCCTCTGCACAAGACCATTAGGCTACTAACAAGGAGACCAGGATGCATAGATCTGATGCAAGAGGAGTGGAACCTGTGCAAAGGTTTTCCAATTTTTTTAAGAGTGACTTAGCAGCAAAGGAGTGGGGAGCCAGCTGTCTTAGACTGTGAAACAAGGAGTGACAATCAAGTAGGAAAACCAGGGAAGTGGGGAAATAGTCTCAATTACATGCAAGATCAAACTTACCTTTCCCTGCTAATAGGTGCCCCACCTCAAGCACTGTGTGCGGTTTTGGGTGCCGCAATATAAGAAAGAAATCCAACTATTAGAGTGCGTCCAGAGGAGGGCTACCAAGATGGTGAAAGGTCTTGAGGGTAAGACTTACGAGGAACAGCTGAGATTACTTGGCTTGTTCAGCTTGGAAAAGAGAAGGCTGAGGGTGACCTCATGGCAGTCTACACCTTCCTCAAGGGGGGCAGCAGAGAGGGAGGTGCTGATCTCCTCTCTCTGGTGATCAGGGATAAGAGAAGAGGAAATGGAATGAAGCTGCACCAGGGGAAGTTCAGACTGGACATTAGGAAAAGGTTCTTTACTGAGAGGGTGGTCTGACACTGGAACAGGCTCCCCAGGGAAGTGGTCACGGCACCAGGCCTGTCAGAGTTCGAGGAGCTTCTGGGCAACACTCTTAGTCGTATGGTTTACTTTTGTCCTGTGAAAAATAGGGATTTGCACCCGAGGATCCTTATGGGTCCCTTCCAACTTGAGATATTCTATGATTCCGTGATTCTATGCTATGCAAGGTAACTGATTTAAAAATTCACAGATAATCTGTTGCTGCATGTTGACTGCAGCACTCAGATGCAAGGCACCTGAGATCTGAACCCAGTAGGTCTAGGGGCAGAGAAGTCTTCCTTCTGCACACACCTCACTTTAACAAGGGGAGAAATTGTCATCTTTTCTGAAAACACTGAATGTAAGAGAAGTGTCTAAGGTAAGAAAACTTGTTCTGATTAATTCATCTCTTGACACAGAATGGAGTTAAAGTTGCCTGGATTTTATATTGATTTAGAGTCCACTATAGACCTGTGCATCCATAAAAACACTTCTTATTGCCAATCTGATCCTGAGATTCTTCAGATGTGTTATTCTCAGAAATTTCTATACCCATATTGACATGACAAAACACAAAAGTCCCAGAACAGTTTACCTGCAGGTGTCTGCACATCTGCTAAGTGTCTGAGCTCCTGGTACAGTTAAAGGAAATGTAATTATGACAGTCAGTGGGTTCTAGAACTCAGTTAATATGCCTGAATGAATGTGTCTATTGCCATTTGAGGTTCCCTTGTGGCTCTCACTTGGCTCACAGCTGCTTTTTCAGTAGGGCTTGTGTCTCCTACAGGGCCTGTGCCATGTTTGTCCAAGCTATGTGAATGTCTCAAATGCTCTAGGATGTCTCCTTGTCTGAAAGCAGAGGTATCTGTGTTGCTTAGATTATCAGCTCACCCTGAAGCAGTTATCTAGGGTGGCATCCAGTGGCCTAAATGCAGTCTTGTGTCATTTTAGATTCTGAGAAATACCTTGCTTGGGCTCTAGGTGCTGCTTCACAATGGTGTCATCTCCCATAGTCCAGCAGGAATGCCTTAGGCTTTTCACAAGGCCCCAGATATTTAAGCTTCAGAAAACTTAAACAGTTGAATTTACTTTTAATGGCTGGTCAGCTAAATAGTTCTCTGGATACAGTGTCTGTTGGCTGTACCTATCAGGAAATTAAATCCTCAGCTCATGTACAGATAGCTAAATATAGGTCCTTAAACCTTAAATGGTATTCCACCCCTAGTAATCACTGATGGATCATTAGAATTTTATATGTTGTCTACTGGAAAAAGAATCCTTTTTGTTCCCTTTTCCAGAAAAGCTCTTGCTTGAGACATCTTGATCTCAGTGAAGAATGCAGAATTTTAAGTATGATGACTGAAACAAAGGTTTATACAGGCCATAATTAATTTTTCGGCAACAGAACTGGATTTATCTTGCAGGTCAAGGGAATCTTGTAGCCAAAGTTTCACTGAAGCTTATTCCTGATGATAGGAAACCAATCTCTGATGGTAAAATATTTATCGGAGCTCCATGTTTGGCACTTATTTTAGCGCAAAGCTCCTAAATAATAAATAAATAAAGACTTATTTGAGGGAGGAGGTGTGCACTTTCTGTGGAATGCCAAATAGTAGGATTTTGCTCATCATCCATCTGCGATGGAAAGCCCCTTTCCCTTTTGCAATATCCATTGCATTTAGATAGCTAGAAATTTTCAATTAAGCTAGTGGACTCGATCCCTCCTGAAGCTTTGCCATTCATATCTAAAATATCCAACATATCATTCTCAGATGGATATTTTCCCTCTTCTTTCAGCAAATATACTCAGCAAATACTGAAGAAACTATTTTTGAATCTATTGGTAGTTCTATCCAGCCATGCATCAGTATCAAATGTCCCATTACAAATGAAGCTGACAGAGAAGCTGGCCAAAGTCAACTGTAAACTCGCAAATCAAAGCCACCATTTGAGTTCAGGTCAGGACATGGCGGTGGAAGTATTTACTAGCTCGGATATATATTTCCCCCAGTTAGAGAACGAAGGGCAAAAAACAATACTCCTCCATTGCACCACTCGGAAATTTTGATCTTGAGACAATATTGCCTTACATAGGAGACTTGGGTCAGCAACTTTACTTTAATTTTCTGGCATAAAGTCATTTGTTATAGTTAACCTAAATTGGATGCTGCAGGCAACATTACGTTTCTGGGGATAACTGTTAATCTACATAGTGAATTTGAACACAGACCATCACAAGAACCTTCACCAGATTGTCACTCAAAGAACAAGATATTTTTCTTTAAGGCAACCTTTTTGAAAACAGATATTTAAAATTTAATAGCAGTAGAAAAAACTAAAATCCTAAGAAAACAAAACGTTTTGCTGCACATTCTTTCTCTTCTCCGTAGGAGATGAGAAGACAAAAGCATCCTGATCATGAAGAAAAAAAAATCGGATAAAGAATATGATGGAATAGAATAGATTCTATTTGGACTTGGTTTGAAGTTTGAGTTTGAAGGCAAATTGTGGTCTTGGAACAAATTAAGAAAGAGGACATTTTTGGAGGAAGGATGCAAGTATCTTTCAAAGGGAGCTTTGTAATATTTGGAAGAATAAAAGAATCATTCAACACTTAACTAAAATGAATTGATGTTCCAGTCCTTTGAGGTTTGTCTATCTCTAGCCTTAGTTACAGTGAAATTCCTTGACAACAGTAATAAAGCATTTACACTGAGAGTCTTGACTTGTGCCCACCTGAAACATTCTTCTTCTATTGACTCAGAAAGCTTTGGGGGCAAAAATTGTGTGAAGCAATGAGCCTATTCAATATTAGACAAAGGGATAAAGCATACAATACTGGAGACATATTTTGCCTTTGCCTATGAAACATTTCAAGTGAAAACTGCTTCTTTCAACACTGCAGACCTTGTGGGAAATGACCTGTACACTGGATAAGTTGACAGGCACAGTAGGGGATTTCATTACACCTCAGAATTTGACTGGCACAACCAGCTCTCTCTGGCTCTCTGTAACCCCTGGCAAGTGCTTGGAATTGAATCTGTAAATGTTAATCAATATTTCAGGCCTATTAAATAAAGAAAGGCATTGTGGAAATCAAAGGACTAACGGCTAGCATGGTGCTATACAATGACTTCCAGGCCATCAAAAACCTTGTAGGGAGCAAAAGAGCAAATATTTTAATAAAACAATTACCTCTACAATTTCAAACCTGCAGAAGAATGTTACATCTCCAACCCTATCACACTAACTTAATTTTCATTTCAAACAGGTCAGTGAACAGGAGCAACTCAATACAGATATTTAATGAGTCTTTAAGATGCTATCCTAAATCTTTGGGAAAGTAAAAGCCCACTATGTGTTTAAAATATCTGCAAGCACATCCATTTCTTCTCAAAGATGAAATGGGGCAGAACTGTACCCAAAGCCTAAGGGGTTTTCACCATTGATTTCAGTGGATTATAGGCACTGAGTGAAATTCATGGGTGGGACAGGTTTAACACAGCTGTAGACAGCCGCACCATAGGCAGCTGTGGTTGAGCTGATCACCCGAGGCTCACTCTGGAGAGAAATGAGAACTTGTGGAGTGCAATTTGTTTCATACTAAAGCCAATGTCTAAAATAGGTCAAATGAATTGTACCTTAAAGCCCTCTGGTCTCTGAAGAGATTACAGAGAGAGACATAGGTAGCCAAAACAACTAAGCAATAGACATCTAAAGTCAGATGAGATGAATCACTACATCCCCATATATCTAGTGGGGCATGGACATAAACCAGAC
Source organism: Larus michahellis (assembly GCF_964199755.1). Taxonomy (NCBI): domain Eukaryota; kingdom Metazoa; phylum Chordata; class Aves; order Charadriiformes; family Laridae; genus Larus; species Larus michahellis. The sequence continues at coordinate 6,329,311 of NC_133896.1, read as the reverse complement.
TGCAAAAGGTAAGTGAACATGTACTACCCTTAGGCAAATGTGTAACATAACACAAAATGTTAAATATTTTCAGGATTTTGAAGTGTTTCCCTGTTATGAAGTTTGAAATGTGTCTACAGGAGTATATATATCTATATCAAACACCCACTGAGGGAAAAAATATTTCTAATTTTTTCTGCCCTCCACAAAACAAAAATCCAGCTGTCCAGGCACAAAGTGGTAACTTGCTGCAGGATGAAGTGGCAGCTCTTGGTTTCTTTAGAGTCCTGGTAGATAAGGGAGCTGGATGCTGATATGTACAAGACTAGATACTGCTTGTCAACTTGGTAGTACTACCCTGCCTCTGAGAGAGGAAGCAGCCTTCAATTTACTTTCTTTGCCTCCAGGAGTTTAGGGAGAACCAGCTACTGTGACCAAATACCAAGGCAAGATATAATTAGCTGCAAGTCTGCCAGTTGCTGTTGAGAAAACTGTCTCCTGCAAAAGTAGATTCCAATTTCTTGGCCAGGGGACCACCATGAAGTGTTGAAAGCAAGTGGAGATAGTTTCAAGTTCTTTCAGAATTAGCTTAAAAATTGGCAATTTTAAGTTGGTGACATGGTAGCCTGCAATGTTCATCTCATTCTGAACAATGAAGACAAAAGAAGGTTAACATTTCTTTACTGTTATTGTATTGAAAGGAAATATGAAAAGAAAGACGACTGCTACTCACATATTCTGATGCAATGAGAAAAGTAAAGAAACTGGTGACTGCTGCATGTCTTGTGTACCTGCTGGATACCTATGCTATGCTATCTCTGGAAAAAATGTCATAGTAAATGTGATAAGAAGTTCCTTGGTTAAGTACGCAGAGCTAAAATCCTCATAGATAGGTCCTATTTATCAAAAACCAAATTTATGAGGTTGAATTTTATGGTACATAGTGTTCTGTTCCTGGGAGTGGTGGAACTAGCTATTTTGGTGAACGAGTTTCCTTGGCCTTTTTGGAAGGTGGAGAAGAAATGTCGAGACTTGCTCAGAAAGGTTAAAAGAACTCTGCAGGCTATGGCTAATCTCAAGCACTGATTTTCTGAACATATGGAAGTGTATCTCTTTCCCTCAGAGATGTCCTACATGCCAGAGGCTTTGGGCCACCTCAAAAGTTGATTCTCTGGGAAACAGAGCCAAGAGCATTAATGAATGAGAGGGGGTTATTCGCAGCTGCTGGTCACAACATGGAGCTCATAAAATGTTGCACTGGTCACCTGATCCAGTAGCTCCACCTGAAATGTCATCTGTCTCAGGCCCTGTGTGACAGTACTAACCTGTGCTTGAAGGGATACTATAGGGGCTGAAGCTGTGGAAAGCTACAGATCTTTGCAAGGATGGGCATGTTATGGCAGATCCCTGCAGGGTGGAAGAGGTTAGTGTTCCTAGGAGACCATCAGACCTCCTGCCTCTGAACCTACACAAAGCCAAAGGGACAGAAAGAGGTAGAGCACCACACTCTTCCCTGTCATAGCCTCAGCCTCGGAGACCCTTGGTGAAACTTAAGTCCTAATCATTTTCTTTCATTTCATTCTCATGTTCTCTCTCCCTTGTTAAATAAAGCACCTGTTATTTACAGCTCTCATCAGCCTGCTCCCAATCTAATGAGACTGCAGAAAGTTTGCCTGCAAACTCCCACTCCTTCTGTCAGCTTGATTGTCTGGGGATGCATTGTGAAGCTATTCATGCTCTGTCACCACCTCCTGCTTCCTCACCTTCGTTCCCCTCTCCTTAGCTGAGGCATGTGCTTGCCTGTCATCTTCTCTCATGTCATTCCTGCTGGGTTGTGTAAGATACAAAAAGCTGCAAAAGTACATTTAATTTACTAGTGTTATAACACAGGCCTTCCCCCATCATGTTTCAACTATCCCCACTGTAATTTGAGGATGTGTCATATTCTCACAATGACAGAGCAAGTTGTCCCTGCGGTGCTCTGGTTTTCCTTTCTCTTCAGGTCTGGATGAAAGCCAGGAAGACTGGAAAAGGTAGCTTTAATCTCCAGTAAACATGAAAAAGTTTTGAGGCTGTGCAAGCAGAGCAGATCATGCAGGTTAGAGTATTAAGAGAACGTTCCTTCAAGGGGACAGAGTAACTGATGCTGACTTAAGCGAAGCTGCTTCATGGGAAGCAACGTAGAATGTTCCCTCAGGAAAGATGTTGATGAAAGTGCCACGAGAACGGTTACTGAAAAGCTAGCTCTATGAATGGTGGCTGATGTAATAAGTACATAAGCTGAACTGTATAAAGTCCTGGACGTTGGAGACCAGACTGGGGACCTGGGGATAATATCTGCAGACTCTTACAGACTGATGTCCTCTGTGTGTGGAGTCCAGCACTTAAATGCTGGCTACGATGAAAATCTTACTTACAGACCTCCCTCAAACCCACAAAAACTTTGAGCAATTCACAGGTACACTGTTCCATGTGGTCTTTGGAAAGATCTACAGTGTGAATACAAACACCATTACAAACGAGAGGAGGCACCAAAGTTGTCATGGATCTGAAATACCTGAGGTGAACATTTTTAGAGGACTGAATAAATGACTGGTAGTGTTGGAACTGAGGTGATAAGGCTCAAAGAACGAGCTATGGGCCATGAGAATAATAAATAGCTGATGTTATTAACCCATCAAATGCTGTTGCAGCACAAGAAATCTATTCTCTCACCGTGCAGCATACAACAGTGAGGCCCCTCTACAAACCAGTCATCGACCTGATTGCTCAGGTCTCCTTGCCTGCCTAGTGTTCCTGTTCCTGCTTCCCTCCACCCTTCTAGCTTGTCCCTTGCTTCCCTTCAACCTCATGCCTGATTTGATTTAAGGTACTGCTGCCAAAGTCTTTTTTCTCTCTCCTCCTTTTGCTGTCTACTGCAAAACTGAGAATGTGTAGTTTCTCTTGAGATGTACATTCACAAACCTCTATTTTGAGATGTTTAGGAAGGTCTGAAGTGGTCTGAGTATTCCTACAGAAGCAGAATTGTCTGGCCAGGTGAGGTGGAAGTACTTAACCTAAGGAATATGAGCTGCACAACAGCCTGGATGGAGCACCGTTCTTCCTAGAACATAGATTTTACCACGCTTGGAACATTTGCCTTCAAGTCCATGGGAAGATGAACAGGCTTGTAAAATGGATGAGGTGGCACACAGTGCAGAAATGCTGTCAAATTTAGTGGTGTGAACTGGGCCTGGCTTTCAACGTACCTCCTCAGTTTCAGTTGTGCACTATATTCCTCCTCTCTTCTTGATTCAAACTGTTGAAAGTGGGACTTTGTAAAATAGAGACCATCCTCCTTTACAGGGATTTTACATGAATCATTGTAAGATTAAAAGGTGCCTGCAGCACTTAACTGGAGATCTGTATTTACAAGCATTTGGGTTTAAATTCTTATTCACTCAGATCAGCAAGGAATAAGACCCCCAAGGCCAGAGTAACAGGTAAGTGACAGTGGGATGAGTTTAGGTGAGGAATAGGTTCCTGTGAAGGTTGGGGCTATGCTAGGCAGGCCTGAAAAATTTGAAATTTTTGTAGCTGTAAAATGTTTATACAATGCAATGTTTATGGAGAAGAAGGTCTACTGCTGTGTCCATTCCTGATTTCACCATAAACTCTGTCATCTTTGATCTTTGTCCGGATCTTGTTTCAAAGTGAATGTTAGCTGTCTAATAGGGTGACTGCATAAAAGACTTTCTCTATATTTGGAATTTATAAAACTTTCTGATGTTTTCAGAAGGATGATCTATAAAAATGCAGGCTGGAAGTAATAGAGAGGCAAACTAGGCAGCACAATACATGTTTCAACAAGGAATATGGAGAGATGGTGCAAGCCCCAGGAACTCTCTGAGCTCTTTACAAAGCAGAATCAGTTTCATATACCAGAGAACCATAGAAACATAGCATAGTTTGGGTTGGAAGGGACCTTTACAGGTCATCTACTCAAAGCCCCCTGCAATAAGCAGGGACATCTTCAACTAGATCAGGCTGCTCAGAGCCCCGTCCAACCTGGCCTTGAATGTTACCAGGAATGGAGCATCTACCACCTCTTCGAGCAACCTGTCCCAGTGTTTCACTGCCCTCAGAGTAAAAACTTTCTTCCTTGTATCTTGTCCTATCACAACAGGCCCTGCTAAGAAGTTTGTCCGCATCTTTCCTCTAGGCCCCCTTTAAGTACTAAAAGGCCACAGTAAGGTTTCCCTGGAGCCTTCTCTTCAGGCTGAACAACCCCAACTCTCTGAGCCTGTCCTCATAGCAGAAGTGCTCCATCCCTCTGGTCATCTTTGTGGCACTCGTCTGGACCTGCTACAACAGGTCTACGTCCTTCTTACATTGGGGGCACCAGAGCTGGATGCAGCACGCCGGGTGGTGTCTCACGAGAGCAGAGTAGAGGGGCAGAATGCCCTTCCTTGCCCTGGCGGCCACGCAGCTTTTGATGCAGCCCAGGATACAGTTGCCTCTTTGGCCTGTGAGCGCACATTGCTGGCTCATGTCCAGCTTTTCATCCACCAGCACCCCCAGGTCCTTCCCAGCAGGGGTCCTCTCACTCCCTTCATCCCCCTGCCTGTTTTGATACAGGGGGTTGCCCTGACCCATGTGCAGGACCTTACGCTTGGCCTTGCTGAACGTCACAAAGGTCACAAGGGCCCGCTTCTTGAGCTTGTCCAGGTCCCACTGGGTGACACATTCCAAGAATATTCCCAAGGATTTAGCGGTCAGATTTGTGCTTGATTTCATTCCATATTAGCATATGTGATCCAGAAGGATTCTTCTTTTTGTATTTTACATATCTACTATCATTTGGGCTTGTTGATTGATTATTTTGACTTGCACTCATAGGTCTGAAACAGACCAAAAAACCCCTCCCTATCCTTTTTAGCAGTCTGAATCCTAACAGTTACTGATCAACTAAATCACGTGTTGGTGACCAAAATTTCATCAGGAAATGAATCAACTAATTGATCCTCAGAGCGTCCCTGTTCGCAGGCTCTCCAAATAACATTGCTGGCAGCTCTGTTCATGGCTGTCCTCAGGCGTTTCTCTGTTATTTATCTTGATCTTCAACAAACATAGAAACATACTTCATAGTAGTTACAGCCTCTCAAATTATGGTAAAAGTGGCAATTTGGGGCAGGACCGCAGCCTATTGATACACATTGAAGGGCAATGAGATTTAAAGTAAGTGTTAAGTAGCTCACTGTAAGATATTTCCCCATCTGTACTTTTATACAAATACGAGGGAGAGCAATAACCACAGAATACAATGATATCGCTGCAAAAGATCCATTTTTAAAATAATATCAGAAGTATGGCAGTCAGAATAGTTACATGTAATCCACTTTAAAGTGTTGAATATTGGGACTGGGACAAGGACTTCACGGATTAAAGCAAGTTATTAAGAAGTTATTTCATCATTATAGGCATAAGCTTCCTTTCTTCAGGAAGACAGATTTTTTTTTATTATTTTTGCTTCAGAAGGCTGCTGAGTGAAACTCATATAATGACACCAACTGTCAAACTTATCATGTCTCAATTATATTAACACCCTCTTTTGAAGTTCCTAACATGTAAAATGCAATTTACTATAAAAGGTTTCAACACCTACTGAAAGGAATTCAAGAGTAGAGAAATGCTGCATTTCAGCATGCGCTTGGGAGAGTTCAGGAGGTTTCTCTGTTTTTGCTTAGAAATCTTGTATGCTGGGAAAACTGGTAGTGTACTCTTCTAGCTGAATAACAGAAAAAGATGGGAAAAAAATATCACTGTTTATTTGAGAGGTTTGGAAATGTTCAAATGTAACATGGATGATGATCTGAGAGATCCGCAAAGCAGGTCAGTTAGCATAAAACCAACCTCAACTAAAATTGAGTAACAGACTTTGTTTATGTGTGGTTCAAACTCAATGTCACTGTATGAACTCTGATTCTTCTGTTCCTTTTTACCCCTAAACCCAAAAGAGCTCTGCTGAAATGGATAAATATTTTTGCAAAACCTGCACGAGGGGGAAAATACAATTGAGGTTTTTTCCCTGATTTTTGAAAGTTAAACTCTTTTGAGTAGGTTTATATCACGTTTGGCTGGAGCTAATATATAAGGTCTTGTAAACACACAAAACTTCAGTGTTCCAACCATGATGTTACTATAACATCATAGTTGAAAATGTAACACTCATGGGACGTAGTTGTTTGAATATAGCTGATTCATCTTTGGAAATAGGAAAAAGCTTTGTCAGTGTTTTAGTTTCATACCAGTATAACCAATAGCGAACACAGTCATAACAGGATCATCATAAACAAGGCATAGTTTCTGATTTACGCGTTTCAATATAGAATCAGGCCCCTATCTGAAAAAAGCTTCCGAGCACAAAATCAATATTTATAATAGGTCATAAATTGTTACTTAGATAATTAATAGGAAACTTTTCAAGCTTTTTTCTTTACCTCCATTGTATTTCGAAGGCCTCAATTACCCCACATGAATATGCTCCTCTGTCTGCAGCTGCCACTCATTCTCTCTTAGGCAAAAACTTTGTGTTCTTCCGCTTTTAGATGGTTATTCTTATATTTGACAGGGATGTCTGGTTTTCAGGGAGCTGGAAATGCTTAGTATTACATAATGGCTGCTTTCAGATTAATTCCAAGTTGGACGCCTAAAAACCTACAAAGGTGTTCAAATCCCAGAGTAATTTTGGAGTTCTTAGCAATAAGCTTTCAGCAACAAACTGCACAAATCTAGTTTTAGAGACCCGCCTTCTAATAGTTTCTACGTGGAAGTCATGATTCTGCCATTGAAGTGGAAGCTCTTTGAAAGCTATTCTTCTCCTCCCTAGGTACAAATGAGCTATTTATTTATGACTGAGAAGTGTTTTCCTGTTCAGCTATCTTGTTGTGGTTTTTTTTTGGTTTTGGGTTTGTTTTTTTTTAATAGTTAAGTTATAAATAACTATTGTAACAGAGCCTTAGGCTTCTGAGCTCCAGATAAGGCTGAATGCACTTTATGAGAAGCAGAACATTTTGGACAAAATGCCTAGAATGGTAACAACAAAGATGAGTGGATTATATAATCTGAACACAAACAAGCCTCTTCCCCCCGCCTTCGTATCATTGTCCACGGAATTCTGCATCATGCACAAAGCACAGCATGCATTCAAACCAAGGTCTAATGTGTCATTGTCATTACCTTGTGCTGCATTATTTACTACTGCTCTGTAAGATTTCTATGGGGAAAATTTCACAGCTGAGAAAGATCTTGGTTTATTGTGAGTAAAGTAATTTTTGTTTCCAAAGAACAAAGACAATAAAACTAAAAGACTAACATTTTCCTGTCCAATTATGCCCATGTTTCCCCACCTCGCACACCCTTTTCTGCAGTTCTTCAAATGAGGAGATCAAGATTAAGCATGCTGAACTGATAACGGTAAAGTCTGCCTTTCCATAAAGCCATGACTTTACTCTCCTAAAGAAGTAGCCAGTTCTTTACAAATATTGGATAAACTTGAGCTCTCAGTGTAATCCTGTGTTCCAGGGACATGAAGTAATTCGTACTGAAAAAGAAACCAAAAAACCCCATCTTTAAAAGTTGTCTTTACTTGTAAATGTGTTTCCATGGCTTTGAAGAGTGACTCTAAATAACAAATTCTGGCCGTGTTTCCATATATGTGTCTCCAAGTTCGGCAAATAAGCGCGTTTTTAGGGATTAAATAGATTATATCATTTCAGCAGTTGCATGAGTACCCCGGCTGGTAGAAAGAAGCATGAAAAATTATTTATTACTTTTGAAATGAGCAGAAATGGATAAATCCTTTTGCCTTTGTTTTCACTGAGCTTTGACACAAGAAGTTTTAGATAATTGGTGAACAAAATAGTTGCAAGAGCTTTTGCATTCTGCTGATGACCACAGAATTTAGGGAATGCAATAGGTACAGACATCATTATGAGTAGACGATCAATAGGAAAGGCAGGAATTAATGCCATTTCTGATAGAGCTTTTCCCTGTTCTGATCACTCCTAGCTTTGTTGCCTCTCCTCTTAATCTGCATTGCGGTGGTATTTTAGTTGAAAAACACCCATTTCCCTACATTGCTGTGCCTGAATTTTGGCATTCGGGAAAGTTTTGATAGCAAATGCATAATAAATTAGAAGGCATGCATTTACAGAAAGCAGATATGATGAATTGGGGTTATAAGCAGCTAAATTCCTATTTAATTTAATTGAAGGGGACTTGATCCTTTTGTGTAGACATGTGTCATGTAGTCTGTACAGAAAAATAATAATCTACAAAGATTATAATTTTGGAGAATGGAAGAGCAATGGATACCTTTAATAGCAGGTGTAATGGACCTTGCAAACCCCCAAAACATCTGCAATATGTGATTGACTTGTACATAGTAGGAAGATGGTCAGGACATGGGCCATTTAGCAGCATGGTCAGAGCTGAGTGAGGTATATCACAAATTGCAGCTACCAGTAGGGTGTTCTGGGATGTTATCCAGACACAATTTCTAGGAGGGAAAGGAAGATCTGCCTGGTATGTACCTTTAGTTCAAAAGGTCGCTAACTTGATGATTAGCTTTCCGTGCTTTGGGGGTGGCTTTACATCGGCTGCTGAGCTCTGTATTGTCCCACTTTTGCTGAACATGAACTAGCTAAATGACAAAGACCTCTTTAACCTATAATCACAAGAGCAATAACCTGTATCGTTATGATAATATGGTGATCTAAATGCTTTGTAAAAGGCCGTAGTCTCAGGTGATTTGGTGTCTGACTTGTTTTTTTCCTAGATGGGATGGTTGGGTTGTTTGTAGGGCACCCACAATAGTGTTTTCTAGGCTTTTTCACCAGGGAAATAAAAGACAGAATTCTGACAGCACATGCTCAAAATACTGTGCAGACGTTAATTAACAAGCGAGAGATGATGAACAAGTGGTGAAAAGTTTCGACGCTTCTGTCTCGCCTTGAAAACCTGAGCAGAATGGCCCATGCTTCTATGGACCAGCCAACTATAAATGCCAACCAGGAACAGCATGACAGTATTCAGACTCAAAGTCTGCAGTCAAACTGTCAGCGGCATCTAATTAGCGGAGTTCTAGATTAAGAATAAAATGTGTTTGACTCTTTATAAATATGATGTGTAAAAATGTTACATAATGACATGCTGCTGCTCTACATCCCCCTTAATGTTTTGACAAGGGGCGTCAAGTGGTGAAAAACTGCAAAGTGCCAAAGTATTTCAGCGACTGCGTGCTGGCGGCTGAATTTTCCATTTCAATTTCTTAAGCACCAAGGTCCAGAAATGGGCCAGGCGCTGGGGATAACTGCAGGTTGTTCAGTTTAAAGAGCTGTTAAATTTTATTATTTTTTTTTTAAACAGAAATTGGAATATATATAGCATGTTAGAGAGTAGATTGCTGGAAGGGAAAGTGTGGTGTCCTGACAGAGGCAGTTGAAATCTATCCGCAGAGGACCCAAGTCCAGACCTACTTCTGCAGAACACCCTCTGTATTCCTAGGCATGTTGTTTAAACCAAAATTCCTACTGCTGGCTATTAAAGGTGTGTTTTGCACCTTGGGTGTGTTTGGCATGTGATCTGCAGGTCATCTACTTTAAGGAGTCAGAGAACTCGCAAGCAAAATTGATCATGAGGCTCATTCCTTCAAGAAAACAAAATGACAGAAACAGATGCACTTGATAGTGGGCTTGGTTTTATTCCCAAGAAAAATTAAGTCTTGCATAACTCACTGGTAAATGGGAATCTGAATCTATGCCTGTGAATTTTGGGCACTATTAGAGTTAGAACCATAGTTTCTTTATGCTCTACTGGTAGCTGAAACAGACAGTACCCAGTTAAAATTTGTGTTGTTCTGCAAAGATCTTGCTTCTTTCCATTGACAGTAGATTAAATCTGAAATTATCAGGCTGTTGATTTAGGTACCAGAGTTACGCAACTAAAATAAATGGGGTAAAACCAGGTCAATCATTGTCTCCCCTTCTCCTTCTCTAAAATGAGAATAATATAAACTCTTTGTCTAACAGAAGTATTATGCACAAAAATGCAATAATTTTTGTCAAACCCATGGATGTTACAAAAGACAAGCAGCATGGAAATGCTGGGAAGAAATCAATCATTCTGTCTTCGGAGCAAAGTCTGAATATTGTACAGTAAAAAAAGCTCAAGAACATTGAATGAAATTGAAAAACAAAGTATTGCCTTGCTGTTCATTAATAGCGGACTGTCCAGCCTGTTCTCTAAACAAGGCTCGGACCTTGTAGAAAAGTAATATGCAGTCATGTAGTTAAAATAAAAGAGACAGGAGGGGCAAGTAGAAGCTTTTTTCCTAAGGTTGCGAGAACTGTCTTTTTAAGCATGAATTTAGTTAAAAGACTTTTTGTATGATTATTCATATATGCAAAATATAAATTTAATTTTCTTATGATTATATTTATTCATCATGAAATACTTTCTGGTCATTTACTGGAAAATATAACTGATGCAAGAATATTAATACATTAGTAAGTTAGATATTAAAGGGGAATACCAAACTTGAGATACAGGTGGCTATGTACATGGAATATAAATGCCAGCTAATGTAGTACAGAAGTGCAGAGCGGCTAACTAAAATTACCTAACTGTTACAAACAGGTCTCCACAGCTATAAAGCAAAGATCTGAATCTTATCTCATTTACACGAGTTTTATGCTTAGGGAGCTCCTAATTTACACAGATGTCAGAGAAAAGAGAATCAGACCAATTATTGTCTGAATTTATTGTGCCATCACATTAGCCAATTTAGCTATTTCAGCGATGACCACATCATTAACATCTTTTCAGGACAGCAATAACTGAGTCATTTTTATTGCTGTAATTAATATTGATGGCAATGAAACAAGCAGTATAGGTACTTAACTTATATGTATTGCAGATAAGTATTGCAAATTTAAGTGATTTTTTTTTCTTGTTATTGTTAGTTATACAAGCTCATACTTGCCATAGTTATTTCTGGTAATTCCATATAATTTATGTTGAAGTATTAAAAAAAAAAAATTACCCTCAAAATAAAATTCAACCATAACACAGAAATCTTTCATGAGTCACAGACAAGTAACCCTGTCATCAGTCTTAGATAAAACATCTAGTTATTCGAGGTTCAGTGTTCCCTAAGGAATCTTATGATGGAATAATAGAAATATAAAGAACGAAAAATATCCCAAACATTCATTTTGGGATAATCCCTAAAGTGAAAAAAAAAAAAAAAAATCCTTCACCTGCAAAATATTATCTAGCAGAAGAATGGAGCAAATGAAGGGTATGCTTTTGTACTACTCTAAAAATAAAGGAAGTTGGGAGAAGACTTTAGTGGTGATAATTTACTTTTATAACATAAATCATACATCATCTGTACCTTACTTCTTTTGTCTCTCACAGAAAAGAGAGAGACTTTTTAGGATATATTGTAAGGCTTATTATTTGTCTCACCAATTTGAAGTAAATTTGCAGTTGCATGATTTGAAATATGATAGAAAAATCCATGATTTAGAGATGAAAAAAGAGATTTTTTCAAGTAGGTCATCATGCCAGTTTCCATGGCATTGCCCAATACAGTCTATAAGGGAAGACGATACTTTACCCAAGTCAGAATTAAATAGCCCAAATGCTTACTCACCAACATATGTGTGTATTCATAAACATATGCAAATTGTCAATTTATGAACTGTTTAAACTACTTCCCATTCAGATCCATTGGTTTCTGCCCTTAATACAACTCTTATTTCTTCCATTCTGAGAGCTTTCTCCAGCTCCCAGTAATGGTAACTGGCAGCTGTTTCCCATGTGAAAACATCGTAAAAGATTTTGGAGACTATATCTTAATAGTATTAAAAATATGGGCCTAATGAAGACAGCCACAGATCCAAGGAGAGTCAGTTTGTTACATCATTTTAGATCAGTCAAGGCTCAGATATTAAAACCTAGTTTTTGCAAGAGCTCTCTGCAAAGAGGAAGATCTTTTTAACCACAGAGGGCCAATGCCTAATTTGATGAAACAAAGGAATCAAATTTTTCCACTGAGATAGCTCCCCTGTAAATCCTAAAGGATGTTTATAGGACATAGTTTCCTTGTACATGCATACCAACAACTGTTATTTTAAAATCAAAATTCAAGTATTTTGAGAAGAAAATTTGTATACCCCTCTGCATTCTCTACTTTCCTTTTGAATAAACACTAAGAAGAAAAAAATGTTTGTAAATGCAATTCTCTATCAAAAGAGCAGGCATTAGTATCAATGATTTAACCAGCACTGAGCTATTAAACTGGAATTTGGAGAGGGAAGCAAATCCACCATCCCTATTTATAGGAAAATTCCAGGATAAATGTCTTTTACATTTTAAAATTATTCCTGCATTTTTCAGACTTTTCTTTTTACTGTCCTGGAACAACTTTTTCCAATTGAGGAGAATATATTCATATAATCTCCAATGAAACAGAACCCATCTGGGTTTGTTTTAAAATTTATTAGGGTACCCATAAAGCAGACAGGAGCATTGCAATTCCAGTTTAATGTAAAAACTTTCCCTCCCCTGGTCTGGGGTGAGTTAGACGTGTTGCTCTAAGACAATCTGTGCTTTCTCTTCTTTTCCTTGTTCGGTCTTAAGTGGTGAGCCAAACAAAACTGAACCAGGCACAGCAAGGTCATATTACAAGGCCAATGACAAAATCAGTATTAAAAATCTTAAGATAAACTGGGAAAAATTAGACTTTCCCAGAGACACGATTAAGCCTGGTAAAAAAATTGCACCAAAAAAGGCTAAAAAAGATAATCACTGTTATAGATGCCAAGTTTCAGAGTTCACCTATTTTTCAGCTAAGATTATGCTTACCACTTACCTTGTTTCCAATCCACCAGACTGTCTCCCCAAGTGGTTCAGAATGGCATAATGCTTTAAAACGTACATAATGTTTTATCTATATATGATTTAAATAAAATTATGACCATTACAAATGATCCAGCGGCTATAACAGAGTTTTATGTTTGTCATAAATTTTTAACATGTAAGAAAATGAATCAAAATGTATCTCCCCTATGGTCATTAAATAATAACTCTACATTGCCGATCACACTTAGGTATCCTATTTTAAAACTTTGTGAAGAAAAGGGATGTAATTAGGTTGATGGATATTTTTGATAGGGGAATAGTAATGTCTTTTTCAATGATAATGCAAAAGGATGAAATCCCATCTAGTCACTCCGCTGACTTTTATTACTCAGGCATTATACAAATGCAGTTTGGGGAAATGAACTGAATGAGACTTAACTGAATATTTGGGAAAAAAAAAAAAGTGATCAACGTGGTGACAAGAAGACATGTCTGATGCCTCAAACTCTTTCCCATGCTAAGGCGAAGAGAAATATAAACAGAGCCTGGAAATAAAGTGATGGAGGAATATACATACTCTCTACTCACTAACCGCACTGAAAACCTGTTTATGAGCCATTTGAAGGAATCTGATTGGAGGGCAGTGTGAGTTTCATGACTGTCTTAATATCCTTTAAGCTCTTTAGAAAAGACTAGAACAAGGTGGAATTCATTTAATCTAATTTTTCAGTGGGTTGGATGGCCACATTTAATTAAATCTCTTTGAAAACCCTTTTAATTTCCATGGCTCTCAAATATCCCACTTATAAAACAGGAAAATTACTCACCTATTTGCAACAGGATAACTTTGTGACTACTACTATGGTGTTCAAAAGCAATAATGTAGGGCCTCACCTGAAAATGCAGCTTGACATGTGGTGCTTGCAGGATTGGACAAAGTGAGGTAAGCACAGTGCCCCTATCCTCAGAGACTGTGTATTTTCCAAAATGTTTACGGTGAAAGCCATCGCTCATCCTTATCTGACAGATGTCAAAGGAATTAATAGAATCATAAAATCATAGAAGGGTTTGGGCTGGAAGGGACATTTAAAGATCATCTAATCCAACCCCCTTGCCATGACCAGGGACATCATTCACTAGACCAGGTTGCTCAAAGTCCCATCCAACCTGACCTTGAACACTTCCAATGACGCAGCCCCCACAACATCTCTGAGCAACCTGTTCCAGCGTCTCACTACTCTCATTGTAAAATATTTCCTCCTTACATTCCATCTAAATGTGTCCTCTTTCAGTTTAAAACCATTGCCCCTTTTCTTGTCACTATAGGCCCTGGTCTCTGTCTTTCTTATAAGCCCCTTTGAAGCACTGAAAGGCCACAATAAGGTCTTCCTGAAGCCTTCTCTTCTCCAGGCTGAAGAGAGAACAACACTTCCAGCCTTTCTCTACAGGAGAGGTGCTCCAGCATTGTTGTGGCCCTCCTCTGGAATTGCGCCAACAGGCCCAATTTTTTCCTGTGCTGAGACCTCCAGAGCTGGTCGCAGCACTGCAGGTAGGGTCTCACCAGAGCAGAGTAGAGGGGGAGAATCATCTCCCTCGACCTGCTGGCCAAGCTTCTTTTGAAGCGGTCCAGGATATGATTGGCTTTCTGGTCTGCAAGTGCACTTTGCCAGGTCATGTCCAATTTTTTCATCCAGTACGCCCAAGTCCTTCTCCACAGGGTCGCTCTCAATCAATTCATCCCTCAGTCTGTACGGATATTGGGAATTGCCCCAACCCAGATGCAGGACCTTGCACTTAGCCTTTTTGAACTTCATGAGGTTCACATGGGCCCACTTCTCAAGTCTATCAAAGGTCCCTCTGGAAGGCATCCCTTTCCTCTAGTAAATCAACTCGACACAGCTTGGTGTCATCAACAAACTTGCTGAAGGTGCACTATCGATGTTATTGATAAAGATGTTATTACCAATTACCAATAAATAGTTTTGCTGCCAGTATGGATCCTTAAGACATACCACTTATTACTGGTTTCCACCAGGATATTGAGCCATTGACTGAAACTCTTTGGACATGGCCATCCAGCCAGTTCCTTATCCATCTGACAGTCCATCCATCAAACCCATATCTCTCCAATTTAGCTACCAGAATGCTGTGGGGGACCGTACCAAAGTCCAGGTAGATGACATCTGTAGCTCGTCCCTTGTCCAGCGATGCAGTCACTTCATCGTAGAAGGCCACTGGATTAGTCAGGCTTGATTTGCCTTTGTTGGAGCCATGTTGACTGCCTCTAATCACCTCCCTATCTTCCATGAGTTTGAACACGTCTTCCAGGAGGATTTTTTCCATGATCTAACTGAGCATGGAGGTAAGGTGACATGAGGCTGGCTGTCTTTCATTGGGTATCTTTCTCTATTTGCACAGTCATCTGTACCTGTGAAAGCTGGGGATAAAATGCAGTTGTTGTGTATAGAGTGCATTTTACACATAGGACCACTGGTAGAAATGTCAGCCCAATTCACTGAGCAATAAAGGATCCAGCCAGTTAAGTGTTCACTGAGTTTCTAATAACACCTAAGCATCTGCTCAGGCGTGTTTTCATCAGTAGAAGTAGGAATGAAGAACTGAGTCAAAATACAACCAGTGAATTTTACAATGTTTTTATGCTTTAAGTAACTCAGTGAATTGACTTTTCACACAGATTATACATTGTTGCAAATCAAGTAGAAAACAAAAACCACATCAGTTACATGCAGAAGAATGTGTAAATTACCCAGTCTCAATAATAATCTTGTCCTGATATTTCTCTGCTGAAATTAGCAGGAGATTTTCTGCTATCGTTATTGTAAAGTCAGCCAGAACTTTGGAAATTCCCACCATGAAGATTAGAGAGGCTGGGCCAGCAAGTTAATTTTGTAAAGACATATCTAGGCGACAAGATGTCACAGTAATCTAATGCTTAAAAGCTTACCATCTAAGACTGAGCAGGTCTCTTTGCAGTCAGTGGAGAGAAATAAGCATCTGAGAGACATTTCCGTCTAAACCAGGTAACTCAGGTCAGATGAATCACTCTTTGAAGCATCTATTCCAATAACTGACTACGAATGAAGATCCTGCCTATATTGAGTAGTTCAGACTTTAGTGTCTAATTTTTAAATGCCTAGAATTTAGTGCAATGAATTCCACCCTTATGGACAAATTTCCATTAAAAATAATAAAACAAACCCCACCCTAATGTCTTCTTATTGTAGTTATATATCTTTGTAAATGGAAAAAAGATATATTTGAAAATCGTACTTGGTTTCTCAGAATCAAAATAAGTGAAGAGCTTCACTCAAAGCCATCAGTCTGTTTTGGTGCTTTATTAATTTAGATAATAGAGGCAAAATTATTCTAAAGAGACATCAAATGAAATTTAAGAAAGTAGTGTCTGAAAATGCAAGAGCGCACAACATGAGACACTGGGCAAATTTTTACTCTCAGGGCCACAAAAAAAATAAGAAAATGTGTGTCTTCATTAAACGCTTACCCACCCAGTGAATACCCTGAAAGTACTAAATTAGGGAATATGTGCTTGGGAAGTTAGCTTAAACAGTCCCTAGCAGGCAGCTGGAGATTCACTGACAAAGTGGTCTGTGGTGGGAGCTCACTGTAAGCATAAATCCTCTCCTTATGAAGTTTCTTTTGGTATGACCAACCCAGGAAATTATGCACTGATAAATGCAACTTCGTAACATATGCTAGACATCAGCAGTTTGTATTATGTCTCCATTTTTTTTCAATAATCCATAGAGGGTGAAAATCTAATACAAAGCATAGCTACAAAACATGACCTTCATTGAAAATACAGAGGTCCGTATTTCAATTCTTGGTGTCACCCAAGCTGGTAGGTTCATATTAACACTTATAAGTGGGGAAGAGTTGATCCTAGGATGCCTTCCTAGCTAAATAAAAACCATGGTTTGTGGCCAGGAATTTCTGAGTTTAAAATAAAGTTGATGATGATAAAATTGATGAATTTATCAATTTCAGTTGATAAACTGAAAAGCTGATGAAGTTCTAGCACTTAGTATCTGTTTAACCCAAGATACAGGTTTTATACAACTGCCCTGCTTTCTGTACTTCCCTAATGCCTTTAAAACCCATTGGTCAATTTGACAGGCTGGCGAGGTCTCAAAATATGAAATTCCACAGACATCAGATAGAGAAGAAGGGCTTAATTTCTGCAAAAGTACAAATTTGTCAGTTATCATTTTATGTCCAACCAGTTGAGCTATTGAGGGGTCGGTAGCATCATCCTGGCATGAACGGCCCTTGCTTGGAGGGATAGTGGAGGACTTTGGGTATGGGGAGACTTTGGTGGTACTGCAGAAAAGATGTTATATTGCGATGACACCACACCTTATTGGGGTGTGGATAAGTAGAGAGAAGCAGGACACCAAGTTTCAGGGAAGCAAGCCTCATTAGTTACCCTGTACAAAGAACAGCTTGTTTTACGTGGAGAGAGTTACTGAGGAAAAAGCTTGGGCTTTGTAGTTTGGGTTTATTAGCAATGGACTGAAATATGTAGGCCCAGTTTCATTTTCAGTTCCACTGATGTGCTTAGTGTGCTTCTAATTTACAGCAGAATAACTAACATTTGAGTCCAAGCTTGTTTGGGATCATAAGAAAAAGGACAGTAATTTCTTTCTGCATTTTTCTTATCCAGTAGATTCTAATTATGACTCTTGACTACCTTGTAATGAAGTCCGTGCAATTCTCCAGAACAACCTTACCAGTGGAATAATATTGAGCTTTAATTTGTGTATACTTTCTTTGAGATTTAGAATTACTTTGGGGATTTTTTTACCCTTACCCCAGCAAGTCTTTATACACAAATATGCACAATTAAATGTTTAAACAAGCCCTATATTTAATACTTTAACAGCATTTTGGCAATCATTGTTTTCATGATAAACCGCTGAAAATGAGGAAAACCATAATGATTTAACTTGGTGTCCTGGCTTGAGATAGAACAAAACCAATTTCCTTTTCAGTAATTTTACTTTTCAGTTAAGTGTCTTCTAACTGACTGTATTCTCTGAAATTAACAGTATATTTTTCAGACTGTGTCTGCTTCTAGCAGTGGTAATGCCTGATGTTTATAGTTAATACTAAGGGATGGTATGCAGATAGGTTCTTGCTTATACTATTGTTATAACAACTAAGGTCAGCTAACTTTGTTATATGCCCCGTTGGAGGGTCGGAGTGGGGTTGCACCTGCGGTGAGGAACAGCCAGCACAGGTGACCCAAAACTGACCAATGGGGTATTCCATCCCAACCACATCATGCTCAGTATAAAAGCTGAGGGATCTAAGGGGTCAAGTCTCTTCTTCTTCAGCGGCCGGTGTCCAAGGAGGACCCTGTCCGTTCTTCTGCCTTTGATCCTGAGCTGTATGTTCCTGAATCTAGTTCTTGAATCCAGTTCCTGTCCGTTGCTGAGTCCAGTCCCAGTGCTGGCTGGCGATGTGATTGTCATCCTGGGAACTCAGTGTTAGTTTTATATAGATTTGTATATATTTCATTATTTTCTTATTAATATTATTGTCTTCTTTATTGTTAATATTTCATTATAACTGTCTATTGTTTTTCAACCCATAAGTCTCTCTTCCTTGTTCTCTCTCCCTTCCCTTTCTGGGAACTGGAGAGAGGGTAGTTGGTAATTAACACAATGAAATTAATATTTGGGTTCAGAGAAATAAGACTTTCTGGGTAGAGTAAGGGGTTAATATAGAACATCTGTCATTCATTTAGTGGCCAGCCCAGCCTAAACCGTGATAATTGGACACAATTTGAATGAAAAAACCAAACAACAAGTCAGACTATGTCCTGTAAATTCACAGTGCTTGTTTCCTTCAGCTGTTCTTTGGCATGCTCACTCACCGACTTTGAATCTGAGAAGCTGGATTGGAGTTTCAAGCCTTTGGGGAGACCTTGTCTGTATTGGAAAATGTTGTATTGTTCCTAGCAATAGTCATAATGTCACTTTGCTCTCGTATGCCATAGAGTATTGCATACTGCTGTAGACACCTGAACTAATTACACCTCTCCATAATTCCATGCAACATTTTTGACACTTTGATTTTTGACAACAGTTCCTCTAGTGTTAATATCACAAACAGAACTAGTGGGGAACATGAGAAGGCATTTTTACACTGAAATAATCGATTATATATATAAACAAAGTAGCTAATATCAGCATTGATCTTCCTCTCATTACCCATTTTTCAGTGCCAATATTCAGCACATTAAAAACATTCACTTTAAATACAAAGCAAGTTAAAAAGCAAGCAGATAAATATCATATATTCTTTATAATTTCATGAAATTGTTTTTTATTCTTTTGTTCAGGAAGGAGACATTTGAGTCCCTTTGTCTATTTTTAGAATTTTGACTAATTTCCCTTCACTTGTGCAAAGTCCCATGTGTTCCTCTCTGCTTTAGGCTGTGCTTTCCCTCCTGATGTGGTCTCTGGCAATTTCAGGGATGACTATGACCTCAGAAACATTTTTATTCCAAACAAACATTTAATGGAAAAAATTAGAATAAATTAAACTGCAAATTAACACTAAAGAAGAAGGGCACACACCAAACGTCAGCATCAGACTCAATCTGATTCCTCACACGCATTTTTGTATTGAACGTGTCAAGTTAAAAGAGAGGAGATTTGCAATTCGGCAAATCAAGTGCAAACTTTAAGCCCTGCTAGATCTGTGAGAGTAGTTGTAATTAAGCACTAAACTGGATGCCCTGGATACCTAGGTGTGACTCCCAGGTCGATCATTAGTTTTTAGTCATTCACTGGATCATTTGGTTCTCAGGTCACCTGCAGGGAATAAATAAATCTCCATAAATATATAGAACTTTGAAAATCTGCTGACATCTATGTTTTCACTAAATAATTCCCAGCATGCCTGGTAGTCTCTATGCTGTCCCCAAAGCTGCCACCACTTTGGCAGGGATCAGTGTGTGATTGCCAGGCCTGCCCAGGACCCATCAACAAAGCTTTCCTGCATCTCACATCCCGTGGGGGCCAAATGTGATGAGCACACTCAGAATCTGCCTAACACAATGAAAACACTGATATTCAGCATAAAATAAAGCAGATGATAGGCATTTTTCTGCAAAACACCAGGAGGAGTAGGAGGAGGAAGAGGTAGAAGAGGAGGAGGAGGTGACATGTACATTTATAGAGGATGCAGAAAGGTGTTCAAGACTTTCAAGGGCAGAGAGCTGGGGTGGGCTAGAATCTCTTGGGGTTATCTGGAGTGGGGATCCCTCTGTTTCTTCTCCAGGGCCTGTTTATGCAATTTATCCAGTGTGTGCTTACAGTAAAATGAATAGACAGGTCAAGTATCAAGAAGCAAGCTCATCTACCCATCGCTAATTCTTTTGTAAGTCTTATTTCTCTGAACCCAAATATTCATTTCATTGTGTTAATTATCAACAATTACCAACAACTACCCTCTCTCTGGTTCCCAGAATCTCGCAGATAAAGCTCCCTTACAACAAGAAGGAGATGTGGGACTAGATTTGGTCAGGATGAGGAAAGTAGCGAACAGTTATGCTTGGGACTACCAACACTACTATGCCATAGATCCTGTGGGACACCACTCTGCTGAAGACACTAGGATGACCTAGAAGTATTAATTATGTCACATTTTGGTCTTGCATTTAGTGAAATATACTTTAACTTTGCTTTACCTTTATGCAGCAGTTTTGCATAGGTTGGGGTGCTCTGCAAATGCAGAGTTTCCCCCATTGGGCAAATATTTTCAATATCCTGCTGTTATTATCTGAAATGATTTGGAGAAAAAAAAGCTTGTCTTACCCCTGCTTCATAATAACTTTGATGCTGAAGAAGGGACTTGTCGAAAATACCTAATTAAAGGGAGCAGAAAAGGGCAATGAATGAATTATTCCTGTAGTTTTATGAAGTCAAAAAATAATCAGTTCCAAATTGGGAAGTTCTCTTTTGTATAATTTTATAATTATGGGGGAGACTTACACCAGTCTGCCCCTGGCATCAACTTTGTCTGCTATCTCATCACTTGTGCTTTAACACTGTCTTTTCCTTTCTATGCTATATAGTCAGGAATATTTCTTATTTTGGAAGACAATCAGCATAAGCTGGGAAGAGGGCAGCAGAAAATTTTTCAGAAATAATGGGTAGAGAATTTATGCATTGTCTAGGCCCTATGCTGCCTGAATGAAGCTTTCAAGCTCTTCACTTGTGCATGGATTTTTATTTTTTTTTGGTGTGGTTTTACTAAACAACTCAGCCCAAATGACAAAAATTACTCCAGAGGAGCTATTATGTTCTGTGACATGTGCAAGCACATGGACCCACATGCAAAAACGTATGTGTGCGATTATATAGCTCCTCTTCCAACCTTTGGTCAGCTATGTTCCCTTTTCTACGGAGGTGTCCATCCTTGGATGCCTATCTTCTAGTCAGGGTCTCCAACATTTGGACTCCAATTGCACCTTCCTCTCAGATCTCTCTTCACACTCAACGCAGTAACTACTGCTTTTCTCCACCATGAGTGCCAAATTTATCATGTCATGGATTTGTTTCTGCATCTGGAACACGAAGACTAAATTTTGACTCTCTCTAGGCTGTTGTGAGCAGAGCTGGCTGGAGAAGTGAGATCCGATGCTAAAAACAGAGGCAAGTCACTGCTGGTCCTCTGGTGCTCTGTTTACACAAAGGCTTTCCATCAGATGGTAAGACCACAGAAAGATTTAAGTTGCTTTTGCACGACACTTGGAAATGTTTTATACACCATTTGTCTTTGCTACCATGACTTAGAAATTTCTGAGTTATACCCACGTGATTTATGAGGTATTACTAAAATGACAGACCCAAGTGACTTGAACAGAACCACTACAGTAAAATCAAACACTTTTTATGAAACAATTTGCCAGGATTGTATACATTAAACTGTAGAAATGTCTTTTGAAAAGGGATAGTCGGGTGTTGTCAGTATGACTATGTCAAAATCTTTCTACAGGTCTCTTGATTTTTTGCAGTCCTGTGATATGTTAATCCACAATATGTTGACCACAGCAAGTTGTGCCACTGGAGCAAACGTATATAATATATGCAAATATATAAATATTTTGGAAATTAATGTTCATATGCCAGATGCATTAGTCCAACTGTGAAACAGTTCTATTTTGTAAATGAAGCTCACTTTTTATCATTAAGATGCCATAAAATGGATTTAAATCATCAGCTGAAAGAAATTCAGAAAATAACTCTCATTTTCAAAATGTGCTCACCAAATGAGATACTTTGCCCATACACATAACCAGGTTAAACAGGGGCAAATATTTATGAGATTAATGTTATTTGTATTATGGCAAAATGTGGAGGTCCTGTGAGATCAAGATCCCTTTCTGTACATAACAAGACAGTCTCTACCCTGGAGAATTTACAGATTAAGCAGACAAGACTCCTGTAAAAAAAAAAAAAAAAAAAGAAAGTCTTTTGAAGCTGGGAAACCAGCTGCTTTCAGAGTAAGGAATGACCTTTGCAGGGTTCACAGTTGCCTGGCAGGAGAGCTGGGAAGGAAATTCCAAGGCTCCTAAATTTCCAAACCAGTGTCCTGTTATCCAGAACATAAATATTAGTATTATTACCATACCAGTGATTGTTGCCATTTGTTTGCGGCAGTGCACACATGGTGGTAGGGACTTTTTAGGTAAATTAGTGGAGTGGAATTTTAGTGCAGTAGATTAAAAATCCGTATCTGCCTGATCCCAATCACTCTTTCACCAGTCCTCCTCCATGGACATTGTGTGAATAGATGGAAAGAGGGTGAAGCGGTTTATCTGAAACTCCAATAATTATCTACTCTGCCAGTCCAAATGTTAGGAAGTTCCCATTTAGCTATTTTGTTTTTTAAATTGCTGGATTTTGGGGTTTTGGTTTGTTTGTTGTTGGGTTTGTTTGGTTTTTTTTCTGATCATAATCTGAATTATTTTAACTTATGCTCATGCGTCTGTCACATGCTCATCTGGGTCTTATTTATGTGTTCGTGCTTTTCAGCCTTCAAGCCCAGAAAAGAATTATATAAATGTAAGCCAAATTCAGATTCAAGAAACTAAAGTTTTAAGAAAGATAAGAAAATATTACTGATATAATTGGGAAAAAAGGCACTGCTGAAAGGCCAGGAGTCATGTTCAACAGGCACACTGAGATGTTTTGACTTAAGTGTTGAGATGTACATTTCTATATGTAAGTGAACTAGATGTATCAGCTCTCATTACAGTCCCTGGACATATATATAATACAGTCAGTGGAGACTAGAAAGTTATTCAGCTGTTCAATATAAATGTCTACCTTGGGGTGAAGTTAGTTTCCAGACTCCATCTGATGTATTGGCTAGACCTCTGATAGAGTAGGAGGTTAGACCTCTAGAAAATATATGTACATATAAATATATGAACACATAAACCAAATATATAAGTTCTCACTTGCACAAGTATGCGAAGTAGGAAAATGATAACAACGGCTACAAATGGAGGTGTGCAGAGGTGATTGCGACAGCCTAAATCCTCTGCAAAATCAAGATGTAAGTAGCTTGTACCTATAGGTAGGAACTGGTTCTACTTCTGATTCCTAATGTCGCTGAGGAATGTCTGCAGCAATGAAGAATGTGTTGTGTTTAATCTGGTTTGAGCTTTATCAACAGCGAGCTTAATTAAGATCCGGTGACAGAACCTCTCACTGGAAGCAATATAGCAGTCAGAAAGAACACAGTTTGGCACTCCTGAATGGATGTGTCAATCTGGCATCTTCCTGTGCATAACAGAAACACATTTATCCTAGAGATAACTGAGCGGTAATAAAAATGGATCCCAGTATGGTTTTAAGGTTATTTTCCATAGTCAAAACATATTTGTTCTATTGGTATTTGTAAAGAAGTATGAAAGATCTACAGATTGGATCTACAGTGGATTACTGATTGATTTTGAACTTCCTGTCTCTTCTCTGTCAAGTGTCACTTTAAATATACATTTAGGTGATTGATTAATTACCATAATCTCAGCATTCGTGCATCACTTTGATGTGCATTGATCTGATCAATTTTATGCTCTGAAGTAAATTACACCTATTCTTAAATAATAATTTTAATACATATTAAGAAAAAGGAACTGACGCTGTTCTAATTTTTAGTTCTACATACTAATTACATTTGTTCAACTCAAATTTAAACATCTGACCCTGATTAGAATTTTCATTCTTTCCAGGTAATTTTTAGGAGGGAGGGGGAAATGGGGTGGGAGTGAGGGGTAGTTATGAAAAGAGAATCTGATAGATAATAGTAACCAAATTTGCCTTGTTTATTCGGTGGGCTTAACCCAGAAGGTGTCGCACTGAGCTAGACAGAGCTGAACTGGCGTGATGGATTCCTCTATGTTGCAGGGGGAAAGCAAGAAAGTTTGATTTGGCGCCACTGCGGGGATAGAAGGAGCAGGCACGATCCACAGAATAATGACACCAGTGGATGAATTCAGCAAGCAGAGAAAATGTGTCTGCTTATGAGTGACAGGGCAGATGCAGCTCCTTTCGCACAGTTAATGTTGCTGTTACCCGGCGTTTCCATCTCTGCAGCTGACTGAGCAGATATGCTCCTGAATTTCCTTGCTGGTACCCCAGTGCTTTCCTTATGAGCTCTGAGTTAACGTACTCTCAGAAACATTGGCACTGGGAGGCTGGCGGGCAGCTCTCGACCAACGGGGTCCTGAGGCCACCCGCTGACCCCTGCTTATTTCTGCACTTTTTTCCATTTCTTATACCCAGCATGCCCACGACTGAGCCTCCAACAGAGGTTAAACACAGAATAGTAGAAAGATTTCAGAATACATCTGGACAAAAGACAAAATCAAAAAACACGGGTCAGCTTTGGCCCTATGTTTGAATGCAGGAGCATCCTGAAGCCTGGGAGTCTTGGAGAATGTGTCTCAGCCAGGGAACTAAAACAGTGGCTGATTTTATATGGGTTACAGCTCCGGCGCTGGTTTCCTATAAATAACTCACAGATGTCATTTGAATTACAGTCTTCTGCAAATAAGGGGGCTGCAGGCATACCCAGAAGCCTGTTAACAAGGAGATGACAAGCTTCAGGCATCTAATTGCTTTAACTCATCACCAGTAAGACACTAGCAGTCCTACAGCTAATCTGACCAGCAATTGACTGAAAATTGAATCTAAACCAGGAGAGTTATTTTGCTGACTTCAAAGGCCTGTCCACTTCCAAAAAGAAACCCCAACCCCCTATCTGTTCAGCCAGCTGCTATGCAAGAGAACGAGTAGCTTTTTTGCATTTTCTTAGCAGTTTTTTTCTTAGCACCTGGTGTCTGCAAAGAACGGTCCAAATATATGAAGCTAATTGCATTTCCAAATGCGATGCAGACAGTCAAAAATAAACAAAATATCTTCAAAAAAACCAAACCAAAACCACCACCAGACTTTGTTTTCCTATTTTGTGAAACAGAATAAGGGAACAGGACCACGGATGTATAATCTAATGTTTTGTCATATTATAGTGGCTCTAGCAAGTTGCACTGACATAGGATACTTAACTGTGTCAAGCAGGATTGACATTTCAAGGGTGTGTCCTCTTTTTTTTTTCCAGAAAATATCACTAAAAGGTTATCCTGAAGCTCTGAATCTTAAGAACTGAGTAAATCTTTCTTCTTGCACAGATGCATCAGGGACCCTCTGAAGCCAAAAATGTGAAGATACAGTGCCGGGATAAAGGGCAAATAAATTCCCTATTTCTGTATACTGCTGGAGAAGAACCAAGTCTGCAAATTCAGCCCCGTCTCTTGGCAAGCCTATTACCACCCACCCCATGAGGTTTTCTCCCCATCGGAGCACTCTGCCCACAGGAGCTGGTTAGACAGCAGAGGGCATGGGATAAGCGAGGAGCTTCCCCAATGACCTGAAGGAGCTCCCACCTGGCCCCAGGACTAAGAAAACACTCAGAAGATATGATGCTTTCTGTGTATTCCCAGTTCTGTCTCTGTGCTGAAAATAGTTCAGTCAATAAGGGGCCAAACCCACGCACAGACTTCTTGGTATGCCAAAGATGTTGTGGTTTGGCAAAGTTAGAGCCAGGAATCCTGGTGAAAGAAAATAATATGAAATGCTTTATGACAGGCTTGTGGCACAGCTTGAAGAAGCCACTTTTTTTGTTTCAGATATCTTTGCAGTCTGGAAAATCTATAATGTGGACACCATTCTATTTAGCTACCTCCTGGGCCAGGCAGCACTGGCAAGTAGACAATGCCCTATGAGATCTGGGCACCCTCATCCTGCCCAAGCATCTATTTTACTCTTCCAGGTCAGTGCCACAAGTGTTTTGCCCCCCTTTATTCTAAAATGTGACAAATATCACTAGATAAATCACATGGCATTATTTAGTTTCAATAACAGGAGAGGGCAGATGCAGCAGCATCAGGTGTGCACGCGGGTTTAGAATGTGGGGTGTGTAAATGACATGGATGCGGTTTCAGAAGTGTCTCCCCAAAAATATTTCTGCTGTGATATTCTCAGGTGAGCAGAAAGGTACCAGAGAGGGGCAGAGAGTGTCGAGGGAAGCAGGGTACGTTCAGCAGAGTTATTCATGGCCTGTTTGTACTCACGTGAACGTCAGTGGGATCAGTCAGGGAAGAGGGCACTACCCTGCTCCACTACCCTACTCTTTCCCAGTATTTGAAAATGATAATAAACTCATACTCACATCATTTCCTGCTGAAAATATTACTCATTTTGGAACTTTTAAAGACAAATGTTGCAAGTTAGTTTTTACCCACAAGAGCAGGAATTTCCTGCAGTCAAATCCCTTTGTCCTGGAAATTGCTTCTTTTCATGACGATCTAATGCATTCCTCATTTTGCACTGTAAGTAACAGATTGGGCACACCGTCCCAGTAGAATACCAAGCATGTGTCCAATTTAAACACATAAGTGGTCCAACTGAAGTAAATTGGACTTTGCAAACACTTCATGTTTATGTGCTTATGGCCCTGAACCACGAAAGAGTTAGAACTATTTACACGTATAAGCATTTGCAGGATCCTTCTCTTAGTCCACGTCTTCCTGACTCCAGTTTTCTCACAAAAAGCGGCTTATTGGATGTGCTATTTTCCTACTGCTGCACTACCCTGAAAGCTCAGGGAAATTATGCTACAGACTCATTGAAATCCTTTGTTGCTTTCAGTGACCACATAAGCCCAGCTCTCTATTCACAGTGAGGAGCTAAAATGGTAAACATTCTGCTTCAAAGAAATTAAGATATGTAAACACATTCATTCCCCATCATCAGGCTTAGCCTGTGAACCCAAAGAACATTTCTATATCAGTAGAATTGCACAATTGTATGCTTTTCTTTCCAGCAGTACAAACTTAGGTTCTATCATTTTCATCATTCTCAAATACACACAGATATTCAGGACAATGCATTTGGTACACGGCACTGCTCAGAGCCCCATTGTTAGCTTCCACTCCGAGTAACTGTGGCTTTTTAGAAAAAGGGAAGGACACTGAAGAAACTGGAAAATGTTTATAAACAATGGGTCTGGTCAAAAGCTTTGATTTAAAAAGTAAAACCTTATATTTAGCAAATGTTTCACTTGCTGGTAGAAAACTCTCTCACAGGGCAATAAGAAAGCAAGAACCTTTCTCTCTTTCTTGTAGACTTCAATGGAAAAAAGAAAATAAAAGCTTCCTTCAGGATTTTAAAGTTTCTAATAAGAAGTGTTTGAATGTCTATTGTAATTTGAACAAATGTCTTATTGTCTAAATAAAACAGACTCCACAAGAAACTCTTCCTCTATTATGGATTTTTCAAGCACTGAAGGTGTTTTTTTTTCCTCTCTTGGCTGTATCTGTTGTCCTTCCTTCAATATTAATACTGACACTTCTCTATTAACTCATTAAGGGTTTGTGACACTGGATACAAAGAGTCCATAATTACTATTCTTGCAATTCCACTTGAAGATTTCCACCAAGGCTGGAACTTCTTGTACTAGACACTGTACAGACACGGGAAAAAACAATCCTTGTCCCCGAGAGCATTGTATTTGAAAGGACAAAGCTGACAAAACCAACAAAGAAAGAACAAAGATTTAAATAGATTTGTCTAAGATCATACAATAGGGTGGGTTTTTTTGGACAGAACGGAGGTCAAACCCAGGTGTGTTGACTTTCCATTAGGTTCTCATCTACCTCTTCATAATCCCATGTAATTAATCTCCATCTATTTCAAAATCTTTGCACTCTCAGATCACATTCATCCAAATGCCTTCAAAGGGTCAGGTGGCACCTTATGGAATAGTGGCCTGGAAGGGCTGAAAAAAATCTATAGAAGGAAAACAAAGTATGGAAGGAAAAAAAAAGAGGTATTGAACTACAGCAATGTCCAACCAAACCCAGTTGGTATTATCTTATGGGGAAGAAAGTTCCACATGAGAAATCCATCTGTTAAAGAAAAAAAAATATCCTAAATTTCTATATATTTATCAGATCGTTCTGATCCTGTGCAGCTAATCACCATCATATTGCATTGTCATGGGCAGGGTCGCATAGAGAGAAACCATTCTTCAAGGCTGCAAGGTCAGTGTTTTAGGACTAGGAGTTTGCTTTTGTTCAGCTATATGTTAAATACCACTTTAAACATTTAGTTCGCTGTGCCCAGTGTTGCTAAGCAGATGGGCTGCAGGTGGTAGGTGGTAGGTGGGTTTGTGGAGGTGCCTATATTTCAGACTTTATCCACTATCTTACCGTTTGTCGAAGAAACTCAGGATAACACCTGTCAAGAGATAAACCTCTCAGCAATTGGGCAATTAGCATTATTTCCTTACAGCCAGAATCTTGCAGATACAGACACTCATGACCTCACTTTCCCCTAGTCTGCTCAGGTGAAAGATACTTGGAAAGTGCAGTCTAGCCCTGAGGAATGATTGGCTGTGAGGGAAGCGGCAGGGTGCTTACCTTGTGCCAGAGCATTCCAAGTTAGACTTCCCCTATGTAAGTGCAAAAATAAGAAAACCAAACAGAAACCACAATTAAATGTTCCTTTGCAATAACAGTCCTCTTTCAGCATGAAGATTATGGTGGTGATTGGTTAGCCATCCTCTGAGATTCTGGCACGCCTTGGAAACCCTGGGAGCCACAGCTTTCCCATTTCTGATATTATATACAGCTCCAAAGTCACTCAGAGAAGATCATCTGGGATATGTGTTCCTTCTCTGGCTCAAAGAGAGCGACTGCCACCTCCTTTTCTCTTGCTCCTTGTGATAGGGGAACCAAAAGGTAAAGTTTAAACAATGTTACTTGTATATTTTCTCCAGGGATCTTTAATTAATGCCTTTGCTTGATGAAATTTCCTATTGCAATCCTACCTTAAAATACAAAGGCATTACTTTCCCAATTAAATATAATGAGAAACAGCAATGGCATGAGCTCTTCTAATGTTTCTCTCGGTGAGAATTTTGCACAGAGTCCAGTCAAACTCTACATACAGACACAAGGAAAGAAGTGAGTCGAAGTTTGGCTTGCCATGACCATGTAACACTTCCTCTTTTCCTTGAAGTGATCTGGAGGGCTTTTGTTCTGTTTTCGTTCCTCAGATCATGGGATTTCATTCTTTTTGATGGCACACTCTGTGTTTAGTCAGAGGTGGGTAAGATGCATGCAGTTTAATAGCCAGCTACGTGTTGGGATAACATATTTTGCTGCCAAGGCAACTGAACATCCAGGAATGAAAAAGGATTTTAAATAGAAGACAATGGTAACAACGTGAAACAAATCATGTGGATGCTGAGACATGTGCCAAGAAGGTATAGCCTTTTATGTGCCTCATCTTCATATTACCTTTGCTTGTTTTTAGTCAGAGTTTGGCCT
Source organism: Larus michahellis (assembly GCF_964199755.1). NCBI lineage: Eukaryota > Metazoa > Chordata > Aves > Charadriiformes > Laridae > Larus > Larus michahellis. The sequence continues at coordinate 6,299,469 of NC_133896.1, read as the reverse complement.
GAGATCCTTGGTCAGGCTTTGGTTTTGGCTGGACGTCATGAGACGTAAAAGAGGGTGGTGCAAATCTTTCATGCCAATGAGAACTGGCAGGGTTGTCTACCTACCCCTGGCACTTTGGCCCATGTTTCCTAACCAGCTCTCCAGATGGGTGCATATAAACACTGAGCACAATAGCCGAGATGAAAAACGATGAAGGAACGCCAGAAATGACACCAGGAAAGAGAGAGGTTTGAAGGAAAATATTGTACTGGTTTGCACAATGGGGGCCAAAATGTGTAAATAAGAGGTGCAATGGAAGAGAAAGGATGGTGTAGCTCTGAGGACTTAATCTCATGAGAAAATGTAAGACTCTCAGTATGATTGTTACACAGCACTTTGTAACATCCTCTTAAAATCAATGACGCTATATGAGCATGTAGGAAGTAGAAAAGAACTTTCATGAGAAAAGCTGATAAGAAATTGCTAATTGAAGAGGCAAGTACTACCTTCAAGGCTGGAAGGTAGTACTGCAAAAATAGATGCAGTCCTCAACTCTGAAGGGAGTCAGAAGCAGTTATCACCTTTTCTGGTGATGACTCTTCCAGGCTCTAGAAAAGACGGGCCAGAGGAAAGAATTTCACACTGGAAAAAAGGAAGGAAATTTTAAATGATAGAGATGAGAAGAGGAAGAGTAAAATCTATGAAGAGGATAGAGAAATTAGATATAGGGAATCTGCAGATAGAGCAAAGAACTGTGGAACTAGGAAAAGAAAATAGTTCACCATCACTGATCTGAAAATTTATCTGTTGTGGAAACCGTGGGCTGAGCCTTAATAGTAATTCCTTTTTGCCTTGGAAATGCTAGTAATTATTTCCAAGGGATCATAAAGACCTCAGGCTGCATCGAATGTTCTCCCCCCTCCAGTGACTTCCCACAGAATCCTGTTTGGGTCCAGTTCCTCAGGCCTTATTCCTTGACCAGCTCAACAGCTCAGGTGCAAACTGTTTTAACTATGAGTAGAAGGTAATAACAAGGGAACATCCTGTACAAGGGAACACTTTTATACTAGGAAAGAGAAAGCAGGAGGCATGGAATGAGTCTGTGGAATGAACTGACCCACAATTATCACGCACCTTGTTGCTCTCTGCTTGGAGTGTAGGGTCTTTGTCTTGGCTTTCCTCAGCATAAAGGATGGAACAACTTTTCTAAAATAACAGTCCCACTAAACCCACAAGCTTCTCCATCAGCATAAAGACAGAACAAATAGCACCCATCAGATTAATTTCTAAACTAATTAAGGGAAGCCTCAGAGATACCACTTCAGGTATTTAGACTGGAGGCAGGACCTCCACCAGCAAAACAACCCTCTAAAAATCAAAGTGCCCTTCCCAGCTCTCAAAATCCTCCACAGGGTATTAAAAGGAGCCTCTTTCTGCTCCATTCTGGAATGCTTCTGGTCTTAGCATTTTAAAAATGTGAGGGCTGTGGCCCCGGTCTGACAAAGTGTTTAAGCACAAGTTCTTCATCAGCATTGCAGAAATTCATGAGTTGATGTGATTTGCTTAGTGATGGTGCCCAACAACTGAAAGTACTGAGGTTACTGCCTCTTCAGCCTTTCTATTGACTACTTCTATCAACAGTGGTTCTTCCTAAACGTTACCATGATGCAAAGAACAAAAAAATTAAAGCAATTGGATTAATGGTACTGCTTGGTTTCCATTGTGAGGGAGTTTTCCATTGTTTTTCAAGTGAGGGTAAAAAAAAAAATATAATTTTGGCTTGGCAGCATTTTTTCCTAATTTCTGCAGCCTTTTGCTACAAGATAATACCATTGCATATGTTGCCATCTGGGGAATAGTAAATCATTGGGTTTTCAGGTCCAAATGTGATATTATTTAATGTTAAAAAATAAAATTACAAACTAGAATAGAATAGAATAGAATAGAATAGAATAACAGAATAAAATAAAATAAAATAAAATAAAATAAAATAAAATAAAATAAAATAAAATAAAATAAAATAAAATAAAATAAAATAAAATAAAAATCCTTACCAAGAGAAAGAGCTCTGGAATCTTTTCTAGAACTCAGTATAAGTAATACAAGACTTCATTTTGATACACAGGGAAGTGATATATATAGAGCAGCCTGGACAGATTGCAAGCAGATGTTGGTAGAAAGTGAATCTATTATTAAATTAATTTGCCTTTTCACCCCCAAGAGACTGTAGAAATCAGATATATTTAATAAAAATCAGGTTTGCCAAATGGCTTCAGCACTGAAGCACATGCAATATGACACTGCCAGAACCATCTTTTTGTCACTGCTCTGGACATAATTGATTAAATATCCCTGTCCTAAGAGATGCTGAGCACAGATGGTTTTAGGGGCAAGCGATTGCTCAGGGTGGGTCTATGTGAACTTTGTAAGGAGAAGGCAGATGAACTACCAAAGCTGATATTGGCCTATACATAACAATCTGCTTCCAGTTGATGGACAGGCCCAATGACTAGTCATTATGAATTGTGATATCCCGCCACATAAGAAAGTGGTTTGAAAGGCATGACTTGCCTGTTGCCTTCCCTTGCACAGAAAAAGGTTTGTCCTAGATCATGGAGTGGGAAAGGCACATGATACTGTTGAGCATTTCTGGGTGTTTGGGAAGAAATACCTTCTGGTGACAAACTAAGCTGCAATTTATCACTTTTATCGTTCTTTAAGAGAAAGCAGAAGAATCCAGGGAAAATTCACAGGTGCTTAAGAATTGATTTTATGTCTACCAGTATCTGATTGTCAGTTTATAGCAACACTCTTATTGCAGATGTTCAGGCAGTGATAAAAGAAAATGTAAATAACATGTTTAGTGAACAACTAACTCATAGAGTTAAGACAAGAAAATAGCAAATCATGGTGCCTATATGCTTAGCTGGCACAAACTTGTTGTAGGCTGTGCAGCAGACTTAAGTATAGAATCACAGAATCATTTATGTTGGAAAAGACCTTCAGAATCATCGATTCCAATAGTAAGAGAAACCTGTAACTCAACCACAGGTACATAAACATCTGTTACTGTGTTAGAGCTGCTGGTGCCATGTCTGGGTCACAGAATCACAGAATCGTAGGGTTGGAAGGGACCTCTGGAGACCATCTAGTTTAAGCCCCCTGCCAGAGCAGGGTCACCCAGAGCAGGTGGCACAGGAATGCATCCAGGCAGGTTTTGAATGTCTCCAGAGATGGAGACTCCACCACCTCTCTGGGCAGCCTGTGCCAGGGCTCTGCCACCCTCCAAGTAAAGAAGTTCCTCCTCATGTTGAGATGGAACTTCCGGTGTTCCAGTTTGTGCCCATTGCCCCTTGTCCTGTCACTGGGCACCATTGAAAAGAGCCTGGCCCCATCCTCCTGATACCCACCCTTTAAGTATTTATAAGCACTGATAAGATCCCTCCTCAGTCATCTTTTTTCCAGACTGAAGAGACCCAAGTCCCTCAGCCTTTCTTCATATGAGAGGTGTTCCAGTCCCCTAATCATCTTGGTAGCTCACTGCTGCACCCTCTCCAGCAGGAGAGGGTCTCCCTGTCCTTCTTGAACCAGGGAGCCCAGAACTGGACAGAGTACTCCAGGTGCAGCCTCACAAAAGTAGAGTAGAGGGCGAGGATGACTCCCTCGACCTGCTGGCCACACTCTTCTTGATGCACCACAGGATGCCATTGGCCTTCTTGGCTACAAGGGCACATTGCTGGCTCATGGTCATCTTGTTGTCCACCAGGACTCCCAGGTCTTTTTCCACAGAGCACTAAAGCTGGGGTTTCCCTGAACACTGTTTATTGCCTGACACTCTGGGGTAGCATGTACTGAGTGGGGTTCACACATTGGACTCTGCTTGAAGGCGACATAAATTTAGTTCTAACATGCAAAACTCAGGCTGGAGTGATGCTTGCGTTCTGAAGTGCTATTTCAGATAGACACTTAAGCAGCTGTCTAATGGAAGTACATGCTTAAACCCTAAAATACCAATGGGATGGCAACTCATTTACATTTTCACTCAGCCAGACCTTTCAAAACTATTTTGTTGATCTCTCAGGTTGTGCTAGTTTACAAAGAAGCATGAATGTAAGTACCGTAATTGGGGTCACCATGCTGACTTCTGTATTATTTTTTATTTGTAATCTGGTTTGTCAGGAGTCCCTTTAAGATCTGGAAATTCAATTTGAACTGAATTCTTGGAAAGTGATACGATGATTCTGAAGGGCTGTATATAGCAATGCTGCAGGGATGAAAAAATAAAATAAAAAGAAAGCATTTAAAATGTTCTTGGGTAGAAATAGGACAAAAGTGTATTCTGACAAGTAATAAGATTTTAAAGATCACATTTGGGCTGTCAGGAAGGATTTTTATTTTAATGAAGTGATGACTGGGGGCCAAACTCATTATTTCTATCTTTCTTACAAGTTTGAGCAAAAGCAGTAAGGAAGATAGAAATGGGAAACTCTTTCCCCTCTCTCCTTCCTGCCAAGGAGGAGAATTGAGGCCTTGAACCAGCTCTTTCCAACCTTTCCGTTTGCTCCAAGAGCTCAGCATCATTATGAAATATCTGTGAGCTGGAAGCAAGCTCTGGGACTGACATCTTTCTGGTGCTCCCGTATCCTCCCGCCTAGCCAGGACACACAGGGCTTTGGAACCCTGCGGGAGCTGGCTTTACCAACCAGCCATGAGCATCCTTGGTCCCATTAAGACTAATTTATCCCACCTGGTGTGGCTTTTTCCTTTGCATCCAAATACCCACAATGCCTTTCCAGTTGTTGTCATTGAGTCGTTGTTTTTTTGGTATTTTTATTATTTATTTTTTTAAAATTTCTAAGTGCCTGAATTCTAGGAACAAAATGGAATCCTCAAGCATTGACTGGATTTAGGCATTTTTAATTCCAGGCTCGTGCTCCCAGGAGCAGTAAGTACAGCCTTTAGGATGTCGCAGTTTGACTTGCGCTCAGCTGGAGCGAGTCACTGCTGCCTGGATGCTGCTTCTTACACAGATGCCATCCTGGCAGCCCAGAAATATTTTAGGCACTATTGATTATGATAATAACGAGCAACAATGGGCAGTTCACAAGTCTGTGAGAGATCATTATATTTTGAAAACACAAATTTCTTCTCACTGCCATTGATTACTGCTGTTTATCAACTCAATGTCTAAGAACTAAAATCTGAACAATCCTCACAGTATTTTAGAAGAAGAAACAATAATAAAACCTTCCTATTCTCTTCAGAAACGTGGGGCTTTATTTTAATAATGTAATGAACCCAGAAAGACTTATGTTCCTATTAGAATATAAAATAAACCAAATGGAACCATTTGTAATCAGGATTTTATCTGAGCAATGTCTCTCTGTATCACCCACTGCCTATAAGATTGTGTTCCATTATACTACAGCAGTAATAGGAAAGAAACTAAACTATTTGCATCAACAATAATGCAACCAATTTTCAAGACTTGCATGTCAAAAATCCATTATTCCAGACATGATTACCTGGAACTGCCGATAACAATTGTCACCAATTACACTTTCTTACAATGTAGCAAGATTTTTATTTCTCTTTCCCCACCCCATCTTTTCTTCCTCTTTCTTTTTGTCTTTTTTTTTTCTTTTTTTTTTTTTCTCCGAGAGGGTGGGGTAACATCTCCATCGCTTAGATTAGAACATCACATTTAGTACAAGCAGCAGATGTTAATATGGAAAGACAGAACATCTCAATTTTCACACTGTTAATTCAGCTTACTGAGCCAATTTCACAATTCTCACATTCCTCTACTCCTAAGAGAAAATGCTAATTTAGATTGTTAAAATTGACACAGGTTAGGGTATAAAGGGTAATTAGCATAAGATCCTACACAAAGTGTTTTTAGCACCATTAATCAACACCCACCTATGCATACACTTTTTTAAACAGAAGTGGTGTTGAATAGTTCTGAAAAAAACCTCTAAAATATTCTGTACTAGTTAAAAAAAGCCCATAGAATTTGGTTGGAAGCATTTTCCAGTGAAAGTGCCTAATGTACAGTTAAAACAGGACTTTTATTTTACACATGAGAATTATTAAAAGCTCATAAAAGCATTCTAGAAAAAAATACCTTTATGATTTTTAAGATTGTAGGGGGATCTGCTAAAATGCAGAAATATGTCAAAATGCATTAGCTGTTTTAGAGTTTTTCCACTTCCTCATCCTAAATACCAGGAAACTTAGTCAGAGTTATATAAAAGAATATAATTCTGCTTTGCACTCCATTTCATTTACACACATATAGTTCAAGTAAATTAGGTTTTCATTAGTACAGACTGGTTTAATTTTCCTTGAAAATACAGCTAGGGATAGGAAAATCCAATATAATTTTAGAATACTCGATCTAGGAGTACATTCTGTATAAAATCTACGTTACAGTTAATATGCATTACTTTAAATGATATAAAGTGATCATATGAACTACCCTGGAAGGAATTCCTAAAATTAATAAAAGAAATAAAGACATTAGGAATATTAGTTAAAAAAAAAAAAAATTGGAATACTACGATTTGGGCAACCTTCTTGTTGATCATTAAATCAGGTTTCATAAAAAAAAAAATAAGTGTTTTCTGAATCAGATAAGCATAGAAATAAAAATTCCAGCTGCCACGGACAAGGAGTTCTAGGCATTTTAATGCTAAAGCAGACAAGTCAAGTAATTATTGTCTCTAATTGGCACTTCCACAAGATGTAACAATTTTTACAGTACCCACAGCCAAGTGGCACTTAAAAAGGTGAGAAATTATTTCCTGCCTTGGGAAAAAGAAAAAAAAAAAAAAGAAATAAAAGAAAATCACACCCTTTTCTAATCTGAGCTTTGCAGAGGGACAGACTGGCTGAGCACTTCAAGGTCTGAATCAGCAAATCACTTAAACACATGCTGAATTTTAAGCATGTGCATATTACCACTTGCCTAAAAGGCTATTTTCACGTCTCTGACTGGCATACTGAAATGTTTTATTGGTTCAGTGTGTGTCGAATTCAGGCGATCACCACATTTTGGGTGGGATTCAGCTCCAGATTTTGGCAATTAGTTTTAGTTCTGCAGGACCTTCTGTGAGAGCTAGAAGAACTTGCTACTCTTGCTCCATACAGTATAGACACAGGGCTTGATTTATCTCACTAACACACATCTAATGACGTTGCAGGTATCTAAGGTCATCTTGACACCCATCTCCTGATAAAGAGGGGCCTGAGTCTTTCTGAGGTCTGCGTCGCATCTGCTAGCCTATGGATCTCAAGGTATTGGTATGTTAAGTGGCAGTAGATACCTATTTTAGCAACTAAATCAAGTCCTTTTCCAATACAGTCAGAAGGGTTTGAATCAGTTGACTGTATTTAGACATTTACTGCCAGTTGAGATACCATAGAGCGTCCCACCTGGGTACCAGCTGCTGCTCCAGAAGACATAGGTCCCTGTATGTCATATGTCATATATGTAAGCACCATGAGGATGTCTTAAATACACTCAAGCATCTCAAATAGTTCTAGATGCCTATGTGGTCAACTAAATTGAGCTCAATAGAGATGAGGGCTATTCAGCTGGTCCCTGTAGTAGAATCCTACATTTGATGAGCTGAACAGCTTTATAGGCTTTGTAGGCAAAAATGGAAGGTTAGAAACCTAATTCACTTGTGAACACTACATACTAGACACCTCATCTGAACCTGGAAATGCATCCAGTCCTTAGAGATACATTCACTTACCTATGAATAGACATCTGGTGCCATTTGAGATGCCTGGGGGTATCCACGACATCTGTACAAATCTGACAAATATGATGCAGGACCTAAGGGAGACATGTGACCTTTTTGAATGGTAACTTGAGGCCAGCAGACACTTACGTTCAAGTAACTGAATTGAATTTAATACTATATTAACAGGCCTCTATTCATGGGGTTAAATCAGGGAAGGATTCTAGGAGGACAGAATATGCAAATCAGCCTTAGAAAAGAACTTAGTTGTTAAAGCAAACTAACAGTGGAGGTAGCTGTCTCCTGAAACCAAGTTCTACTGCACAGCTAACCAAACTGATTAATTAATCTACCACTGCAATAAAATGAAATATTCTTTTGGTCCACAGCAAGTAAAAAGACACAGAACACTTGGCTTTTGCAGAGTTTTACCATGTGATGCCTCCACCTGGGGCTGCAAACTTTTCATTCACAGGTATCACAGAGCAACTCTCTACATAAATATCATTAACTACTGGTTTGCAAAAGGAGAGGGCAGATGCACTGAGAGAGAGAGATTAAGCTACTGCCTCCAGGTCAGAGAACCATAAGAAAAGAAAAAAAATCCCTGGCTTCCTGCAGAGCACCTTTTATGTTCACACCTGACAGAAAACAAAGAAACAAACAAAAACCCCAACTCAAACCAAACAAGAATCGTATTGCCTCTACCCACTTGAAGTTCTTCGTTATGTCAAAATAATTGTTTACCTTTAGATGGTTCTAAATTAGTGTTTTACTTAAAGATATAACTAAGTCAACCTGCCCTACTTGATTTTCTCTTTGGAAATCAGTGGGCAGATAACACTATTCTACATTGCTCAAATGAAGGCACGGATGCTGTGTATGGACAAAATCACAGTGTCTCTTCTTACAATACAGCCAGCCTTCCCTGTACCAGAAGTACGGTTACTTTAGGCTGGTGGCTTTATATCTATGCAGATAAACTGAACTGTTAAATTTAATAGTGCATAACCCGCAAGGTTTTCTGGCTTCCTGGTTCTGTGTTTCTTCCATTCTGAGAAGTCCATATGAGGAGGCTTCAGAATGGGAACATTCTTCTGACAAAAAGTTCTACTCTATCCTGTACCTGATGGCACATCCATCTTCTCTGGATCTCATTCTTTGTCATAGACTAGGAACTGCTCTGATCATGGGATAACGAGGCAGTGAGGACATCATAAGAAGGATGGTGGCCAGGTATGGGTTGCCATCACTAGATATTTTTGCCCATAATTCAAACCTTCAGGGAGTTCAGTTGTAAACAAATAATTGCGTGTGCATACAGGGCATAGCAAGAATGAATTCAGCCTAATGCTTCTAGAGAGCATAAAAATTTATATGGGGCAGCTTAACTATACTGTGTACAGTACAGTGTACAGATCATAGGCCATAAAGTACAATCCACCTTTTCTGCTGTTTGTAGGCTAAACTAGATTTTCACTAGACCAACATTTCTGGAGGAATAAATGTAGATACTGGAGATAGGGTTGAAGGGTTTTTTCATTCTTTTTTACCATTTACCAAAATAAGCAGATCGTCTTACCCAAATCCAGATACATCGCTTTCCCAGAAGTAATCATTATGCCACGAGACTTTTTAAGTGCCATACAACTGCCCTCTTCATTATAAGGAAGCCATTATTGACCACAGCAAGCACAGCTTCAGAACTGACATTGTCCAAAAGACCATGATTGAAAGGACAGATACTTTATACTGGAACCATTTATAGGTATCATCATGAGATCTATGCTGAAAGAAAGAACAAACCATCAAACTAATTTACACGTTCAAGCTGTTAGTATGACAAATAAAGCCAAAGGGAGGAAATCCTCACTCTCCAATGAATATCATAGAATCATAGAATGGTTCAGGTTGGAAGGGACCTTAAAGATCAGCTAGTTCCAACCCCTTATCCATGTTGATCCCTATGATCCATGTTGGATCATGTATATTCCAACATCAGATATAGCTGTCCCACACATAGAAATCAGACTTAAATTTGCTTTGGTTTTCATGCATATTGGCACATCCTGGGACTAACAAAGAGAAGTGGCCAATCTTTTTGTTGCTTTGTTTCAGTTGTTTGTTTTTTGTTTGTTTTTTTTTTTTCCTAGTGAACAGTAAATTTACCAAAATATAAAGCTTTAAAGGAGGAATAAAAAATCTCTAGAAACTGAGAAAAAAATCACTAATTATTTTTAGCCAAGAAGAAAATGAAAAATGAAGGAAGTCCTTTGAGAATGTCATAGTATTTTATTTCACTATTTAAAAATGAACATTATTACTTTCAGCAGAACTAACTGATTTCATATTGTGGAACAGTATCTTGTACTTAAACAAATCATCCACACTGAAAGAAAAAAGATCAAGTAATAACATCAAATAAACTTGGAAGGAAAATAAATAAATTTATATATTTGTATTGATGAAACACTTGAATAGAGCAGAAATCATTGCATTTTTTTTTCTTTTTGCTGAAACATTCTACTGTACCAAATTTCCCCGCTTTTTTCATGTGATTTGGCTAGCAAACAGAAAAAAACTGAATTATTCACCCAACTCTAGTGCCAACAAGTATGTCAATTAGTGTTAAGTATTGTAGTTTTTTTATTCAGCCATATGTCCACTTTGGCTAGGACTGAGGCCAGCTGCTAATTTTATACAAGATATAAACAGCTGCTGGGTAGCAAATTCTTATGTTTTCTTGCCTAAGATTAAAACTACACATTAACGAGAAAAATTCCTTCTTGAGTGATTGTTGCAGGTCAATAATGTCTACCGTGGTGACCATTTAAGACAAAACCACCTTTGTAGACCTGCTTTCATGGATGTTTCTCTTTTCACTTCCTTCTACATGGCTCACAAAGGAGGTAAACATCCACAGGCACATACCTGAGAAACAGGTATTTTTTCTAAAACCCTTCACAAGCAACTCCCTGGATCCTTCTGTTTCCAGATGGAATATGAAGGCACTCAGGTGCCTTGAATAGATCTTCATATATGCTGGTCCTTTTCCAGGAAAAAGACCTGGAAACAGGAGTTCCTAAGTGGATGCAGTATCCAGAAATATTAAGCCATTAGGTAGATCAATTTGCTTCTAAACCACCTGCTTGGTGATCTTGTACAAACATTGCCCCACGCATGCTGTGGTATGCATACTGTTAATTGCCTTGACAAACCCATAATAAATCTATTTATGCTTGTTTATGTACGTTATTAAACTTTAAAAGTCTTCTTGCTTCTTGTAGGGCTATCCTGGGGCCAATTTCCCATTCTCTGTGTTTAAAAGCACCTTGTAAAAAAGGCCCGTTTCTGGAGAAAGTTTAATGTTCAAGCTTCCAGAAGTAACTAGCTATAGTTTGTGTTTGACTTGCATATCTCATAACTAAATGTTAACTTAAACAAATGCAAAATAAACTTATAAGCTCTTCCCCCCCCCCTTTTGTTTTTTTCTTTTTTTCTTTTTTCTTTCTTTTTTTTTTTTTTTTTTTATAAACGAGAGGTACCCTGCTCCAGAGCTGTCACTTTTGGGACTACACCGATATGCTAATTTCTTGTAAGTATAGATTTGGTGCTTATCTCTGTGAGGAATATATAGAATGATAACCTGGTTGTACTTCACCATATGTTCAGCCTCATGCAAAAGTTAAATCGACTGCCTTTTTCTAAATTACTTCCTCTCTTGATATATGGACCTTATTTATAGCCTCCCTTTGTGCAACCATAACGCCATCACATAGGGCTTAGGTTCTGAAAACCGTAGCAATTGCCTGAAAATTGATTTGATGTCTTTTGCCCATCCCTCCCTCAGGTCCCTCAAGACATTTTAATATGAGCCGTGACATTATGATGGATGAAATCTGGCATTTTACTGTAGCAATGCTACTCCCATGTGGAAAATAACAGCTTGTTCAAAGCCCATCTTCCAGCCAGATTTAGGATATACACTAAGCCACATCCTCAATCTCCCCCTTCTCTCTGCTGTTTCACAGTATCCTTTGCAAACAGCTTCATTTCGTACATCAACATGTCTCAGCACCAGATCCTTGCTAATCCTTACCCCTCTGTGAAGCTAGCTTGAAGCACACAAACTGCAGTTACACCCTTGCCCTCCCGAAACTCTCCTGGACAAGCAACACATGCAACTAACTCCGTGATAATTATCTGAACAGAAAAGGAATCTCGCTAATATGTGGAATTCACTGTAACTCATCTCCGACAATATCAAGCTCCTGGTGAACTGTGTGGTGATACCGTATTACATACAGACACTCTAGCACAAAACTATTCTGTCTTCCCTGTTGGATGACCTGAGGTAGATAAATGGAAGCTGCCTGAAAATGAAGCAAATTATATTTAAATGTTTTACTCCAATCTTTAAGAAAAAACTATCCAAGATGGCCAGCAAAGCACTCAGTGTTGACTGGCTGTCCTCATATGCGGGTATCTGAAACACTTTTGCTACCCACAGCCACCAGGGATAAAAGAAAGCTCACCCAAATGTCATGCCAGTCAGTTAAAGGCTGAAGCAATGAGGAAGTTCTTACAGATGTTTGCGTGTTTAATTTACCCAGCTGAAGTCCAGGCAAAACAAAGAGGATTTTGACTTTTTCGGTTCTGAAGAGAAGTGAACTCGTTTTAGATGTTTAGTACATTTAGTTATATCTTTCTAACCCTTCATCTGGGAAATCCTATTCTGTCATCAACTGTTGCAATTGCATATTTTGCTCATAAATTAAGATGTAATCACACTGAATGGCATTTTTCTTCTTATTCATCCTTAAATTTCTACAAGTCTGAAGTGGCCATCTATTTTTCTTGGTCAAAAAGGATGGTCCATCTGATACATCACAGGATGAGATGAACCTTGAAGTTTCTTCGCTGGCAATGATGGGAATGCAACGTGACTAGTTTAGATGTGGACTTCCCTAAGGAAAACTAAAACAAAGGTAAGGAGCAATACCAACCAGAGCTACCTTCCAATACCAGCTCAGGAATAGCCCTCAGTATGAAAGAGTATAGTAGGTGCTACAACACAAGAATATCGTAGGAAGCATTGTTTCTCCATTGTACTTGATATGGCTTGTGTTGATTTGAACTGTTCACAGTCATCAATGTTTACCTGGAGTACTGTGTCTGGATCTGGAGTCCTCAACACAAGAAGGACATGGACATGTTGGAACAGGTCCAGTGGAGGGCCATGAAGATGATCAGAGGGCTGGAGCACCTCTGCTGTGAGGACAGGCTGAGAGAGTTGGGGTTGTTCAGCCTGGAGAAGAGAAGGCTCCAAGGAGACCTTATAGCGGCCTTCCAGTACCTAAAGGGGCTACAGGAAGGATGGGGAGGGACATTTTATCAGGGAGTGGAATGATAGGACACAGAGTAATGGCCTCAAGTTGAGAGAGGGTAGATTTAGATTGGATATCAGGAAGAAATTATTTACTGTGAGGGTGGTGAGGCACTGGAACAGGTTGCCCAAGGAAGTTGTCAATGCCTTATCCCTGGAGGTGTTCAAGGCCAGGCTGGATGGGGCTTTGAGCAGCCTGGTCTAGTGGGAGGTGTCCCTGCCCAGGGCAGGGGGGTTGGAACTAGATGATCTTTAAGGTCTCTTCCAACTCGAACCATTCTGTGATTCTGTGTGATTCTGTGAATCTGGTTACTTTTTTTTTTTTTTATTAAATAGGGGAAGGATTTCACTGCAAAGCCATTAGCAATATGTTTTAAACTACTGATGCATAAAAGATGCAGGCAGGTTTCAAGTTTAACAAACATTACTATGTAGATTTGGTGCTTAGCTGTCCATGGGTCTTGACACCTGTCAAGCTGTCCATGACACCTAAAATGTCAGGACCCACCTTCTTTCAGTAGTCATGCAGGTGGTCTTTAGAGCAAAAATGGGTTATGTGAGGGCTCTGAGGGCAATAACAGCCCTTACTACCCCTACAGGGGTCTCTTCCCACCCCTGCTTATGGCCCATGACCTGGGGCCATCAGTTCCTACCCCAGCGATGTTGTTGGATGCCATCTCCGGCTCTACCACAGCCCTGCCCTGCACACCAGGTTCCAGGTTTCATTTCACTGCTAACAAGGATTTGTATCCTTTGCCTTGTGTACACATCCAGAACCTCATGCTGCAGAAAATGCGGGAAAACAAATGTAGTACACAGTGGCTGAGGGCTCAGGGTCTGAATAACCCCTTCATTGTGAAGAGGATCAAAATTGCACCCACCTTTCCCTTTGAGCTGCACATTGCACTCCAAGTCAGTTACAGACTTCCCAAAACAGTCTTTCTGAACCCTAAACACTTATACATAGCTTTAAAGTGCAAACAAATGTGTATGTGAAGCAGATATTTATGATTTTAGCACTAGAAAAGTAGGCTTTTCTTGCCTGTTCTCTTTTGTAACGCATACACACTACACAGCCAAATCGTTCACCATCACGTGTTACCTTAACAGATGATATGAAAGTGTCTGTACAGTTCATGGAACATTATTGAAGTATTTGCTGATGGCTGATTTGATTAAAAATGAATGCCTTAAAGACGTTTGTCATTTGTTTCAGTCCATTTTGTGTTTTTTCCTGCTGTCCTTCAGCTCATGTTTGAATTTGGCTCAGCTATTTCATCCTGTTCTTTTTTTTTCTTTCCTTTTTTTTTTTAATTTTTTTTTTGTAGCTACCTTCTTCAAATTCCTTTGACAACCTGAGAAAGTCTTGCAGCTGAACGCAGTATTAATTATATTTCAAAGCAAACCTTTTATTCATTTGGGGACAATCTGTGAAACAGAAATCTGTGACTGAAGCTGCTGCCAAGCCAATTACTGCAAAATAACTCAAATATGTCTCGACAGATTGCAATTTTTCCTATTGTTAGATTGTTTATTTTTTAGATCAAAAGGTTATGTTCACTTAAATTAGACCTGCATTTAAATATTCCATAACTTTTGCATATGATGTATCTACAGGTATATATAGACAGTATACAGTGAATAGTATGAGGCAAACAAATTCTGTTCAGCTAACAATGGATATTATTAATACATTTCCACTTCTTTTTAAGAAATCACCTGCAAATATACTTTAAGTATTATACGTTCATAAATTCTAGGGCCAGAAAGGAAAATTACAGTCTAACTTCTTTCATAAGCACAAGAAAACAAAAAGAGCTTCTTCCTCAGTCATTTTTGCATCAAACAACTCTTTTGCAATACATAAAAATGTGATTTTATACCTTTGAGAGGTGGAAAACCCATTGTGTTCCTGGGTAAGTTTTTCTGGCCATTTAGGATTTCTTATTGTCAAAAGGAAATTGCAACTGTATTTATTTACCTAATTGCCTACTCAAAAAAGAAAAAAAAAAGAAAAAGAAGAAAAAGAGGAAAGAAAAAGGAACAAAATCCTTCCAGACCAGACTGTGCATCTTTGCTCAAATGTGAGAATTTCTGTGGATGCCAATGGAACTAGTACTTCCTACAGTGCTTGGTGTAAGCAAAGTTGATAGAACATGCTTTATGGATTTGTTCAGTTTCAAGTTATCTGGTGAATATTTTATACAAATATATGACAACCTATTGATTGCTCATGACATATTTCCTGCCACAGTTATTCGATTCATAAATATCCAATTGCAGAGCAAAATAAGAAAGTCACACTGTTATTTTTATTTTCAGAAGAAAATAAAGCTTCCCCAATGGGAATGGACACATACACACACACACACATATTTTTGGTCTGTTTCCTATGGTAAATACGAATTTGCTAAGACTATTTTTACTAAAATTCATCCCTAACAAAGTCATTAATCATATTAACATTTGTTGACTTTGCACAGTATTGTCTGAATTCTTTTCATTCTGATTCTTTCTACTTACACTTTGTCTATATTTTTGGACTTGCTCTTTGTTGCTAAACTTGTTCGACCCTTAACAAGTTGAAGAATTTCTGGTCAGTAGAGCAGAAAAGAAAGAGATTACTTCATGCACAGAATGTAATACCACTCCAAATAATCATTCTGATTAAGCTTTTGGATGTGCTTATTGATTATTGAGCACTCATTTGTGTTAATTGCATATGGGCCTCTCAAAAACATAGAGCCTTCCACAGCAGCCTGGAAATTCCCTGACAAGTATTAATGCAAGAATTTTGACATTGTTTTCTTTATGCAACCTACAAAGACCAAAGAATGTGGATTTTGGCTTGTTTTGTATTCTAGCAAAGAATTAAACATTATTTCAGGTCCTGCATAAATTCATTTAGAACTGAAGGCAAAAGTTTCAGAAGTGGTGGACATCCCTAAATGCTTCATTAGGGCTTCATTGGATCCAGAGCTGAAAAACGAATCTCTGTGTCTCTGCAGAGTCCAAACGGAGGTGACCATTGGTTCTGACAGTAATAAAGCAACTTCCAACCCCCCCAAAAGAAAACCTTTTGTTATAATTTTCTCTATTGAAAAATCTGACAGATATTCCTTTGTTTAAAAGAGGGAAAGAAGAATGAGTGGTAAAGAGGAAAGAAGAATGACTGGTAAATTTTTTTTTTACGTTCTCCAATTATATATTTTCCCATTTTATTGTTCTACATGAGCTTGGGAAAAGCATGACATCTAAAACAGATCTCACCTTGCAGGGTCTCAGGTTTTTCACCTGTAATCTGAAGAGTTTACCTGTCATCCTCAGATAGTTTAGGGGCTGATGAATTCACGTTTATTTATCTTTGAGATGCTCTTTTGAAAAAAAATCATCTCACTGAAGCTGATGTCGGCATCATGCTGTCACATTTTTCATGCTAAAACCCCTTTAATGCAAAGTCCACTACATGAAGAACTTTCTCTAGGGAACCCTATCCTGATTCATGCAGGAACAAATCCCCCCCACACACACTTTTTTCTTTCTTCTTTTTCTGTGTCAGGATAAATTCTGAGTCTACGGCAGTGCTCAATGGGACATGAAGCAGTACCTAGTTTGTACTTATCCTGAAACTGCTGAGTTACAATAGATCTTGTGCAAGGGAGCTTTCATAAAGAGTCATGGAGGAGACTATGACTATATTTGTTTGCATTTTGTGGGCTGTGATTACTGCTTTTGACGGGTGAAGAATTGACAGCATCACATCTCCTGTTACCCCCACTTCCCACTTCAGCCACCTGGCATGTTTTTTTTCTTTTACACTTTGGATTATTTGTAGTAGGGTGCAGAAATAGTAATACGTCTCAATGACTGCATAGAGGCTTAGGTGGGTGGTCTTCAAGGCACTCTATCAGTAAAAAAGTTACATAAAATAATTCATCATCAGCTCATCTTCGGCAGAATGTTTGGAAAACATGATAACAAAGGTGAGAGAACTTAATTCTTTCCAGATAAAAATAAACTAAAAGAACCGAAACTCTACAAAATGGAGTTAACTCATCAACAAGTTAACTCCCGTCATATTTAAAGGTATTTTTGCAATTAGTCAGTCCAAGAGACCGAGCCATTCCGAGAACTTGGTATAAAAACTCTCGCAAATCCTTGAATGTTGCAACCCAGCATCTGTGTCCTAAACCTGCCAAGTATAACCTCTGAGTGGTCACCAGGCTATTGGCTCCAATACTAAAACATATTGAGGAGGAGTGGAAGAGGGGAAGGCAATCCAGAAATGGGAGAAGCTAGTGCCAAGAAAGTGTCACACAAATATATAGGAGCCAATTACCTTTGTAATTGCATTTTACCAATAAGAGCCAACATTGTGTCCAGATTCCTGTAAGCTCTGCTTGCTTCAGTGACAGTTTACAAGTGTAGTTAATGAGTTAATGTGAAGATACAAACTCTCATTGAAAGAGAATGACTATATCACCTGAAGAAGAAGAAAAAAATAAGTCATGGGTGTAAAATGGAGTAGTCAAACTTTCTCCGGATATCAGAAAGTCCTCTTAACCCCCTTTAAGAGAAGTAGATACGGACCATCTACCAGATTAAGTCCTTTGTTAGTATCTCTCTATTGAGCCAGCATTAGGTGGAAATAGAGCTCACCATAGAAAGAGGTGTCTGTTTCAAAGTGTTTTTATTAATGATATCCTTAATACCCACAGGTAGTTTAGTCCAGTCCTTGCAAATATATTTCCAGCATTCTTATCAGGAAAACAAATAATCTTAAATAAAGTACTGCTAGAAATAGTTCAGATCTATAAGTTTAAAGAGCCACTGTCAAATATATAACTTCAAACTAAAATGTCAAGCCCATAGTTAAAATTTTCACATGCAGTACAAATTTCTAGAACATACAGAGAGATCTAAAGTTATCAAAGACAATAATAACAATAGTAGAAAGACTAATCATTTCTGTTTCTAAAAGCCAAACCCCGTGGCTAAGATTTTCAGTGAACTGCAGGTTTGAGCACGTTACTCATCTAAGCTACTTATGTGACCTCCATTATCATACTACCCAAATATCTCCATCTCGTCATGTATTTATCTTCAAAACAAAGACAGATTTTATTACTGTTATCACTATTATTGTTCCTTTTAGAGACAGAGACCAGGACATAGAATTTTCCTCAAGGTTATGTGTAGCAGAAGACAAAATTGAAATGGAATATTAAGCCTTTCAGTCAAAAATCCTTTGAACCACAGTCCCAGAAACTTCACCTGTAAGGGATTTAGATTTCAGGTATATATTTGTTTTCATTAGGTATGCATTTGCAGAGACAAACTGCCTTTGATCTTATCAACAACAAAACACTGAATGTGCAAATTTTCCTGGCATGCAGATCCATACTAGCATAGCCTCGTCCTGTATGTTCCTGTTTGTGATGACCAAGACATATATGACAGTAGAAGATAACATTAATGAAAATGAGCATACGTGGGAGAGCAGTGACGTTGGAGTCCACAGATTAGATTTAGCTTTGCCACATATCTATGTGGTCCTGGGAAGAGATTTCAAGTCTCAACCTTTGCTTCTTACAACGTGGGCTCTTCGGAGAAAGGATTCTCCCTGGCTTTGTTTGTGAATCCCTGGTCTCAGTGCAGACTTTCATACTGGTTTTGCCAGTTCTGTCAATCTAGAGGTCCAGATGTGCATTTACTCTGTGGTCAGGGATGAGAATTGTGTATAGACCATCTCATCACCTGCTCTTATGGGAAAAAATCTTGTACAGCCAGACTAGAAAGGAACTGTGATGCTCTACCTGCCATCCAGCTCAAGGAACCATGACTGTGGCATATGCCATAAGCTGCCTTTACTCCATGAGATATATGGTTACTGAAATTCAGGGATTAATAAGACAATATCTCTGCATTTTTTGTTCCGAATTTTATAAATACCTATACATGAAAATTTAGGTGGCAAGTTACCTTGTATGTTGCAGAGTTGCAGCATGTTTTTTGGGATCAGGACTAACACACATGAAGGTTCTATATAAGGATATTTAGCAGAGGAGAAAGAGAGGAGACTTCCATTGAGAATTGACTAGAAAATCTTGACCAGGGCAGATAGATACTGTAAATCTTAAATCAGATGAGATTCAAGGCCTGTTTAACTGGTTTTCCGCTGCATGTGATACCATACTTCCCTGGGAGATGTGAGCAATTACTATGGAAATCTGCCTTCAATTAATAGCAAGAAAATAAACAAGTAAATAAATAAATACATTTGTGTGTATATCTGGAACTAAGATAACTGTTAGAAGAATTAACTGGGAAATATACTTAAAAGTATTTTGATTAAACTATATTAGATGCTTGCTCTAAATATTAAAACTTTCCAAATTTAAAAAGCAATTTCTTCCCCCATTCTGCCAAAAACTCTATAGTCACTAACAGTTGAGACAGTCACAGTATCGGTACCTGTCTGTATGTCGAGTTAAATTTGCATACATGAGCTTATTGAAGCGGTGCTGAGAATAATTCTTTCCCACTGAATTGCAGGTGTTCTGTGAGACAGGATTTACTTAGTTTGCTGGATTGACTTTCAGGCATTTAATTCCTTGAAAATTAGTTTTAGTGTGTGCATTTACCAAATATGGGGAGATACTGGTCAAGTGGCCCTAAAGCTTCTTCCTCTTTCTTTTTTATTATCCCATATAATAGTATTGCCTGAGGGGAATTCTAGTGCTTGGAGTTTAATGAAACCAAGTATGTGGGGTCTAATATTCACAATGCTTAGTTTCCACCATTCCCATTGGTTTAACATTACCCTGCATTTTATGTTCTACAATTTCATAGGTTTAATAATTTCATGGAGTTTATGGCCAGAAGGTACCATTAGATCATCTGGTCTGGCTGCTTGAATATCATAGCCCATTATGTT
Source organism: Larus michahellis (assembly GCF_964199755.1). Lineage (NCBI taxonomy): Eukaryota > Metazoa > Chordata > Aves > Charadriiformes > Laridae > Larus > Larus michahellis. Next base: position 6,279,416 of record NC_133896.1, on the reverse strand, counting down.
TCACATGCATGCAGTACCTTAAACCCAAAGACTTTAGTTAAATTGAAGCTTTTCACTCTTCAGAAGACTAAATCATGTGCCACAGGCAGGGAACAGGAGGGAAAATAGGTAAGAGCTATGTCCAGGTGGCCGCAAACACAGAGAATGGATTATCTGATACTTCAGAAAAGAAGAAATCCAAACAGAGGAGCCAATTGTGCACGAGGCGGCCCAAACTTCCTGAATCACAACTGACCAGCTGAAATCTAGAAGCATGAGGATTAATTTTAGCAAGTTGTAATCATTGCCTGAGATTAGACTGACAGCCTGTAAGTAAATCCTGGACAACCTCATGACTGTGTTGCCCCCAGGCAGCTGTAGAAAGGAGGCAAGTAAAACACTCACCTCCCCTCAACTTGCCTAGCTGTAAAATGGGGGTGAAGCAACAAATTTCCTATATAAAGCCCCTGGCTAAGTAAGAGCTACGGATTTTGAATATTGATATTATTATTTAAAACTACTCAAAAGCTGTGACATCTCATCTCCAAACAGCTGAGGTTCTGTCCTTTGTAGTCAGCTTGAAAAAAGGCTGTTCAATGAACGTTTTGCCATAGCATTTGAAGTTTCAGCATAAGCTCTAATTAAAAGACATAAAAATCCGCTCGCCTATCTGAGGTTTCATTTTCATGGTTCCACAGGAGTGATTTAGAATAATTTTACTTTATAGACTCTATAATAAATAAAGCCAATCTCAAAATCTCAAACCAAAACCTTGTGAGGTAAGTAGGTTATAAATCTGGAGAATCTAGCCTGCAAAAGCAATGGAATTTTCATGGCTTTAATGTGTGATTAAATTATTTTTAGCTGAAGGAAAAAATAATCATACAAGACAAATATCAAGCTGCATAAGTAATATACAAAGGAGTGCCTCATTCCAGCCGTATGTCACAAAACACAAAAACTGCAGCCTCTCTTCTTACAGAGGATGACACAAGCAGGGGAGAGGGTTGCTAAAATGATTGGCATCCTTGGAAGTTTCAATCCCTCCATCTTCCACTGACAATGTTTAAAACTGCACACACTGGAAATTATCACTGGAGGGGTATTAACACTGAAGCGCCAAAGATAATTTTGAATGTATAAACCTATTCCCAAATAAAATGGCATCTTCCAATTTGGTTTTCATTTAGTGAATGAAGTTTTCCAGGCTTTAATATGACAGTGATAAAGGATAATAATGTGCAGCCATATCTTTAAATCCAATCCATTTAAGTATTCAACAAGCTATTGCCACCTGCTAGATGAAAATTCATCATTTTTCCTTACCCAATAAAATCAATAATTGTGGTTTGTTTCTTGCTAACTAGTGTTTCTTCTAAGATATTCTAAACTGTGTCTGCAGTACTTTTTTTTTCTCTGTATATATCATTTTTATAATTATTTCTGCTCTCATATGTGCACCTGCAAAACTACATTTGAGGAGCTAGACTACTCTCTTCTTGCCTTTATAAATTTCTGTCTGAATGCATAGGGAATTTGGGGAGTGCAGAGAACAAAGAAATGCAACCTTACAGAGAATAAAAACCTGCAACCTTGCATCTGCTATCTCGATCCCGTGCAGTAGTTGCACATTGTTCAAAAGCTCTGTTTTCCAACATGACAGGTAAGTGTTAATTGTGGAGTGGACAATAGCTGTGACTGAGGGCACAGACCTGCCCTCGCCAGCCCTGTGTGGGTTATGCAGATCATGAGCCAAGGAGAACCAGGTTAAGTGCAGGTGTTTGGGGAGTGAGGAGGCAGCAGATGGAACGGTTGAGTTCACTAGCTCTCCTAGCAGAGTTTAGCAAAACAATTTTGGTGTCTCTGATATTTTCTGAAAATGTTGCAAACATGCAAATTTGCATCAAGTGGAGGTGGAGACTTTCAGGGGGAAAGAAGTATTTTTGTAAGCATTCAAATGGCTCGCTCCAGTGTTTCTGAAACATAAAAGCCAGAGGTGGTGACAACTACCTGAAGGAGAAGGTACCTGTGAAAACGCAGGACACACATTGCAGATCTGTGTGATGACTTGGAACAGAAGTCATATCAACAAGGGTTTCCCAGCACTCATTTTACAGGTACTCTGAGATTATTTTCTCTCCATTGCTGCTGTGGAAATATATCCCCTTGTGAACATAGTTTAGTGGACATGGATCAGAAACCACCATGTGCCAACAAACTGCAGGTGGCTGACCTATCTAGAAGGATCAAGGACTTACTGTTACTCTTTAAATAGAATCATAGAATCATAGAATTGTTGAGGTTGGAAGGGACCTTTAAGATCATCGAGTCCAACCTTTAGCCTACCCTGACAAGAGCCACTTCTAAACCATGTCCCTCAGTGCCCCATCTACCCTTTTATTAAACACCTCCAGGGATGGTGAATCCACAATGATGTATAGTTTCCAGAAAGGATTAAGATTTTAGTATTAGCTATGCTATCATTTGACCCAAATGTAGAGACACCCATCTTTTTTTAAGTGAGTGACTCAATTTCATGTTGGTGATCTGAATCAGGTAAAAACAGGCAAGAATTGATGTTACGAGTAAACCCAGATGACACACCATTGATCAGACTGTGAATCAATGCACCCATTTTTTTAGAGGTATCTTTTAAGGTTTTGGCTTTGATTGGCATGTTTGCCATTTAAAAATAGCTTAGAAAAGAGGACAATATTTCATATGATCCAAACCAAAGTATGATGATAAACAAAACAGCAAAAACAATTCAGTCAATCTGAAACAATTTGTGATGATTTAGCCAAGAAAGCAGAGTCAAAATGCAGTATTTAGCTCTAAACATGAAGCCCCAACATTTACAAGGATAATACTTCTGCTGGTGACACAAGTTGTACACACACAACTGCCAGATCTTTTCTTAAAGTCAGAGTCTAGATCAATCTTTTCTTAGCTACTTGTTAATGACACGTATACTGTGGGTAAATATCATTCACAGTTCAGAGACCTTTGATATTTAGTCTATACGCCATATGTGGAAATCCTGGGGATGAAAACTCATATAATCAGCCTCTGTTAGGAAATGTGGTGTTAGAAACTGCAAGCTTATCAGCAAGTAGATACCTAATCCAAGCACTGCTGCGTCTTCCTATGGTGTGTCTAGTTCACCCTCTATCCAGCTTCCTTATTCCAACAGTGATATATTAGTGGCTGGATTGATCTCCACTAAGTGTCTAAAACATCTAAAAATGTTCAGGAGCTAGGGTGGAAGTCATCTGGACAAATATTGAAATGTCGTGCCCTAATGCAGTTGGCTAAAGGAGGTGATAGGAATCATGGTCTAAATTCCTTTCCACTGGCTTTACAAAGAGATGAAGATGACTGGAACAGAAAGAGGCATTTATATTGCAAATGTCTAATGTACTGTAAGACATTTCTGCTCATAAGCATCACCATTAATTACACATAGATTTCCTTGGCCAAAAATGACTGAAAGGGATTTTAGTTAAAGTTTCCTCCTAAAATTATCTTTATGAAAAAAATACAGAAAGATGTGGACTTCCAGGTGAATCTGAAAAAAAAAAAAAGGCAGATGAATTAAGAGTTTCAGCGTGTGTTTTTTTTTAATTTTTCAACTGAACTACTTTACTGAAAAAAAAGTTTGTGCAATAAAACGACAAAATAATGATTCAGAAGAATTATTAAAATTAAAAACCACTAGAAAATATGTATGATTTTTAAATCATAGAGTAGTTGTAAGTAAAGATAACTTTTATTAGCCTAATTACCGACGTACCTGGTACCGAGGAATAGAAGAGATGTTTGTAGATGAACATGCAGGTACTGGTGGCCAAGGGGACAAACAGTACAATGTATCACAAAATTGAGACTATGATTGAACCCAGGTTTTTGGCAACCAAACAAGTGACGAATTTTAGTTCACAGATTCAGCTTTAGAAGGCTTTTGTAAGTCTTTTTTGGTGATCAGGATTGAAATAGTAGCAAGTAACTGTTTTGTAGGAGAAAGAATCTCCCCAATCGGAGGTGATTTTGTCCGTTATTTATTGTCTACGTGGTTCATTCTTGTGCTTTCATTTCATAAGTAGGACATTTGGTGAACTTCATGAAGTGTAATGTGTGCTGCAAAAATACAAGTGAAAGATCAAGGGGTTTATGAGTTCACTGTGGGAATATTTACTGTGTTTGTAGTGGAGATTCTTTGGTAAGGTTTAAACTTCTTCCTCAGTTACGATATAAATCCCTTTGTCATGTTTTTGGCCTACAGGGAGTTTTCTTCTGATGAGTTTAGTGATTTGCAGGCTGTGAATGGTTGGAATAGTTCTGAGCAGATATGATCTTCCCATATAAGTTTAATGTATAATTAAACAAGTCATTTAATCATATTGTACATTGATTTCACACAGTTCCCAGGGCAGGATGGCCTGTAACACATCGCGCCTACGATGGGTGGAAGTAATTCTTGTGATGTATTGAATGTTTCTTTCAAAAGAATCTAATCCCCTGGAAAAGTGTCATGTTGGATAAAATTCCTCTTTTAATTATTTAGGTAGGTATCGTGAGTGTTCTCCTCAAAGTAAATATATTGGTGTCCAAGGGCATGGCTGGATAATATAAGTTTTTTTGATATATTTTGGATGGTTACTGTGTTCACGGAAACAGATTTGTTGGTTTACAGGTTTTCCGTAGTTTATAGTTGGTAGATTGTTGATTTCCATTTTGTCTTTCGTGTCTAAAAAAAAAAAAAAAGATTAGGACATATAAGACATAATGGAATGCTGTTTGTTCCTGTGATGGAAATCAATAAGAAAATCCAGATTTCTAGAACAGATGATAAAGATATCATCTTTTTATTTAGACACAACAAAAGCTTCATAGTATAATTGCTAAAAAAACCTTTCTATCTACATCTACCTCCAATTAAACAATTTCTTTGAGATTTGAAATATAAACCATGGTTAGAAACTGGTATGACGATCCCTGTTCAAAAAAGATAGAAAGGCATTACACAACCATCAAGTATAGAAGTTAAAGAAACATTCCACAATTGCTTGGAATAGCATTTCTTATCTCTTCTACTTCAGCATCATTCTATGCCATATAGAGCAGTGTAATTTTTTTCTCAGTCCATAATGAACGAAGTGATGCTCTGGCCCAGTTTTAAATGTTGCACCCTAGTGGGGCAGATTCATTGCAAATATCAGAAAAACAGTACAAACAGCACCTGGTAAACTGTGACAAAACACCTGATGTGAATCCAAGTAAAGTTCCCACACTGATGGAGTACCCTCTTCTCAGGATGGGACTTTCCCTGGGATTATTTTTACGTTTTTATATGCATGTTAAATAGTGTGAGATCCCAACGGGTATATTTAAACATCAGGCAGAGACATTAATCAGTCAGGGAAATTAACAGAGGGGACCTGATTATCAGAGCCTGGGTTCTTGAAACAAGCTGGCTACAGCAATTAATATTCTTATACACTGTTTGAAGAATTTAAGTTTAAATGAAGTTTGTCACCCACCCCCAGACATATGGATAAATCATGTACAGATTAAAAAAGAAAAAAGTTCAGTCGCAGCAGGGGGAAAAAAATGTAGCAAATGAAAAACTGAATGCTGAAAGAGAAAAATTAACTTATTTTCTTTCCCGTCCTCTCTAGATGAAGACTAGTCCTGGATAAGCAGTTTATGGTAATTCCTACTTACGATTTCTGTTTGCTTATTTTCCAGCTATCTTAGCAAATTTGGATTGTATACTCTTTTGGTGGAGCAATATGAATCTGGGATATTGTGAATGCTCAGGATCACATATAACCGTGTTAGCTTAGCAGCCTCATCAAACGTATGCGCAGCTTCAGACCTCCTCAGACACAGGGATGTCTTACAGCCAGGGTTAAATGTTCTAATTCCTAAATTACTGAGGAAATGGTGGGTGATGGTGTTGCCTCAGTGATTACTCTTTTTTTTTTTTTTTTCTTTTTTTTTTATCTTACAAGTGCCTGCAGCAGAACTTTCCATTCTGGGTCGAGCAAAATGACATTTCTTATTTCAGAAACAAACCCTCCCCTCTTCCTTCCTCCCCAAATTTTACACTTAGGTCAATTTTTTTTTGGTTGTTTTTGTTGTTCTGTTGCTACCATCATTGTTTTCCCCAATTTGGCAGCCATCTCCGAAAAATCAATTTTTCACGCAGCCTGACTCAAGAATATAAGTTGGTGCTGGGCTTTAACCAAAAGCGGGTCTCTCAATATATCAGCCTTGGTGCATGCTCAGAAAAGGTCTCTCCTCTACAACTCCACCAGCCTGGGCATCCTTTATTGCTAGTGCAACAAGGGTGACAACGTGTGTCAGGCCTGGTGGGAGCTGATCCTTGTGGCAGACACGCAGTCAGCTATAGCCTGCTGTCAATTTTACCTGCCGGCAACTCCTCCCGGAGGCCTGAGTCTGCCAGAGTTCACAAAAACGAGGACAAACAGTGCTGGGTTGTTTGTTGTTGGTTTTTTGCCTTTTTTTTTTTTCGTAAGGCAATTCAGGTGCTCAGAAAACAGGTTGAGCTGGGAGAGAAGCCAGATGACAAGTGATAAGGGGCCACCTGTGAAAAGAGATTTTTTTATCTTGCTATTTGCACATACAAGTGAAATTTATTGTTAAATGGAACCGGACGTGGAGAAAATAAATTCTCTCTTGTTTATACTTTGCGTAAGTATAATTTTGTGATTTCAGACTTCAGCCGCTAAAATAGGCTTGCAAGCTATTAGGAAAACAATATTCACACACGCCCTCAATCCCTGTAGGAACGGCACACTTGGTTATTAGCACAGGCAAAGATTTCTCCTTCCTTTTGCAACCCTCCATTGACATCTGCCAGAAGTGCGATATTGGCTTTAATGAATCAGGTAGTTACTTGAACCTAGCTAATTTTGGGTTCCTCTTGATGATAATAGGCTGGGAGACTGTCTACAAAATGTCTTTTGTCATTAATAACTTCGTACGCCTTTGACTCTGACGCTTGTCGATGAGAAATTTGACATCTCTAGGTGAAAAATTCTAACTGAGGTCCCGTTCCAAGAAACAGGGAGCGAAAAAAAAAAGGATGATATTCTGTACAAAATATGCCTTAGCACCTTAGGCATTGCAAGGATCACCAGCCAATGTGCTGAGGAAAAGCATAGCAACCGTCACTAGGGAAAATGTCAAAACTCTGAGACATACAAAAAAGAAAAAAAGGCAGGCAACTGGGGGAAGTTCCAGCTTCCCTTAGATCTCCGAGAAATTATTTAATTCCCACCTCTGGCGGATAAAATACAGATAAACTGCATTGAATCTAAAAACATAACAAAAGGGCAAAAATATCTTATATGTTTTAAAATACATAATTTACACCATTTTGCAAAAGGGGATGCAAACTTTGCAATGAGAAAAAGCGAAAACGTATTTTGGTAGTATAATGCAAAAAGTATGCTGGTTGTCTTCAAAAATACATTTATTTTCTAAATCCCAGATGATCTTTTTGCACCTCAGGTCTCCAAACAAAGACCAAGAACCCTTAGCTCCTCATTAATTACTATAAAACTTAATGCAAGGTAAGTTTTAATGCAGATATTGGAGAGTGATTTGTCACACAACTCACAGCATTTCGTGTTCCCCTTTCAGTCCTTGCTCAGGGGATAATGTGAAAAATCTCAGCTTTTACTTTTAAAATTGTTTTTAAACAAGTACCACATATGTGCCATCACAGCATCCAAATGGAGAAAGCAGCCTATATGCACACCACAGATGCAAAAATATGAAGACATGCATCAACTACTTAACTATATGACCAGTTTTCTTCTGGCTTTTTCTTTCCTTTGCCCACGCTTTATGCATTTGCAGCCTTTTTTTTTTTTTTCCCCAAGGAGAGGGACGCCTTCATCTCAAATCTGATTTCTCACCAGTTCCTCACCAATCCATCCATAATTCTATAGTCAGAGCCACCTCTGAGAAGTGGAAGGTAGGACCTCAAATTCTATTAGTCCCAAAGTGAACTCAGTGATCTTAAAGGACCTAAATGATTCTACCATTCTGTGATTCTATGATTCTTCATCCTTGAAACTACATTTTTACCTGTAATTGAAAAACGCCTCTTCAAAACCATGACCACTCTTTTGGGTGAGGACACGCAACTCTGTTGTCGGTAGATCACATTGATTGGTATGAAACCTTGATTTGTATGATCGTGGTGGTTTTTTTTTCTTAGTGGGCTGGAAAGATCTCTGTTCCTGACATTTCTTCTTGGCAAAACCATTTTATACAGCATGCAACAGCCTTGTATTATCATTTCCCAAACAATAATTAACTATATAACAAGCTAAGGCCAGGAGCTTTTCCTTGAGGCATTAGGGTACCCCAAGTAGATGTTTGACCCTGCTCTGTCACTCCAGAACTAACAGATTTTAAAACTGGGAAAAATTATCATTTGTCAACTCTGGGAACATTTTCCCCTAATCCTATTGAAGAAAAACGTGGACATGTTGAAACTGTGTTAAGCATTCCCTTGTTCAGTCAATCCTCATAATTATTTGTTGCCCCATTGTCTACAGTACTTTGACATTGCGTTATTTAGCTATGTTAAAAATCTTGAGGTAAAGTACACAGGACAGAGAAGATCAATAGGACTCATTGGGAAATTTTAAACCCTTTCTTTAATTTTGAATACAATGTTGTTTGGATGAGACAAAGTCTCTGGAAAAATAGCTCCATCATTAAAAAAAGGAGTAGCAAAAGAAAAAAAAAAAGATATTTCTGGAAAAAAAACCGTGGACAGGTACAAAAATGTAAGGTAAAATATCACTTTTAAAATTTTGTAAATTTGGACTATAATTAGTCAAAAAGAATCAGGAAAGAGTCAGCGTTAAAAAGATGTTTCTCAAGACTATATCCCCTAATACAGCAAATGATAGTTAAAATAATACCTATCATGTTCCTCTCTTTTTAACATACTACTTCTCTAATAAAAATTGCTATTTCTCCTAATAAACTTTCTTTAACCTTTGCTTCTTCCAGACTCCTAGAAGGCACAGCATGAAATAGTTTAGTTTACCAAAGCTTACCTTCTCTATGTGTGTATGTTCATTAATATTCTGTAATTTACAAGATTTTGTCCAATTCAGGATAGAGAAAACCTGTAAAACACATATCAAATAAATAATAATAAAAAAATAAGCAGGCAAAATACAGTTCTCACCAATCATATAGAAACAAACATATAGATTAGAGTAGTGACTAAAGTAGTAAAAAAGCAACCTTGCTGTGTTTGAGCTGTTCGAAATTATGCAAGTTAGAGTAAATTTTCTTTCTTGTTACAGTCCTGACGCATGGATGGTCCTGGGAAGTCAAAAGAGAGCAAGTATGGAATAGGCCACGCAGAGTACGGTCCATCTGGGTAACGCACTGCAACTGGGAATCATCGAAACAAATTCTGTGACTGCATCTAATAAGAAACTCAATAATTTTACAGCCTTTACATCACAAACTAAGTTTGTAAGGACGGTAATTAAACATCATCCTTCAGGGCACAAACTAATTGCCCAGCAGGTCAGGAAATTATGTGTTGCTCCTACGTTGCACAAATGGTTAGGTGTCCTCTGCGTTTTCACCTCTTCTCATGAAATAAGGGAAAATGAAGTACTGAGTGAACCTCCATTGTTGGATGGAGCAATGAAGAAATCCGGCTTTGTAAGTGATGAGAAAAATGTTACATTAATGTAGACTTCATTTTCCTGAGTAAGTTCATTATTTAACATGTAACATCCTTCCACTGTATCTTATTCCTAAGTAACTTAAATGACAACTGTGCCTGAAAGAAACTAGAAGACATAAGAAGGGCTGAGGAATATTTCAGCATTGTTGGCTGACAGAAATTTAGCTATACAAGTGACTCTTTTTCTACTCATTACCCTTGGTGATTAAAATCAGAGATGGTGATCTGACCCCTGCTTTTCAGGATGAAGCTGTTATGACAGTTAACTGGGAAAAGAGAAGGACATGTCAGGACAGATCCCCATCTCTATACAGAAGCATATATGAGGGGCCGTGTCCTATTTTTCTTTCTTAAAAGGCACAGAAAGAACAAAAGAAAGGAGAAAGCATCTTTCCTTAACGCTAGGATGCCTCTATTTCATTGTTTGCCTACAGGGCTGCCCTGAATCTTTGGTCCCATTCCATCATAATACAAGCAGCAATCATTTTTTCTTCAAAGGATGAAGCGCGGCCACTTACGGAGGGTAGGGGTGGGGGGTGGGGACAGAAAGGATATGCCTCTCCTAGCTTGGAAGGTCTTTGCTAGGAAAAAACACCATTTGGGGGAGATTTGCAAGGACACATTTAAGTAGTGGTTATCAGGAGCTGGGAGGGTCTGTGAGAGAAAGGTCAAGTCTATACATATCCTAAGCATTTGCTACTTGCTGTTGCCAGGCAAAGGTTAGCAGGCTAAATGAACCTTATGTCTAACCCCATGTGGTATTTTTTGTGTTCTTATCTGAACTCCTGTCATGCTGAGCAGAGCAGCTCACACCTGACATTTTTCCCTTTATGGCCTTTTAAGCTACTAAGCCTGATTGGTATAGCATCCTTAGGGAGTGGGAAGACACGGGGCAGGGGGGAGAAGGGGGCAGGCATTTGTAAGTCAGGAATAGGATATCTCCCCCTCATAGGCTTTCAGTCATCTACAAGGCTGTTTCTCTCCGTCTTTCCCTTCAGTGACTAAAATTCGAGGTGACAATCTGACCCTCTGTCTTCAGGATCTGCAATTGTGGTGGCTGCCCGTGAAAAAAACCCACCCTCTTTGTTAATGAAACATTTAAATCTAAGATTTTAATCACACATCAGGACACTCAAAGTTAAGGTTGCCACAGCAACACTACAATAAATCTCTTTGCGTATAGCAGTTAGTGAAATACACAGTTTAATTAAAAATTGTCTCAATTATCTGACAGTTTGCATCCCCCCAAATTCTATTCTCTCCTCTACCCTCTCTGAATTGTCGTTCAAATGAAGAGAAGGACAAGAGCGTCAGTGGCAGAGACGCTTCATACAGGATCAGAGTTTGGGGAGGCTGCATGATGCACACGAAGTTTGCTCTCCACCTGGGCAGGTCTCTAAAACCATCATGAGTTGGCAGAAAAAAAAGATTTGATAAAGTCTAGACGAAAAAAAGAAAACCAAAAGAAAACCAAATCCCATCTCTGCTACTACAAAAGCTTTTTCAGTAATCAGCTTCTAACACAGACATAGGGATGTTTTGGGGACACAAAGTGTGGAGAGATTCTGGACGACCTTGCAGAGGGAAAGGGGGAGCAACTGGGGAAGCCACATTGTCCAATGGTTAAATGATCTTTAGTGGTAAGTGGGTTCACTGACCAACAGTGATATAAGTCAACCACTCTATCTCAAAAGAAAAAGAAATAGGGCTGATACTCATACTTACAAACTGCAGAGTAATACTATGATGCCCAAGTTTTGCAGGAAAAGTGCTTTGGGAACCTCAATAAGAAATTGCTAAAGAAATGTCTCATTAGCATCGCAAGGTGATTTTGACTGCAGGTGTCACTCCGTGTCCTTCCTCATCTCCACATCTCCACCTCCTTTTCATAGAATCATAGAATCATAGAATCGCCTAGGTTTGAAGGGACCTTTCAGATCATCTAGTCCAACCATCAACCTAACTCTGACAAAACCCATCACTAATCTAAGCTATATCTCTAAGCACTATATCTACCTGTCTTTTAAATACCTCCATAACATCTCCCTGCTTGGATGGTACCTACGATGCTTTCCTGTCTTTTGGTGAGCTGCTGACGTCCCATGCCAGCAGCAGTAGGATAGCACTGGACTATTTATCAGGGAGTGCAGCAATGGGATGAGGGGTAATGGTTTTAAACTGGAAGAGGGGAGATTTAGATTAGATATTAGGAAGAAATCTTTTACTTTGAGTTTGGTGGGACATTGGCACAGGTTGCCCAGAGAAGCTGTGGCTGCCCCATCCCTGGAGATGTTCAAGGCCAGGCTGGATGGGGCTTTGAGCAACCTGGTCTAGTGGGAGGTGTCCCTGCCCATGGCAGGGCCATGGCCAGGGCTATGGCAGATGATCTTTAAGGTCCTTTCCAACTCTAACCATTCTATGATTCTCTGACTCAGTCATGATGTTGTTAGAGCAGCAAGAACAAGGCAAGAGCCGGGCCATTCCACAGCCCTTCAGCATTCATCTTCCCCCTTCCCCCATTTTCCAGTCTGAGGTCAGAACCCCCTGCTCCATAGGCAGTAGCGACGATGGCAGAGCAGCCCTTTAAAAGACCGTAAGAGAAGCAGATTTGACATGGACTCATGGGGAAGGAGCCAACAGAAATGAGAAGAGGCAGCCAAAGGTCACTCTGGCCTGCCAGCTGTAAAAACAATCCAAGTGACATGGCAATAAAATCCAGGCTTGGGAGCAACCTCCTCCGGCTCCTGATGGTGTACTCGCTTCCCCCTCCCTGCTCCTGCCTTCTGCCTGCGCAATGCCCGCACGGAAGAGGTAAGGCAGCCAGCAGGAGGGATGAGGCAAGGAGCAAGGGTTGCACAGAGGGAGAGGATGCTCTGTCTGGCAAAGGCCAATGATGATGGGGGGGCAGCCACTGCAGGCCGTTGAGATCGAGCTTTTTAAGTACATTTCAGCGTAGCACGTTTGCTCCTAAGAAATCTAATATCCTTTGGGTCAGTGCAGGCCAACTGTTAGATATAAAGAATTCATAGCACTTGCAATCCCCAGATGAACCATTTTCAATTCTTCATGTTTCTGAAAAGCCGTTGTGTCGATCTATCAGCGGTGGCTGTGCTGCATAACGAGGGCCGTCTCCTGCCTTAATGCCAAAGTGTAAATATTGCATTGCAGCAAGCAGCAGTAGATAATGCATAATAATGAGCTGGGTTTGTTATGTGATGCGCTATCCAGAGCCCTTGAAAACAATGCATCAGCTTAAAAAAAACAGAGAACGAGAGAGAGAGAGAGAGAAGTATTTTCTCCAGAAAAAGAAAATAGCCTTTGTGCTGGATGTAGAAGTGAAATAATCGTTTAGAATTCTGAAAAATAGATGACATGGTCAGAAACATGAAGACAAGGATAAAAGACCAATTCTGATCTGATGAGCCATTGGAGTCGTCCATATAAATTCACTCAGTCGCCAGCAGAGCTCTAAGCAGAGTTGAATTTTCATGCTGGAAAGATGGATGTTTTTATATGGTCTCCTCGTTCTTATTTAATGGGACAGGAATTCTAGTCTCAGCACATGATTAAACATGATGAAAAGAAATATTGTTTGAGCCAATAGTAATCAAGTGTTAGTTTCATGATTTTTGTAGTTAATTTTTTCCAGTTCTCATCAGTAATGCATTTTTCCTCTCTCAAAAGGCAAGGTATAGCACTTTAATGGCTGTCAATCATCTCACATTGTAAGCTACAAGCACTTTAGGAAATACTGAGCCAGTGTTTGGCAGAGGCTTACAAAATCACATCAATGCAGTGTGAAGAATCTGATTCATGTATCTTCAAGAATTTTAACAACATGGGACAAAATGAAGGGCAGTTTACTCTCTTCTTAATGCATATTTTGTTAAAGCGTTTGTGGCAGAAAACACACATGCTAACGGCTAGTGTTCAAGTTTCTCACTGTTGAAGAGATGGGATATTTGCAGGTTCTTACATGAATCCCACCTGGTTCCCCAACGCTCTTGTAGAAGTCCCTTGCCTGCACAGCTCTTAGCAACTCAGATGGGACTGAGTACTGACAAGCTGACGAATATCATCAGTTTTCACCGTAAGCAGTGGGAACTGATGGAGCTCTGCATCTTTCAGGATTCAATTCTGAAGGTGCCAGTAGTTTTGTGATTCAATCCACTAAGAAACAGTCTGAAAACCCATTTCATACAGATCAACACACAGACTAGGCAGCAATACCTCTTACTCACAGCAAGGCAAGGCCCTAGATGACAAAGGCTCTGCAGTAGATATTTTTTCACGGTCTGTCATAATGCTGTTTCCAGGTGTTTGTTCCCTTCTGAAGAATCCAGGAGAATAAGAATTTTGTAGGTAGGCCAATCGACAAAGATTTTCTTAATTAACTTTGCACTGAAGTAAAGGATCTGTATTAACTCTGTTCAACCCCAGGAAAACCCCAGGAAACTCCAATAGTACCTAAATCTTTGAAACATTTCTACTAAGTCTGGGATTTGTCTCATCTAAATTTAACCATCTAACTTTAGATATCTAGCCTTTACCAATCATCTAGGTTTCCTCAACAGTACATAGAGATAAGTATATCAAAGGCAAAGACCTATCATCTCTTTCTTTTAACTGTAGAGAGCGCCCAGAAATATACTTTTGGCTGATAATAAATCAGCTAATCACACTACAAAATACTTCCGCACTTAATTTTAAAACTTTCAACACAGATTTTTTTTTTCTTTCCCCAGCACACGCTAAGTAAGAATACAATGGAGTAAGAACACCTAAGGGGTTACTTTGCATTAGCAATGAAGATGAGCCCCAGGAGTCAATCACAGTCCTCAGGAATTCAGTGCAGAAAAAGAAGTTTGTTTCAGAAAACAATACAATTTGAGCCATGACTTCAGAAATGTAGCAACAAATGTGTAGCATTTAATGCAAGATGCCTCAAATGGATAAAACTAGGAAACAAAGAGATGGTGTGTTAACGGTAAGCCTGACAATAGAATCCAGGGACTTCCTGGGCATATGGATTAATCTTTATCTAAAAAAAACATTAAAGAAACAGGAGTGACTAAAAAAACCACAACACCCCACCCCCCCAAACAAACAAACAAAAGAACGCTGCAAATAACTGCACATTATATTTTCTGTTTCCAATTTCTCATTCTGAAAGAAATGTCTTCCAAGCAGATATGGGGGGAAAAAACATCTTATTTCTAAGAACTCCAAAAACTTAACAAGCCCCATCTTAGAAATAATTACACTGAATGTTTACAGTACTATTCTTATTTGTTAAGGATAGACAGCTTAAAAAAAAAAGAACATAAGTCAAGGTAGATGCAATTTATAGCTTCTAATATGGACATTAAATAGAATCATAGAATCATAGAATGGTTCGAGTTGGAAGGGAGCTTAAAGATCACCCAGTTCCAACGCCCTGCCCTGGGCAGGGACACCTCCCACTAGACCAGGCTGCTCAAAGCCCCATCCAGCCTGGCCTTGAACACCTCCAGGGATGGGGCAGCCACAGCTTCTCTGGGCAACCTGGGCCAGTGCCTCACCACCCTCACAGTAAAGGATTTCTTCCTAATATCTAATCTAAATCTCCCCTCTTCCAGTTTAAAACCATTACCCCTCATCTTATTGCTACACTCCCTCATAAAGAGACCCTCCCCATGGGACAACACGACACAAGTCTGTCCCTCTGTTTCCACATCAAACTGATGTATTTTGTATATTGCATTGGAAACTACCTGCTTATTACAATCCTGCCTATTGCTATTTGTTAGTATGATCTAGTACCAGAGACTTCTAACTAGAAAAGTAATTTTTAATCCACTCAGGCATTACGCCATTGGAATGTCTCACTTGAGTTTAAATCATGTGATGAGGGATGTGTAAGCAGAAGTTAGTAAAATGGAAGATGAAAACACAGAAGTATGAAAACTTAACTTAAAACACAGAGAAAGGAACAGGGAAGCTATGGAGCAATTATTCTCCTAGTAAGAAGGATTGTCGTGGTCAAATCTCAGACCTGATCCCTGATGACAGATCAAGACAACACATTTGTAGAAAAATGCATAGCAGTGCATGGTTCTCTAGTAGACAGGACCTCACATTGGAACAAGATTTTCACAAACCTCTACAAGGTCAACAAGTCTGTCTCCACTTTTATTCTGTGAAAGGAAAATGAGAGCTTTCAGTTTTGGATGGATGTTGGAAAAAAAGTGGACTAATGCTTTCTAGTGTCTTCAGCTGTAAGAGTGCGTAATCACTTAAATACATAATATATTTTACCCAGCAGTGGCAAAGTTGGTTCATCACCTCTTCTGTATCCATCCCTTTTTGCTTTTTATTATGTGGGAACAAACCAGTACATATAGGCTACATCCTTTCTAGTGCATTCCTTTGAGCTAAAACCGAATAAAGTTCACACTCTGTCTTGCATCCTAAATCCGTACTTAACCAGCTTTGGGAATTTACTTACATTATCGGAATTTAGCTACCATCTTTATTCTGCTAAGAAAGATACATTTTGGAAACAGAATCGATTTCAGTCCAGAACACTTTTCAAAGGTCTTCCTGTGATTAAAAATACTGAGAGCTTTCAAATACAATGTGACTATGGAAAAGTTCAACTCTACTAAGGGTAAGCAAACATTTTGTTATCCACTGATCTTTGCATATGGATTGTGTGAAGTACCACATCTTCTCCTTGGTATCTAACTTAGGAGTAAAAAATATAAATTTTTGTCTTATTCATTGTGACTGAAATAGAGGGAGATATCTGATGTCGCAGATACAGACTTTGAAGAAGTTATCCATGAATAGTCTTAAGTATTTCAAAATTGCCATTAATATCATTTTAGTGTTAATTTTAGTGTCGAAAAAATTCTTGCATTAAAGTCTTCTGTGATTTCCACTAGTCAACATGTAAGTACTAGTAAATTGGTAACATTTTCAATTTGTCTGAAAACTTATTTAGGCATTTAGCTCTGCATTTAAAGTACTCTGGATTCTGCCCAGTGCCCATTGCTGTGAGTGGAAGGCTGACATAAATTCACGTATGCCTTTGAAGGAAAAAAAAAAATGCCTTGGAAGTGCTAAACATCCATAGAAGTTAATGAGTTCTGTTTAAAACAGTGGCAAATGTTCATCTGGGAAACTACACATCATCTGGATGACTTAAGATCAGCTTCTATATTAAAACAGAAGACAGCTCACTGCTGGATTCTAAGAAAATACTGAAGTTTTGTGCTCAAAACATAGGCTTAGAAGCCAAGAAATCTTCAGTTTTATTATCGGTTCAGCTAATGACTCCCAGGGTGGCCACAGGAGTTTAATACATCTCTCTCTGTCTTTGTTTGTATACCTGGTATCTATTGTAGTACATTACTAGCATGAGAAATAATTAAAACGCAGGGTACCTTTACTTTCTCTTGTAAATTTCTCAGAAAAAATAAATAAATCTGTTTTGTCAGAGCCAAAACTGAAAAACAAATAAAACCAATGATAAAATGTTTTATATGAGGAATATTTTAGCTTAGATTTTGCACCTATCAGAAAAATGTCCATTACATTTCATTTGAAGAAAAAAAAAATAAAAATCAGAATGAGCCCTTTCTTGAGATTATTTTTTTTTATGTAATTTAAATGAGAACTTTTCAGTTAATTGGTGTTAGTATTTGAATCCCGGGACCACTTCTAAGAGGTATCTGTTTTTGAATGTCACCGAATTATTTTGTTACTGCCACACTGATTTTACCTTTCATTATTGCTTTGCCTGGGAAGAATGAAAGAAATATTACTGTGCAAATAATCTAGTAAAAAAAGTATATTTAGTTAGTCATAAAGCATAGACTAAACAGTGTTTATTAGTTAAGTTTTGGGTGGTAATGCTGTTTAATATTTAGCATCTGCAGACACAAAAGTTATGGCTGACAGTATGATAGACATAAAATCAAATGTATTTATAAAATGAGCGGAGAAACTATTGTCCTCAAAATACCTTCTGTCAGAAAATACCCAGGCGTATAACTGATATAACCACTAATACTGGGTTTGAGTTTATATTTGTAGAAAAACTGAGAACAACTCTGTATCAAACTGCTTTTGTTGTCAATAGACCCTGGAAACACCATGTGTCTTCCAGCCTCTCCAAAAGGAAGGTTAATAGAGAAAGAAAAAGATGTTCCTTTGCTGTCAGAGTGCATCACGCTTCTTTTCCATCCTGCAAAGTGGAACCTGTGGCTTGAGGAGCTCTGATTGTCATGTTGGGCAATTGGGCAATTGCCAGTAGTTTCACAAGGCATTTATATGAATGTCTCCAATGAGCTGTGAGATAGCATGAGTTCATCTGCGGGCTGCTAGACCAATTCCAGGCATCAGACGAGGTCAGAGGCCTATAAAATATTCAAATTGCCTTTTTCATCTCTAGAATATCAAGGAAAGTAGCTGCACACTCTAGAGAATGAGAACTGCTGTGTATCTACTGTTTCCAACTGATGAGTCCCTGTGTACCTTTTACATTTAGTGCAATCATTGCTTACACAGTGTGATTTCCTTTCCCACTGTCTAACATAGAGTATTTTATTAACAGAGTTTGAGGATTTGCCAGGATACCAGGATCTCAATCCTTCAGATCCAGACTGTAATGTAGATCATGTTTTATGGTGTCGTATCTCACATAAGAATCCCAAGGTGAAAATTAAAATATATAAAGATGCATGGGAAAAGTTAAGAAAGCTGCATGCCAATGCACTCCTTTTATCCATTTCAATATTTAGAAAACCTGTCTCTGTCCCTGAATGAAGCATGCAGAACAAATTTGAAAAGAAATACAAAATGGTTTTGATTCAGTCAGTCAATGGGCCTTTGAAAGACAGTGTTGGACCTTTTTGCTCAGAAGTGTCCAGCCCAGCATTCAGAACTCCTATTGATGTGTCCACATCTTCTTCAGAGCCACACAAGATGTCTAAGTAGTGTCAGGCTTAGTGGAGATGGCAACTGAGTATGTTTTGCTGATACCAGCTATAAATGATATTTTGAAAATCAGGATGTTTTAATGATGAAGTAGGAACTTCTGCCAATGAAAAATTCTTTCCTGTTTTCAAGCTGTAGATTGGGTAAATTCTTAGCTGAATGGTAATTGTTCTGACTTTCATAAATTAAATTGTTTATAGGGTTGACCTGATCTGGAAGCATTTTTCTAGGAGGTGACGTCTGACAGTTGGATCTTCTTGTGTTAGCTGAAGTATGGAAAGCATTTCTCCTCAACTGCCCATTATCAAGACAAGACCAAAGCAGAAGAAAACGATCATAGGTGGGCAACAACAATGCCATGACTTAACCAGAGTGCCTGATAAAACCTGGAGCCTAGCTGTCCTGTTCTGAGTCCCTGGTCACAAAATTCTAGTACTTCTCAAAAATATATATTTCATGGGCAGATGTAGAGAAAAGCAGACTGGTCAAGACAGGAAAAGCAGCACTTAGCAATTTCATCAAGCCCTGGGTACAACACGGGGGAAGCAAGGATGTCACTCAATGATGTAGAATTCGTATATTATAATAGAACAACATGATCATTCAACATGGGAAGAAAACTGATTTTTATGGCCAAAACAACACTCCACATAAAATTCTGACATATCAATTTAACATTGTTATTTGCTTCTGCCCTGGATTTTGGGACTGATGCTGTTTATGCATTTTCAAAAGCATCTTGAATTAATATTCAGTGTTTACTAAGCCTGTTGGATTTCCTGATGTAATTTGCATTAGCTCATAGCAGCAGGGGCCTCGGGAGAGCCAGTACCAAAGAATTAAATAGTAAAACAAATGCTTTGATCTGTTAAAAAATAGGATCTCCTTCCCCTTTACTATATGATCATCTGTGAAAAGAAGCAAAAACAAATAAGTCATATCCATTCTTTATTCCTTTACCAAATAAAACAACGTAGCTCTTGTCAAGGTAATATTTTCATGGCAGCGTATTTGAATACCAGTGATTACTGAGTATTTGACACTTTTCTGTGATGAAATCTTCAGCCTCGCCATGCTTGTTACTAAGGGTTTCTGAAGCCTTTCAGCTAAGCCAAATATCCAGCAAAGGATGGGTTTGTAGCATTAAAAGGTGCTTTGGGAGATCTGAGATTCAAGCCTATCCCAGAAAGAAACCTTTTTTGGTAACCTTTTTTATAACCTCAGAGAAGTCGTTTAATCTGCTTGTGCCTGTTTTTTGTCTAGTAAATGTCTTGTTTGTTTACAGGCTGGATTGCTGCAGGAAAGATTGGGAGCTGTTATGTAAACTCATATCTGTACAGCAGATGTTAGGATGGGCCAATTCTGTCTTTTAGGGTCTTTTTCTTTTGCAAATAAATTGTGAACCTTCACCTATCAGCCATCACCCTAAAGCACCAACAGAAACAAAATTCGTAAATATTTATATTTAATGCTTCACGTTGCCCTTGTGTGTGTTACCTTCCGTCTGAGAGTAGGATCATCATTACAAACCTTACATGGTCAGAGAGAGATTCCAGAAATAATCACACCAGAAAGCTATTTGCCAAGGTTCCAGACCAAACGGTATCTGTATGGTGGATCAGTGTGAGTCTTCAACATCAGTCCTAAATACCCGCAGCTCAATGAAGTCATACGTCTTCAACTCACCTCCTGCACTGAAGTTACTGAACACCATAATCAGATAAGGATAGCGTGATAGCTGCATTGTTGATAAGACCACAGTTTCGCACATCAGAAAGCCGGAGATACCTCACACACCTACTTTTGAATCTTTGAATTACATCCTAGACTAGGTCTTGGACCAAAGTCTTCACCAGGAAAAATTTGCAAAATGTCTACAATAGTTCGCATCCCTTAATACAAAGTTTGTGTAAGCATCCCATGTTCTCTGAACACCTCTCCTAGTTAAGTGAAACTCAGAAAACCTTTCACTGGACATGATATTAGATGGCATTGCAAAGCAACTTCTTACCTTTCTTTAATGAAAATAAGCTCTTTTTAGGGTAAGCAGCTTTTGCATTCATGAGGTAATAGTTTAACAGTGATGTGCAACTTAGGTGAATAATGAAAGACATTGTCATATGTATTTAAAAATACTGAGAAATTAATCAAATAAATTATTCAATCAATGTTACAGTACCTATCTGTGCAGGTATTTCTAGCACCAGACGTATCTGACAGCCTCTAGGGTAACTATATTTTTTATTGTTAAATTATTAATGCTGCTTTCATGCCTGAGGCCTTATGGAATACTACATAGCACCTTTTATCTAAGGATCTCATCATGATTCAGAAAGATTAAGCATCACAACATCCCTATGAAGAAAGTAGGCTGTACAGTATAGTTGTACTGTACTGAATTGTATACAAGTGTAAATATAAACCCAGTATTCACTTAAATGAACTTGAACTTTTAACTCCCTGTGTTTCAGGGGCTTAAATCTCAAACTTTCAGAACTTTCAGTTCTTGCAATTTTTGGAGGAACCTCTAGGAATAAAAGAGGGAGAGAGAAATTAAGTTTCAAAATCACCGAGTCCATATAATTTTCAGTTGACTGCTCCACCACCAGAAGTCTTTTCTGTGGGGCCTGAGGAGTTCACCAACAGCTCTCCTTTTCCAGTACTGTACCAGGTTGGAAAGATCGTCTTCCGAGATAGCTTTGTGGCAGGTGTTTAAACATACTGACAGTGCCTTTGATCTAAGTTTCTAGATAGATGGGACACCTGTGCTATGTTTTAGTACATGTTGCAGTTTTCAGTGACCACATCCATGGTATCAGAAACTTACAGTACCATTCATACAAGTTTTATGATTCTTCCTTAATCTCTATTAAAAATGGGAGTTAACATATCCCAGAGTGGATCTGAAAACACAAATTGTAGTTTACAGTAATGAGCCTGGCCTTCCCACTGTTTGGAAAGATGAAACTGTTCATCTTCGCAAGTGCTCAGTAAACTTGTGGCAACTTCTGGGAACAGCTCATGTCACTTGCGTATTGCGTCCCTCCCGGTAATTGCAGTGAGACTTTCTGGTTTGAAAATAAGGAGGTGCTCATTTTACTAAAGGCTTAAACTAAGGCAGGAATGTTAAATTACTTATCTGAACTAATAGGAGTCTGTAACAGAAACATTCCCAATAGTATGTTTCAACTACCAGGCTGTTTTTTCTTTTTTCCTTTATTTTCTGTTTGAGAAATACAAATGAAAGTGCCACCAGCCCGCCAACACTGTCTGAGCAGACCTAGGGAAGCAGAACATCAGTTTTATACGCATATATTCCAGGCTCACTAGCATCTTGCCTTCAGCTTTTTCTCTTGTATGACAAGCACGATCAAATATACAGAAACCAAGCAAAACAATACCCACAAAATCTTGCCAGACAGCCTATGGAAAGAACTTGTCTGAACACAACGGGAAAGCAATGCATGCAGCATGCTGCTCTTGAACACAGAGGTTTCATTTCTGATCTGGACAGTCAAGTTGGGAATTGTGTCTGTGATAATAATGGCATCAGGCAGAGGGAAGCTATTTTTAAAAGAATTGCCCGCAGGCCAAAGGGTATCCCCCAAGGGGAAAAATAATCAGCTCTGCCTTCTTTACATTTAAGCCTACAGCACTGTCAGGGCCTGACAGTACTGTCCAGCATTCATTTAACATGCGCAAAGAGAAGTAGAAAATAAATACAGGAGAAAGATAAGTATCCATTGGATGGACAAACGTCCCTGATCCTAGAGTTAACCTTTGCATGGTTGAACCAACACCCAGCATACAAGAGACAGATGCAAAACTTGTCCCCCTTGCACACCTGCAGCATTAGAAAAATCCAGTTCCAAAGGCAAATGTTTCTACGAAGATTTCTGTTTAAATAACATTGAATGTATGCAAGGAAGAGCCTGCTGCCTAATTTTAAACTGACAACACAGTTCCCCAAAAATATTTATCTTATTTTGACAATCAACAAAAGAAATAAAAGGTAGAAAAAGGTAGAAGTCATCTCATATAACTTTTAATTGCCATGTCTGAGCTGAGCAGTGAGTAGCCAAACGAGAGAAATAGTTACACAGGACTGAAGGATAATTCATGTTGGAAGGGACCTCAGAAAGTCCTCTTGTCCAAAATCTTGCTCAGAGCATTCTTAGGATGCGTGTAGTTATACCCTAAAGTGACATCTAAAGGGGTGAGGTACATTGCATCATGTACCTGCTGATTCCCAGAGAGACAGCAAAACTGGATCTAATATGGATGTCTGTACCATGGACATCTAAATAAGGCAAAATGAATCACACCTCCAATGCATGGTGTTTCTGCAGATGCAGGGGTCAGAGCAGGAAGAAGCGGGAATTCTGCAGAAACACCTCAGCTTGCCCAAAGGTAAAGGAACACAGTAGAGGGCTACAGGAAATTGTGAGCAAAGGAAGAAGTTGTTTCACGTGAAATTTTCTGTGATCACAATTTGGTAAGTGCAAAAGGATGTAGGGAGTTCCCCTAATTTTGAAATCATCCTAGACTTTCTGTACAAGCAAAGTGGATCCAATAACCGCTAACATGAGTTCTAGCAAATACTTGCACTTTGGACTCTTAAAGTTTGATTTGAAGCACTTACAAAGGTCAATCTGGCTAGATTAAGGTTGTGATTTTTAAGAGCTAGTGGGGAATCCTGAACCCAGTCCCTATGGTAATCTAATGTGACAATAAAGCAATTTCTATTCATAAGTGGTCCATTAAGATGTCATGCTTAATATAAAATTCTAGTCCTTGTACCACTAAGTTGCTTTATCGTCACAGCTTGGCATTTTGCATTGGTTAACTGCTACAAAGAAAGAACAGTGTATTTTGAATAGACTACCTGAGACATAAAGAACTAACCTATATTTGCTTTTGAACTCTTTTCTATAAGTGCAAAATAATATTGAGTGCAAACCCATAATTACTTTCCTCTGAAATTACTAGTCGAACAGCGTTGATGTCAGAAACTGATGATATTTTACAGGGATCGCTTTTGAAAGGGGCATGGGGACAGAGTAGATTCTTGATGTTAAATACTGAAACTTGTTTCTTCTATTGCCTTTTAAATGGCTGCATACACTGACTCAGGTCATTGAAGAAATTTTGTTGTTTAAATAGTTAAAGGAAAATGAACAAACACACTCTCAAAAAGTTGTGAAAGTGGCAAGCCAAAAGTGAGTTCCCAAATACTAACTGCTAGGAGAAGAATCAGTGGATCATTTCTTAGCCAATTAATATCTACTTAGAAGCTTATGCCCTGGTGTGTACATGTTACTCTATTTAATGTTAATGAAAGTTATGTGCATGCTATGGAGAAGGCTAGACTTCTTAAAAGGGGTTGTTCAAATTGCTTCCTGCAGATACAGGTCAAAGATTAATCATTCAATTCGGCTTCCTCTGCATTGCAAAAAAAAAAAAAAAAAAAAACATATTAACAAAAATACCCAGTACTTAACTGCAATAGAGGAAGCTACAAGTATTATTCCTACTACATTTTTGTCAAGTTTTCAAGCCGTCAATGCCACTTCATTTCCCAAGTAAAAGGAAAAAGTGACAGATTACTGTGACGAAATGTTGAGGTTACTTGCACAAGCGTAAAGAGAGCTCAGAATCTAGAGATTCATTTGTCATTACATGTGATTTTGATTCTTTCACTGGTTAAGTAAACAGAAAAAAAATGGAACAGAAGGTCTAAAGACTTCAGTGGTACATAAGCAAAAAGAGATTAGTTCTGTTTTGCTGGATTTGAGTAGATCTACTAGGGAGATGTGGAGTTAAATAAACTGACATATTGCTTAAAATTGGATGCCAATGGCCTATTTACCACAACAGACACAAATATAAACCCATCAAAGCATTCTTCACTATATTTTATTTCCATTCACATATGTAAATCTTATTTTCTGTACTCAAATGTATCCACTAACTGAGTGGCAGGAATAGAGGATTTAGTTTTCTGTTGGTCATTGTCTTACATGGTCATTTGCATTTGGACTTCATGTTTGAAATGCCACCTAATCAAACCAGTGGCTAAACAAGGCAGAAGTCTCGTATTTCCACTTTCAGCAGGCATAAATGACCAAAGAAAAATGCAAGGAAGAAAAAACAGGCATTATTAATCATATTATAACGTAAACACCTTCTTCTGGTCAGATGAATTGTACTTTGAAATGGTAATGTTGAGGATAAGGAAGTCTAGACAAGTAGTTCAGATAGGGACACATTCGGCCTTCATTCACTAAGGATTTGATTTAGTTGCCTAAAACCAGGCATTTTGTGTCATTTGAAATGCCCTGGGGTGCCTAGAACATCTGTGCAGGCCTGGAAGGTGTAATGCAAGGCCCATGGGAGAACCAAACATTTGTGAAAGGGCAGATGGACGTCAGATCCTAGGAAATCTAAAATAGCATCAGATAGTTACCTATGTTTGAGTAACCAAGTAGAACCCTCAGACACCCAAATTTTGGAGTATACATTTTCTATACATAGGCATCTACACGACAGCTGTAAGTCTAAGATCTTTTATAGTAATTGGAGATCTATGGCCTGACTTGCTTGCACTCACATGGGCACATAGTGATGTTTGAAATGCCCTAGATTATCCTGGTGTATCATCTTCAACTGCTGGTCCAGAAGGACATGGATCTTCCATACGTTCTTTGTTGTAGCTGTCAAGACTGAGCTGGTGTTTTGGGCTCCTTAGTCCATATTAAATGGAATTAGGAGTTTGGGGTATCTCAGTGGGTAGAATCTCTAGTCAATACACCTAAGGATAGCTTTCAAAACTAATAATCATAGTCAACATATACTATATCATTTATGTACCACCTGACAAAAAAACAAAACCAAACCAAAACCAAACCACTCCCCAAGAAAACCCTGCTCCTTTGAGCATCTTGATTAGAAGTCCCTTGACTAGAATACTCTTAAAGCTGTGTCCTTTATCCTCTCACCCAAATTAAATAAAGTGAGTCCAGCACTGAATGCTGTTTGAGACGTCTTAGTGCCTTGTAATGTGTTATATTGTCCTTCTCTTGGGCACGCATGCCATGCCACTCTGAAGACTCACTAGAGTTCATTTGCTGCTTCTAGATTTTTGCATGCTACTTTTGTCAGTTGCTCACCCATTGCAGACGTTGTGTCTGAGCCATGATCACATTATCTGAGGACCCAAATAACAACCCTAAATCAAGAATAATACTGGCTTGGTAACATCAAGAATCCTATAGCACTACAGAAATTACTCTTCCTTGCACACGTAACATGGTCTATGGAATAGCGGCAGCTTGATTGGGCAAGGAGAGAAAAATGATTTTTTATTTGTTTGTCTGTGTTGGGTTTTTTCCCTGAGAGGACTATCCGTAATGTTAATGAATAATAATTTGTGGGATGGATTTCATAAGGATTTGATGGTAGGATTTAGGAGGTTTTTAACTTTAGAATAGGGATATGGCTGCAGAAGACAGGTAAACAGAGCATAGGCACGGGTCTGGGATTATACTAGTGATGACATAGATTTATACAGCAGGAAGGACTATAGCGAGAAGCAAGAAAAGCTTAGATGGGCTCATAATACCTGAAGCATGCTCTCATGTTTCCTTCTGTGTCTGCTGATGGAACCAGAAGGAAACCATGCAGTTGCCTCCTCTCAGGACTTTTCAGCCCATGGTCCAGTTTCTCTGGTCTCTCTCTTCCAGTCATGCCTTGTGAAATCTTGTCCCTGCACTCTGTTTGAATAGTTGACAGCCTGGAACTAAGTAAGACTGTGCTGTAATAGTCAAAGTCGTTCAGGTGAGCTCAGAGACGACTGCTAGAAACAAGAGAGGTTTTTTGGCAAATGGCACCTAAATGAAAACGTTTTGCCAGGCATCAAGGTTTGAGCTGATAATTCTTCTGTTAGTCACAAAAAGACATCTATTTGGTGGCCAAATCTTTAAGGACAAACTTCTGCCCTATTTTACCTCCATGCAAACCCCTATTTTCAATTAGGAAAAATAAGTTTGTTCTTCATGAAAAACAAGAGCACCGCAAAAAGGAAAATGATAGGATAAGAAAAGCAGTCCTAAAACCTACCATATCATCTGAGCGGTTTGCTGAAAGTCATTTGGTATTTAGATGCAAAGTATTTTTATTCCCATGATCACATAAAACCTGCATCATATTTCTATGTCTTTACTTTGCTTTGCACTCTTAATGTAAAATTAACTCCAGCTAGACCGCTGAGCTTCTGACTAATACTCTCAAATCAGCCCCAGTTTTGCATTTCAGAATCTCTATCAGCTCTGCAAAACATTGTCTCCTGGGGGAAGGCAACAGTTGGCA
Source organism: Larus michahellis (assembly GCF_964199755.1). NCBI lineage: Eukaryota > Metazoa > Chordata > Aves > Charadriiformes > Laridae > Larus > Larus michahellis. Next base: position 6,252,331 of record NC_133896.1, on the reverse strand, counting down.
TTTTTAAAACCTAGAAGCAAGAGTTTGAGTTTGATGAGGCTATAAACTCGCTGACTGATGTTCCGTGCTCAGCAGGAGAATGGGTACAGGGGACAAAAGAGTCTCCAAGGAAAGGGTCAGCTCAGTGTCCAGACCCAGTAAATCCTTTGCTGCTTCCTGAGGTTGCAAACAAGGCTGCTGATTACAGGCAGTCTTATCCCAGGGTCTTTATCACTCTTCCTGACAGTTTGAGATTGTTTATCAGCAAGATCTAATACCTTAAACATTTTTGGCAAGTTCTCTTCTTGAAAACACTGTAAGAAACAGTGGAGGCAGACAGACAACACAGTATTCCAGGAGGGGAAACAATTCTTTAATAAACCTGATAGTTCTCTGTATAATATTCCGTCAGTGATATTTCCGTAATGAAGCATTATTTGACAGATTCAAACTACTGCAGGATAACTTAGCATGGCTCTGAAAGCAAGCTTTAAAGCCTCAGGAGGTCAAACTGACTACATCTTTTTAATGGGTAGGCATGGAGCAAGGCAATGACCTAAGAGCTGTGAGAAATAAAGAAACATTCTGTCATTGCTGCCTTTCTGATTAACTCCCTGGCTTTCTCCTGTGATTACTGGAGATTTTCCAGTCAAGGAACACCTTCTGCCTGACACTGATACATGCTGCTTATGTGACATGAGGAAATGTAGGAAGTTGTCATCTGCTCTCTGAGTGGTAAAAGAGTGAGGAAAGCTTTTTCTTCAAATCCATAACACTAGTGTTGCTATAAAGGACTAAGTTTATGCTTTTGGCCAAGCAAGAGGAAGAAAAAAGAGAAAAAGAAATTTTGCTGCTGATTGCAGTAGTTGAAGAATTTCATTGGAAGAGTAGTTTAATATAAGAATTTGCATTTTCATACAATTCTAAGGTTCTTTGTCAGTACTGAGGAAAAATGATTTTTTTTCTGTGGGACTTTTGGGATTGCTCAACACTGTAAAATGCTGGAAACGTGTCCATGGGTGTTCATTCCCAGGGACTGCAGCTCACCTCACCAAAGCCCTCTGATGCTTCCCAAGTAAAGCAGTACACAAGTATTATTCAGCCTTTTAAAATCAGTGGGCTACTTCACTTGTGCTGTGTCACATTAGTTGCTTTAAGTATACTCATTTAAATAAATTAAGACTTATTGAGATTGTACAAGAGAGATCACACCTGGGTTGCACTTATGCCGCTTGGAGACAGAAGTTGAGAAAGCGGGTTTTAATATTTGGCAGGTAGGTTGGCATCTTTTTTAGCAGAGGTGTCAGACAGATGAGATCCTCATGTGACCTCTTTGGGACGGGAGTGCTTGAGGTTTCCTCTATGCTTATCTGTAGCGAGTGTGATTCGTTAGTGTAAGATAGAGTTACTCAGACTTTAGCTCAGGAGGTCTCGGGTCAAATGCTGGCGTGTCAGACATCAGAACGGCTGAGCTCGCTCACAGCTCTTCTGCTGGAAACAGTGAAGGCAATCAGCAGAACTGGCAGCAATACAGCAGGTCTCATTAGGACAGCCACAGTTTAATGTCCTGGATAGTTCTCTAATTTTGGTTATATACCCAGCCCATAAACTTTCTTGTTGGGCGTAAACTGGAATGGATTCAAAAAGTCATCTACAAACCTGTTCTGGACAGGCTAATACCAGGGGTGCAAACATTCCCAGCAAAAATCCAGGATGGATGTGTGTTTACTCCTTAGGTAGACTGAAACAGAGGGCATAGCTATTTCTGTCTAGCGATCAGGAGGGAGAGATAGCTGGCATTGGAATCATCCAATTTAACACACAACCAAGCACAAATAATCACCCATCTCCTGAAGGATATGAGCCTTGTGACAGAGATGATATATAGCATAGAAGGAGATGGACAGACAGATCCAGGCATTCTCTTTTTTTTTTTTTTTCCCTCACGGGAGCAGCACTTTCAAAAGCTGACTATGCTGGTGGAACAATTATTTTAGTCAGGACTAAAACATGAGGGTGAGAACATAGGAACATCTGCAAGAGAGGCAGAAGAACCATATAACCCTGCGAATCCTGTTTCTGACAACATCCCACAGCAAATGTTTAGGGAAGAATAGAAGCACAAGTCAAGATGCGGTGATACATCCATGGAAACTGCAGCTCAGGTACTTCTGGGTAAAAGAGGGTGTTTTTTGTAGTTAACAGACTTTACCGGATTTTATTTCTATGTATTTTTGAGGTTATTATTTGAATCTGTGCATACTCTCTTAACATCTGCAGCATCCAGAACACGTAGTTCACGAATGTGTGCTCAAAAACTTTACTCACTCTGTATAAAGAGGGGTCTGGTTCTGTTTTGTATCGCTACTTCATAGCGTCACGGCGCATGTTCTAGTTCTTGCGCTGGAGGAGACAGCTAACTGTTTACAGCTAACAGTCAACACCATGGCACCCAGGGTTATGTAGATTTCTATCATACTGCATCCAGTCATCTTTTTTCCACTTGGAAGAATCCTAGTTTGTTTAGCTGTTCCTCGCACAGAAACCATACCATGCCTTTGATCACCCTTTATCCATTTTCTCTGCGCCCATTTTACTTGTAGTATATCTTATCTGAAAAGGAGAGACCGAATTGTACTATTCAAGGTACAGACATGACAGTTTAATAAAGAATAACAAAATTTTCTTCATTGCCTTCTATGCTTTTCCTAATAATTGCCAAAATTCACTTTGTTTTTCAGCCACTCCTGAACACTGATCAGATATTTTCAGCTAAGTTTTGCTAATAAACTCAGCATCTAATTTCTGACAGTGCAAGTCCGTTGTTCATTGCATATATAAAGTTAAGACTGTTTTCTCTCTAGTGCATTTCTCTGCTTTTATCAACACCAAATTTAATTTTCATTCTTCATTAACCCCTAGTTATTCTATAATTTCTTATTATCTTGAATAATCTGAATGCCTTGAATAACACAGGTGACCAACCACCTCCACTGCCTTTTGCAATCTTACCCAGAACACATATGTTGAATAGAGTTGGTCCTGTCATAGCCTGGATGAAATGTTTCTAATTCTTTTTTTACTCATTGTGGAAGAGCAAAACATGGGAAATTCTGTTCTCTGTAAAAAAGCTCTTCACGTTTCTTACAGCTAAAACAGGGAAGATTTGTTTTGTAAACTCTACGGCATACTTGGAAAACTCTATTGACATTTGAAGGTCCAATCTATTCCTCTTGCTATTAAATTGATTTAGGTTTCTTTTAAGGTATCCAAACTGTGCTGATCAACCTGCCCTTCCAGTACTGCTACCAAAGTTACTTACAGTGCAGTTGTCCTAGCAAGGAAGTGACAGCAGTCTGGGAACGAGATTTTTTACTTCACTCGTGGCCATATCAGGCCATTTTATGGCAAAACCCGAGCTTGTTAAGGTAACAAGAACAGCCCAATTAGAGGTAATTAGCCCAGCAGGAGAGTCATTGCCACCAAGGTGTCTGGGAAGTTGGCAATCTGAGAAAGGTCAAGATAGTCACTTGAAATGGATATATAATTTGCCTATTTAGATCACAAGCTCTTCTGGGCTCACAGGAAGTCAAGTACAATGACCTCTTTTTGGGCCTTGGAGTGCTAGAGTGGAAAAATGCAAACATATTTAATGATAAATATAACGATAAAGGTGACCCCCAGTGAGGAATCTGAGCTAGGTGAGGAGGATACTTTCTTTCAGGGGCCATGAACTTAGTGTAGACATAATAGAATAAGTTTCAGGAGCTCAAAATCACTTGAAGGGAACATTTGATTATGGATTACAAGGTTTGGCCATGTTTAAAAGCAGCAGCAGCCACTGTCTTCATCTCTCAAGAACAATGTGGTAAGTATGTAATTGCACTTACTCCTAAATTGTTAATTAGGTTAATTGGACAGTAAAACACATTCTTTCCCTTATGAAAGTTCTGCTGTTTTATATTTCAAGTTTGGCATCTTGACCTTGGGTGTTGAACTTTGCTTCTCTCCTGTCCCATGACAGCATGTAGAAGCAGTATGAGCCAGTACAGTCTAACCCACTTGAAATAATCATCCTCAAATTGTGGGAAGTGGGGCAGTCTTTCACAGGGAGAAAGACCGCATGAAAATGTACATTTGATGCTAACCAGTATCTCAGAGAGCTCTGTCACCTGTCAAGATTTCACTTGGCACTCCTCAAATTGGGCGACTTTCCGTTTGGTAGTCAATGGGATTAGTCATGTGAGAACGACTCATTTGGAAGCGGTGACCTGGCCCAAGTCCTCTGGCACCACTTAACTCTCGCATAAGTCCTTGCACTCGACGGATTCAGCGTGACTAATGGTTGCTGAAAGCTGCCGTCTCCTTCAAAATTCTACACCTGAAATGAAGATGAGCAGTTCTGTACTAGGCTAATAGAGATAACCTTGGGGAGTAGTTACGCACTCGTTTCAAACACTTGAAAGAGGAACAAAAAACTATGAAGTTGCTATTGAAGTATAATTAAGATGGTGTTTTCAAGTACAGTGTAACCTTAAACTGGAGGAGTAAGAGAGTTAAAATGGAACCACTTACAAAGCAGTAAAAGCTCCACTGCATGAGGCACTCTGCGTGCACAAAATTATAGGATTAGAGACCATTCAGCCAGTCCAGTGCCTGTGTAGACAGAGATTTGTAAAGGACTTTTTTAATGTTTTTCTATTGAAAAAAAGAGAGAAATGAGAAAAGGAAGGCTAAGGAAGGAGAATATCCTGAAGTGGCCAGAGGGGTCATTTGGCTGAAGTAAACAGAAGTCCAGAGCGCCTTCTTCTGAAGCCTTTTTTGAACTTGTTTAAATTTAGATAAAAAGATCGAAGCTTCCTCTGTGGCTCTAGCATATGCTAATTTTTTTTTTTCTCAGACCACAGAAGTCTTGGGATCTGCTTACAAGCAATTTATGATTTCAATGCTTTTCTTGCCATCAGAAAAGCTGGAAAACAGTCTTTTCTGGTGAAAACTTCAAATCTGCAGAAGTCTTGTGTGCTCCCATTTTCAGACTCTGAGGTCCACTGAGGAAAACCAGTCCTCAGTGAAACTTTCAGGATCATGTTTTAACGGTCTGTAAAGTGCTGGGGGGGCAAATACATTTATATGCACATATAAATCACAATAGAGCTTGAGTTTAGAAAAAGATTTGGGAAGATTCTATGTTTTTTGAGTCCAAACCTGAAAATTCCAGGTTATGTTTGGTGAACAACTGTGTAAGAAACATAAAGCTCTTCCCATAGCTCTAATTCATTACATCCAACAGAGTTGTCCATTACTCTCCATTAACTAATACGGAGGACTTGAATGACTACCTTTAGTGATGCACTAGAACGGGTTGCCCAGGGAAGCTGTGGCTGCCCCACCCCTGGAGGGGTTCAAGGCCAGGCTGGATGGGGTTTTGAGCAACCTGGTCTAGTGGGAAGTGTCCCTGCCCATGGCAGGGGGGTGGAACTAGATGGTCTATAAGGTCCCTTCCAACCCAAACCAGATTAGGTCAGATTAATCCCATTGTAAATAACTCATGGCATACATAGCACATTCCAGTCCTCTTCAATATATTCATCAATGACCTGGATGAGGGAATAAAGTACACCCCCAGAAAGTTTGCCAATGACACAAAGCTGGGGGGGTGGCTGACACAGCGGAAGGCTGTGCCGCCATACAGAGAGACCTGGACAGGTTGGATATTTGGGCAGGGAGGAACCTTATGAAATTCAACAAGGACAAGTGTAGGGTGCTGCACCTGGGCAGGAATAACCCCATGCACCAGTACAGGTTGGGGGCTGACCTGCTGGAGAGCAGCTCTGTGGAAAGAGACCTGGTTGTCCTGGTGGACAACAAGATGACCATGAGCCAGCAATGTGCCCTTATGGCCAAGAAGGCTGATGGCGTCCTGTGGTGCATCAAGAAGAGTGTGGCCAGCAGGTCGAGGGAGGTCATCCTCCCCCTCTACTCTGCCCTGGTGAGGCCACACCTGGAGTACTGTGTCCAGTTCTGGGCTCCCTGGTTCAAGAAGGACAGGGAACTGCTGGAGAGGGTACAGCGAAGGGCTACCAAGATGATGAGGAGACTGGAACACCTCTCGTATGAAGAAAGGCTGAGGGATTTGGGTCTCTTCAGTTGGGGAAAAAGACGGCTGAGGGGGGACCTTATCAACACTTGTAAATACTTAAAGGGTGGGTGTCAGGAGGATGGGGCCAGGCTCTTTTCAGTGGTGCCCAGTGACAGGACAAGAGGTGACAGGCACAAACTTGAGCATAGGAAGTTCCATCTCAACATGAGGAGGAACTTCTTTACTTGGAGGGTGGCAGAGCCCTGGCACAGGCTGCCCAGAGAGGTGGTGGAGTCTCCTTCTCTGGAGACATTCAAACCCCGCCTGGACGCGTTCCTGTGCAACCTGCTCTGGGTGACCCTGCTCTGGCAGGGGGTTGGACTAGATGATCTCCAGAGATCCCTTCCAACCCTATGGTTCTATGATTCTATGATTTAAATAAAAAAAGTCTCAATTTGTCAATTTAAAATTTTGAGCAGGGTAAATATCACAAAATTATTTTTTTTTTCTGCAAGAAGTAAAAAATGCACTTACCAAACCGGAGAGGGTTTTTTAGGTTTTTTGTTGTTTTGTTTTTTTTTTAAATGTATGAGTAAAAAAGTAAAAAACAGAACTGATTTGGGCCAATTATTAGATGGACATGGAAAAGTTGTTAATAAAACTGTAGAGAAATCAGTAGCACTATTTACCTATATCCATTTTCCTTTATGAGTACTTCTCAGTCCGTTAATGACCAAGGAGACATCAAACAACATCCATTAAAGGTAAATATTTTAAAATACCCAAGCTCATACCCAAGTTTTTTCTGATGTGATCTCTGAACCACTAGTATAAATTATAAATAACTATTAGAATGCTATAAAAATTCCACATGATTTGAAAAATGATAGTTGCTTAACCAACTGATCTATCAATCCTAAACAAAATAACAGAAAGTATAACAATAGCTAGAATTGATAGAATTACGGTTAATTCCAATCAGGATGGATCTATGAAGAAATCTTGGACAATATGTTGTGAATTCGTGCCTTGGTGACAATACATATGAAGTTATAAATAATATACATAGCAACAGATAAAGTGTGGGACCTAATAGATCAATGGGGAATCATCATCACGTTTGGGAATACTGTCCTGTGTTCTGCATGCTGGCACTGAAAAACTAAGCCACTTAAGATGCTGGAGAAGGAGACCTTTTTTTTAATCTCATGCACTAGAGGAATGGCAAGGCGATTTGATGACAGCATTTCAATATGATTAGTAGAGAAAATGCTGGGTAATATTAGCACAGGAAATCCAGAACACAGTGCCAAAAATTAACCAGCAGAATGCATTACTACGCCGTAGTACCTCTGCATTTAGATATTTCAACTACCTTTTCAGATGGCACAATTTAAACAAATGCAACTTACTAGGCTCAGTACAGAAGTAAACTGCTGAAGTTTAATGACATACAGTATAAAGATGTTAGACCAAATGATCCAGTAGTCTCTGCTCACTTCAGACACAATGGATCTGTGAATGAATTGTGTTTAATGACTGATTAAAGCCATATTCAATGGGTTATCCAGACTTGAACAGAAGAGGAAACCCTGCAGGGATTCTCAGTGTGATACACACATTTCTCTGAGACTTGAAGAGTCAAACATTTCCACCCAGGCTACTCCTTTTCTTGTTTGTGAAAGGGTTCGGGCGGGCGGATACAGTAGAGGCAAAAAAAAAGTGTAAATTAAACTCATCAGTGATGTTGGATCTCAAGAGCACAGAGTCTTCCAGAGAGTTTCATAGATCACCGCTCCTTTATTTTGCTCTTCTCAGTGCCCACTGCACAGCTTGAGTTCTGGAAATGCTGAGATTTTTGAAGTTAGCCTCAAAAGTGAGATTTTGGTGTTAGGGCCTGAGCAAATCCACAAAAGTCTGTCAGGCCAGAAAACCTGGAGGTTAGATAGGTCGACATGTTATTTGGACAGTAAACAGCTTGCTGTAGGGAGCTCCTGGTTGCTTTATATTTTTGGAGTTGTCATCAGAATCAAAACAGCTTGAAGCAGCACTTATGACTCATTTCCAGTGTGGAACAAAGCCATAAGTTAAGCACCACATGCTATGAGTGTAACACATAACAGGCCCCTTAGCTACATGGAAAAGTTTTACCCAGTTTTCAAGTGTCAATCTAGTTTTCCTTGTGCCTAAGGCTCTGTGACATCGAGACATTCGTAATCAGGTTCATTTCTATCCTCACCACCCATTATAACCTGTCACTCTTCAGCTTCTTCACTTACTATTCCAGTACTATGGATTTAATCTGCAGTTTTCTATGCACTAAATTTAAGGCCTAGCAGTTTTCATGTATTATTCACTTCCATTTGCTATACTTGTTAAACAGTATATGTTCATTTGAGTTAATAAATCACCATTCACTTTCCTTTTCGCGTTTCCCAGAACAGTTATTACTCAATCTATCTCTACCGACAGCAGCTTCATAGCTTCCACAGATTTCTCTGTATTCATGAAGCTATTTATCACTGTACCTGTCTTAAATATTAGCAAAGTAAGCTTGCTCGAAAGGCTTAAGCTATAATCTGTCGGAGGTGTATGTGGAGGCATACATATGTCTGACTCTAAACCGTGTGAAATGTCTACCTCTTGGTTGCATGACATTCACCTCAGTTTGGGTAATCTGAGGTTATTAATACACATATCAAAGAAGAATAGAAAGAAAGTTATCTTCCTTAGGTGCCTCTTACAGATAAAGAAGGGCCCAAAGTCTAAAGACCTTATTAATTTTGCGTCTGCTTTTGCTCTCATCCCCTCAGGAGTGTATTACTGGAGTGGGTGACTGGGGTTTTTGCCCATTCTGTGCCTCTGAAAGGAGATGTTTGACTCATTATTCAAGAGGATGGGGCCAGACTCTTTTCAGTGGTGCCCAGCAACAGGGCAAGGGGCAACGGGCAGAAACCGGAACACAGGAAATTCTATCTCAACACGAGGAAAAACTTCTTTACTTTGAGGGTGTCAGAGCACTGGCGCAGGCTGCCCAGAGAGCGTGTGGAGTCTCCTTCTCTGGAGACACTCAAAACCCACCTGGATGCTTTCCTGTACAGCCTGCTACAGGTGACCCTGCTTTGGAAGCGGGGTTGGACTAAATGATCTCCAAAGATTCCCTCCAACCCTGGCCATTCTCTGATTCTGTGATTCTGTGACTCCTTTTGCACAAGTAGGAGACTGCAGGTAGGTACCAGAAGGTCAGGGTTGCCTACACAGGCAGGAGCAGGCAGGCACCAGTGCAGGTTGCCTGTGATTATTATGGTCAGTGAAATGTTACTATTTCCATAATCAAAGCTGAGCTGCCAGTACTGAAGTGAACAAATCCCTCCTGCCAGCACTTCCCTGTGTCATTCGCAGACCCACTTCTTTAGGTCTGACCATCATTCCTATTTCACATGCCAGCTTTTTTTCTTTTGGTTTTATTAAAAGATGTCCTGTTCTGTTGCAACTGTTTAACTACATCAACAGATATTTTTTCAGCCATAATTTGGCTTCTCTTCATTTACTAACTCAGTCATCTTTGTGTCAGCAAAAAAATTATATCAGTCTAGCATGAATCTTTGCAGGTTGCCATTGAACATAACCCCATTCATGAATATTTCCTCCTCATATTAATCAAACCAACTGTTTGTAAAAAACAAAGAACTAATCAGAAAGTTTGAACTGCTTCTTCAGAACATGGAAGATATTTTTTTTTTTAAAGATTATTACCTTGGACTTTTATAATTAGACATAATATTTCTTCAAAGTAAATTAGAACACTGACTTTTGACAGATTTAAAGAATGACAAATCCAGTTGAGTGAAAATTCAAACAGCTGACCTTTCGTTCCTAAAAATCTGTTCCATTAATATGACAAAAAAACCCCAGAATAGAACGCTTTTAACCAACAGGAGGAAAATAATAGTTCTAATTCTCAGCTTGAATAAAAATATAGCCAACTATATGGCCAGCGACACTAATATGAAAATACATTTTTAAGCGCAGGTTGTTGGAATGATCACAAACTAAATGTTTAGGACCAGTTCATCAAAGTGCCTTATGTGCACCCTGGATTAGTGACATTCAGGTAACTAAATTGTTTGAGAAACAGGGCAACGTTCTCTCAAGGGGGATATTCGTAATGTTTACATTTGCCTAGGGAAGGAAAGCTACTGCAGCATGATCTAGAGGACCTTTTCTCTCTTCAGGAACTATGAAGTCAGGCAGTTTTGATAAGGCAGCTGTCTGGAATAAGCCCTCAGAGCTTCACTTTTATGTCGGGAAGTAGGGATAATACAAGATGACCCTCTTTCAGAATGGCATCTTGATAAACTTTCCCAGGTTGTGGGATCTGTACAACTAACTGAGGTATTTGGGACCTAAGCTGGATATGCAGCTTTGTTAGCTTCCAAAATAATAATAGTAATAAAAGCAGAAGCACGTTCTGAATTAATCTGATACATAGCTCTCAAGGAATCCTATGCTGTCATGATACTGCACTGTCAGAGTTTAGAGCATTTGAATATGCGCAGTCCATCAGTCAGAGGGGGCATGGTATTAACATTACCTGCTGATAAGAAAACACAGTATTTTTCTTCTATTATAAAATTCAGCAAGATTTTGGAAATTTAGAAATGGAATTTTCACACCTTAGAGAATCAGTGTAAGCATTTCGCTTTTAAATTTAAAAATTTAAATATTTTTGAAAATCCTGCATTAACACGTCAGTACTTTGTGCAGGAATGAACAAGAAAATTATGTTCTTTCATTTTTTTCTTACCTTTTCAAGTTCCAAAATTTGAAAAGTCATAAAGCTATGCAAAGTAGATATTTGTTCACGCATTCACATGTGCTAATGCACAGATAAGTAACTACAGGGAAAGCAGGTCTCATTACCTGATTTTATCCCTTTAAACTGAAGGCACAAATTTTAGGTCTCATATAGCTACTGGAAAAGGTAGGCACCTTCGTGGAACAGTTCATCTAATCCTAAAGTAGATGTCGAAAGTAGTTGGGACAGTCACATCATTCTTGCACATCTAAAATAGGGCAGATGAATCCCATCATAATAGGTGACACAGAAATAACACGTGTCTATAGATAAGAACCCAAACATAAAGAACTGTATTAACTGTGACACTCTAAAGGTGTCATCGACCAGAAATTGCTACTATTCAAAGATGCTGTTTCCTCTGTCTTTCTGAGGACTGACACTAACTGCCGGCCAACGATAGCAGCAAATTGTTTTTTCGTTTAACGTTAGCTCTGTTAATCAAGAATAGTAGGACCAAGACCCCACCAATGACATGCTGAAATGTGTCGAGTGCAAATCCTGTGTATTCACACTCATGGCCTAAGGAACCCATATACAGCTGTAAAAGCAAATTGCTGTCTCTCAGTGCTAGTATACAACTGAGAACAAAAACCAGGTGTTTATTTGCAATGGATTGACAAAGCCACAACAAAATGCACTTTTGCACATTATTACTACAAAACTCCTCAGTTAGGCTTACGTATATGTATATGCATTCTATTACAGATGGGCTGAAACTGCTCTTTGAGCAGACTGGGTTATCTTCAACTTGCCATTGCAATCTTGCAAGTAAAAATTTAAGCACAGCCTAAACATATTCGCTAGGGAATGGTGAATCTGCTGTGCACAAGCATGCTTGGGTTACGAACTATCTAAACCAGACATGTTGTTGGAAAGCAAACAGAAAGCGGAACGAAAAGGAAGATGCCATGTCTAAGGACACTTCAGAACCACTCTTTCAAGCCCTATCACCACCGGTAACATTTGTGATGAAGTTTCCTGCTGTGTTCTGGTAGATTTTTAACTCAGTGGTGACAGAATTTGACATTTGTGCCTGTTTATTATCTATAGCTCCTTTGTTTTCAACTTCAGCCCTCGTAGCAAGGTGACATTTTGGAACCAGTGTTTCCATTAACTCAAATCAAGTAGTGCCTTATTTCTGAAGTAGCCATATCTATTTTAATGGAGGTATTTAATGGCATAGCACCCTCCTCAGTAAAAATGACAGTGAGAGAATAAGACCCTCATTCTGCACTATATCACTTAGAAACAGAAGACAAGAATAGGCCATAAAAGCAGGATTCATGTGAAGCTTTATCTAGTTTATTACCAAGGAAGGTGGCAGGAGTGAGCCATCAAACATTTCTAAAGAATACATTAGATCGGGAATAAAATAGTGGTTATTGGTAGAAAACAGGTGAGCCTTTCAGCCTTGTTAAATATTAAACCATAAATATCAGTACTTAATAAAATGTTGTCTATAAAGACAATGAAGAGTTGCTTTCAAAGGAAGAAAAAAAGGAGAACTAGTTGCTTTTTTTACCAATCCTTATTCTATACAATACAAGCAAAATATAAAGAATTTTATGAGATCTTAATAGACTGAATTGTAATGTTTCAATTTTGTAAAAAAAAAATCATGCTTCAATATTAGGGAAAAAAAAACCCCAAACCAACAGAACACACAAAGTGTGTGGCTAAGTTTTTGAAACCTTTGTTACAAATACGGCTCACAGGTGGATATTCTACTATCTCATAAACTTTGTTTAAAAGCGGTTGTCTGGTTGGGGCTTTCATAATCTTTCTTTTTACCTTCCTACATACATTCTCTAGTGTTCAATGAGAATTCATATTGTTGTCTTCCCCTCATTAGTAGGTGCTCTTTCCTCAGTCTCTGATTTTCATAAGATATGTCAGACCTTCATAACCTTGAGACCTCTATCCCGTCTGTAAAATTTGGTTGCAATGGGCCAGACAGTTAAAAAGCAGATGGGGTGGGGTGGAGGAGAGGGAGACAGATAGAAAAATGCAGAAATTCACACACATACTGAGCAAGTGTCTCCTTTTCTTAAGAGTCTAAGTGAATTGTGTGCTTGAGAGAAAGATTTAGAGCACTCATGCTGAACAGCGATTAACTCCCTAATTTACTTGGCAATCCTAGAAGCCCAAATTTCTTATACAGAAACCAGACAGAAGTAGGATGTTACCAAACGGAGATTCAGGGTATTTACATCAATTATTCAGAATAAGCAGTGAAAATACCATCCCTTCTGTACTCATCTTTCTTTATATGTGACTTTCACTGTCACAAAGGGCTTCAAATCTCATTCACTGTATATCTTGCAACTTCTTCATCAAGTAAAGCACGGGTCTTAAACTACAGCCTGTTCAGTACACAACCATAATTAGTTTCTTGATTAACATCCATCATTTGGAGTGTTTCAAGGAGAGCTACTTTCAAAAACCAGTATCTGACGAAGTAGGTAACACAAGGTCACCATTATGGAAGAGATTCATCTTGAATCGTGTGGAGGTTGAAGTGGACATTTATTTGTAGGTTAATCTAGAAACTTTAAAGCTAGCATTTCTTCATTTCCACTGTATTTTTTACTGTAAATAAAAATAAGTATTATAGCTAAGACCTCTACTGTAACATGAACTTTAAGGTTTTAAACCCAGCATCTCTACTAAGTTACATTTAAAGATAAGGCAGACTGAAGAAAAGTATCAGGTAGACATGGGAATCTTTGTCTAGTGTAGATCAGCCCAATTTCATTTAGCACATTGAATCAATGCCAGCTTATATCAGCAGATTTGAAAATTTAATTTTTCCTTTTCCTGACTTATTGTGATTTTAATCTTTTGTTATTCCATATTTTATTAGATTAAACAAGAGAAGTAGTAGCTCTTCCAAGAGATCAGAAAATAATTATTCAAAATGCCCAGTGAAAACTAATAGTTAAAAATCAGGTACTGATTATCTAAAGAAAAACTCACTATACAAGGGTACCTGTACACTGCATACAAATCGTGCATTCACCCTTAGAGTTGTGAAAAATCTTGACAGACAATTGCTCATTAAAATCTGATAATTGTAATCAGAGTTCTTTGACTCCCTCTAATTGGTAACAACAGAATTAAAGTAATCTGTGCTTTTGGCATTCCGTCTGTCTAATGCATCTCATAAGAATTAGAACGCAATATATAGAAGAAAAAAAATGCTTTATTAGTTATAGGATTTTAAAGACATCAATTAACTCCTTTAAACCCCCTGTTTTTTCCTTTAAAGATGAGGCAATTTGTTTCCTTGATGTGTGAGCCATCATCATATCTAAATTCACAGCAAGAACACTTCTGAGATAGCCCAAACTTATCATGAGGTTAATGAACCATTGCACTAGCCCGATCAAACCCATTTGTCAATGAATAAAATTGCTCGTCTGCTATCTTGCAACATAATTTGGAATAAAACTGCCAAAATAAGAACTTATTTATGTTTCTCTTTGGCAAATATTGCTTTTTCAGATTGTACAATGTGTGTATAATAGGTCAGTAATATAAGGAGGGTTTATTATTTTGCAGCAAAAGTCACATATTCAGTTTGAACCAATTTCCGTCTTTAGAACTTAGATGTTCTGTGAGAGCAGAGTTGGACCTACAATATTTCAAGTAATTTCTGTTGTGAGGCCTATCAAGACAATTTAATATACGATTGTGTATGGGTTATGAGATCCAGAATCTTTCAGGGAAAATCAGGGCTGAAAATTTAAGCATAGCGGGTCGCTATTACTACGTTATGATGGTACTCTGTTATTGTTGTGTTTATTTATTTAATTAGTTATTACACACGATAACCACAAATTAAGCTGGATGCGGTATATCAAAACCTGAAGGTTCCAGGTTTGAAACCGTCAGCAAGGGAAAGTTGCTGATAATTGATCATCGCATTAGTCACAAGGTCTTTTCTGCTGTTTAACCAGAAGACAGAGGAGCAAGGAAGGTAAAGTGGGTGATATTTTCTGTTGTGCAGAAAGCAATGATGCAGTGGTCCTAGCCATGGACACTGAACGTAGAGGTGTGAGCAAGCAGGCTGGGAAACAAGTGGTTCAGAAGCTGAGTAATGACCATGTAGTCCACAGGTATTGCTGCCCCCTTCAGTCACAGGTGAATGAGTCTTGGAAGTCTGGACAGAGGATAGAAACAAAACAATTAAGTAATTTTAGACCTCTGGGCCAGAAAGGGTGAAAAAGGCAAAAATGAAGGGTAGGACACCTGTAGGAGTACGCCTTTGGATTAACTCACCTGAAGTTGGAGAAAACTTTAGGAACTTCTGAAAAACCCTCCTCTCTCCTACAACATACTGTTGTAAAACAGAACAACATTCACAGGGTTGCTTATTTCTCCCCAGGTGACCAGAGCTGCAATGTAAGAACCCCGTTAGATGCCGCGTGTGGGCTGGCCCATCATGTGAGTAGGGCGGTCAGTGTACATACAGAAAAAACTAGGTTTAAGTTTATATTCAGTCATATGGTATGAAAAACCTCCAATGGCACCTGGATGTTTTATGTTATTTTCCCTGTCTCTGGAAGGACCAGTGCTGTGACGCAGAAACAGAAAATCTTTAAGGAATGATAAAAAGTCCCATATTGTTCCTGTGAAGACCATTAAGTGCAGGACAATGTTTCTGACTACTGTCTGCATAGAAGTTTTCATTACCATGGCTCACTATCATGTGATCAGTCATGGGTGTAACCTGTAGTAGTATATGGGACATAGAAACTTCCCCCATAAAAGTTACCCTGTCTTTAGACTTACAGAACACTCTTGTAGTCATCCTTTTTGCTTAGGGTTCTTTCTTTTGAAATTTCACTTTGCATTTCTCAAGATTATCAGCTACATTTTCCAATTAGAGGCAAGTTAAAACCATTGAGTACATGTCGTGGTTTTGGCTGGATTGGCCAATGAGAACGACAGATGGCCCTCCCTTCCCTCTCTCCAAAGACAGGAGAGGAAGAGATAAGGATATTTACAAGTTTAGAAAAAAACTAAACTACTTTAATGAAAATAATAATAAATAAGGAAATAAGAAAGAATAATAAAATAAAAAAAAGTATACAATATATACAAAACTGTATCCAGCTCCCAGGATGACGATCGCATCACCAGCAGACACAGGGAAAGTCCCAGACTAGAGTCAGCAATGGACAGGAGCTGAATTCTGGTTCTGGAGTCAGGAATGCTCGTATTGGAATCAAAGGCAGACGAACAGACAGGGTCCTCCTCGGACATTAGCCACTGAAGAAAGAGAGCTGACCCTTTGATCCCTCAGCTTTTATACTGAGCGTGATGCAGATGGGATGGAATACTCTGTTGGTCAGTTTTGTGTCACCTGTCCCATCCGCTCCTCCCTGCAGGTGGGACCCCTCTATGCTTCTCTGCTTCCGACCCCCTAACGGGGCAAATAGCGAAGTTAGCTGACCTCGGTTGTTATAGCAATAAGTATAAGCAGGAGCCTCTGTGCATACCATTCCAGGTATAATCAGGAGTGAACAGTTTCTGAACAATATGCTGTTAATTTCAGAGTTTAGTCAGTTAGAAGAGGCCCAGCTAAAAAGTAAAATGGCAAAACAGAAAATTGGTTCTGTTTCACCTCAAACCAGGACAGTACCTACAACAACCCCATGGTTTCTTACGACAGGCAAAAGATAAAAATGGAACACTGTATTTCTGACACCATGTTTTTTAGTTTTTCTTCCCCAACAAATTCCCATTTTTCCACAAATGGCACTGAAAATTCTTTTTTTTTCCCCTCTTATTTTTTCTCTCCAAATATTTCTAAATGTATTCATTACATGGGTTACTGAAACATAATTGTCCAGGGAAGAGTTTGCGTGGGAAAATGTTGCACCAGCTAAGCAAGAAAATGAAGGCAGAAAGGGAGCGAACACAGAAGAGCTGGTATTGGCCTGGTTCAAGGAATGGAATAGGTATTCTTGAAAGGTTTCTGCAGGAGACGGTCTCTATCTTTTCCTACTATCAGAAGATAGTGCCTGGGATGGTCATGCCCTCGTGCAGTTGTATTGTGTATACGAGTGATACCCAGTACCTTTACTATTGTGCTGGATATTTTCACCTGGAAAATCTCCATCAGACTATCAAAAAAGAACTGAGAAATGAGAGGGAAATGCAACCCTGTGTGGAGGACCCGTGTTCTGTTTTTAAACACCTGCTTCAGATAATAAATCAAGTGTTCCTAAAATAAAAGTTCTCATTTTGGGAACACTATTTTGATTCGTTTGTTTTCTCTGGGTTTAAACTCAGAATCAGTTACAGAAATAGAATATATCACCTAAAACTTTTTCAAATATGTTGTTGACTGTATACTTGCCAGAGGGAAAAAAAAAAAGGACAAAATTAAAAATATGGATGCATAAAATTGTAAACAGCTTGAGGGAAAGTGCTCAATATAGACAAACAAATTCAAAAGTCATAAAATTAAAAAGGGCTGATGTGATCGTCAACTCTGCTTATAACACAGGTGCGTGCAGTTTTAAGAATCTGTTTGAAATGTAGCATAACTTGTGGATGAATATATTGAGTATTGCTGATCATGGAGAATAGCCAACAACATTAAATTATTGTAACGGTTGAAAAACGCTTCTCATTTTCATCTTGAAACTTCAGCTTTCCACCAGCAGACCCTGTAGTGTCTGATGTTATGAAAAGGCTGTTAACAAAGCATTACTTGTGCTCACTTTTCCTTATAGATTGGGATCAAGTCATCCTTTGAAAATCTTATTTATAACATAAAGACATTGATCAGATGGAATCTTTCATACTAACGCTTGCAGAGAAAAACGGATAGGGCAAGTAATGAAGTATTTTGTACTCTCAGGAGCAGAGCTGTGCTTGAAATAGTCAAGGATAGGATTTTTCAAAGCAATCTTCAGGAGTTACCTAGCCAATTCAGCAGTAGGTGGGTGCGTCACTTTTGAAAATCTTTGACCTCTTTGAAAATCCCAGAGTTAATTATCAGTGTTTGTGCAACTCTTTGAACCTTCAAGATGTTCTAAAAAAAGGTAAGTGCGATGATAGTTTGTATTAAACACAGCTCGTAAATTATATAAATCACACTTTAAATCCCTGAATAGATTGATCGTGTTCTGGGAGTTTTCCCTCTAGGACATGAAAAATCAGATTCAGTTACAAGTTTATACTGCATAACATAAGCTTATTAAGCAGATCATTGAAAACTACAAAGCAAGAGACTCTGGAACTGACCCTGAGGTAAGCACCTAAGAGTTTCACCTTAATTTCAGCACCATGTTTAAAACACACACCATATCTGAATTCTTTAAGTACTTCTGGTAAAGCTAAATGATTGTGCGTAAAGGTAATTTAAGTACTAATAATTCATGATCTACCTCATAAAAGACTGAGGAGGAAAGGACGGTCCCACATTGCTCTTCTTTCTGAAGCAGAAAATACCACAGGTAAACATTGGCTGGTGACCTACAGTTCCCCCAAGTCTACAAGCTTCCAAACTGAGTCTAACAAGTAATGTATAGAGCTAAAACTCATATGGTTGGGACAAAAGAGAAAAGGATTTGCATAAATAGATTGTGTCGAGTTATTATTATCCTATAGCTTAGTTTTAAAAAGTATTAGTTACTCTGCAATGCCACACAAGTGACTAATTTTCCAGTCCTTCTCTGACACCCTGGTTGCTGAAAGGGGTATTTATTTGGTAGTGTTTTGGAGGTGTTCTAGGTCCCTGGGGTACCTAAACAGCATTAGCTTTTTGGATTTATCAGTGCTGTAAGAGATGTGCTGAAGTCCTGAAAGGTAAGTCCCGTTAGTCATTGGTGTGGAGTGCAATAAAAATGATTTCAGACCAACCGGAATGCAGATATGGAAATATATCTTCATAATCAGTGTTGCAATAACACTAAAAGGCTTTAAACATTCCCATTATGCTAGATAAATACTAGCTATAGTAGGAAAACCAACATGGCCCCAGAGCTTAAGATTCAAGCAGATCACATAGCCAAAATGTGAAGAACAGAGGCACAGAAAGACAGGTACAAAGGAGGTAACGGGCGGAAGATATCCCTCCTCACGCCCCATCCTAGGTCTCAATCACTGTTACTCCTCTGGCATTACCTTTACTTTGAAGTAAAATATTAACCAAAATTCACACTGAAAAAAGAAAAAGTGAGAAGGAGCAAATAATTTTTCTCTTCAGAGGTGTTTTCTTTGATAAAAAACTTATTCAATTTAAATGCTTTTTCTGCTTTCTTTATAAGTCAGACCAATTGCGTTGAGAAAACCAGCCTGTTTGGGACATAAAACAATAACAGGCCTTTGATTATCACTTAATTTAAAATTTTATTGATCTGATGTTTAATAAACATTGTCTGTTTCCTATGCAAAACTGACATTTAGTTTTTGTATCTTTTAGCACCATTTAAGGTATTTTACTTCTGAAACCTATAAAGCTCTTGTGCTGGATTCCAACCTGAGGGCATTCTAACACAGCAATCACTCTTTATTTTACATATGCTTCCCTAGATATTCTCACGATACAATTTCCATACTGCCTGCAGGTATATTCTGGAAACTACACTGCAGATTTGTGTGTCTAGGAGCTACAAGGCTGATGGACGGTGGCTCACGCTGGGCTACGTATGCACACTATGCACGTCGTGAAAGAGACATTTGGGCTTCTGTGACTTGTCATTTATAGCAGTACTGGCTTCCAGGTATAAAAGGCTCAGTATTACAAAGGCTTGCGCTAGGGTGCTGCTTAGAGCAAGTTCCCGCGCTTTAGTACCTAGCACAAAATATAGGGAAGACTAGTGGTTAAGTCAGGCCTTTCTCCACAGAGAGATTACTGCTAAAAATGTTTTAAGACACCATGGTAAAGTATTTCCTAGAAGGTTATTATTTTTGCTGGCTGCCTAACAGTAGTTTTGTATGGCCCAACTTGCGCATGTTCAAATTTCCCATGCATTGCACATGTGTGGTATGAAACAGCCGCTGCCTTTCCTGCAGAAATTTCAAATGAAATAGAGGACAGCGAATCCTGCAAACTAGCTAGCACAATTGTACTACCTGCATTTTTTTTTTCTTTTTCTCTTTTAATTACTTAAATGATGGCAATTCTTAAAATTATGACAATTAACAAAAGGATGATACTCATCTGTTGTGGTTTGGGCCAGATTGGCCACTGAAATGAATGACAGACATCCAATCACTTTTTGGTCCTAAAATTGGATGGCATTGTAATGACAGTTAGAGTTTGTTCTTCATATTACAGAAATTTGGAGAAAAGCTTGATTTGCTTTTTCTTGAAGAAAAAATATCTGTGTCTTGGTCATTAACGGATAGAATTCATTCTCCGGGGAGCTGTGTCCAAATCACTAATTCATATCCATATCTTTCTCATTTAAGTTTTTTAGTCCAGCTTTCACTGAGACACACCAGGTTAAGTGTAAATGGAATAGTTCCAGCACAATTTGTGTAATTAGATAAATACTTTTCAACCAGCTTAAATTAAACCAAGGGGGGAAAAGGTGCACTTACACTAGAATAAGTCTAATTCATTTATATTTATTAATAAACTACAAGTCCTCTCTTAACCCTTATTTACCCTCACCTTTAATAGGACATTGTGGGGTTTTGTTACAGAAATATCTACACAATGGCAAGTCGCTTATAGGTTCTAATTCCATTCCACTCCACAATAAACACAACGGGAGGAAATCCTGGCTCCGTCGAAATCAAGGAAGAGGATGTGGGAATTTCACCACCCTGCAGTTCAGAGTCATTTTGCTAACTTCACTGTAGTGATATTTCACACAGTAATGTTTGCAAATAAAGGTAAGTTTTTTGAGTGGTGCTGGTAAATGAGGCAACTAAAATGTTTTAAATCACTCTGCTAAAAATTCTTAGTACTGAAAAAAAAGTACTTGCTTTAAAAATATGTTATCTGATCCTAGATAGCAGGGGAGGTAGAGAAGGAAGTTACAGAGATAAAAGAGAATATTCAGAGTGATAATGGGAAATGATAATACATTTATACGTACAGGTACCTTTGACTAGGTTGGTGGTTTAATGGTGTGCAACACAGTGGTGTTAAAGAATTTATTTTTTCCCCAAAATTACATTTACAATCCATACATAGAAACAAAACAGTACTTGAATGCTAACTGAGGGACTTTGCTCATGTGTTTCTGGGTCAGCTTGGTCACTACCTGCGTTTAGCTCAGCTGCCTTCTAAGGATTGCTTGTCTTGGTTTAAGTGGAGTTCGGGAAAGAAATGGACCAGAAATGTTCATAACAAGCAAATGTCCAAGTTATTTCCCCACTTTCACTTTGTAAATGTTTTATCAGATCTTTCTGTTTTCAAAACTTCAGATATTTTCAATAACTTGGACACTTCTTGATAATAGAATTCAGCATATAAAGAGCACTCTCTTTTCCCCATAGAAGAGGATATGAATTTTAATTTCCTTCCAGTCCTCTCTGGAAGGTATTTTTCCAAGAGGGTCAGTTCTCTTGTTGTTCTGCAAGGCCAAATTACACTTTACTCTCCGATATGTTGCACTGGCCAAGACTGCTCTGCTTGCTGTATTGATCTTTTCTTTATAACTATCAGCACCAAGTGGCTTTTACATATATGACTGCTTGTAACAACTGTGAGCAAGTATTTCTTCAACTTGAAGAGAATATAAATCTAACCATATTCTTATTTCAACTATAGTGCCGTGTTGGTTTAATACTGTAATAGATGCTTGGTTTGGTGATTTATAGAGCGTTGAAAAAAAATGTGGAAGCTGTATATGGAGTTTCTTGGGGGAAAAAAGAGTGGCTTTTTTGATCAAACATTAAAAAATAATATATTATCCTTGGCATAGGTACGGGAGTGGCTATTTGGCACTGTTGGACAAAATTAGTATTGTCAACCAACAAATAGTTATAAGGTAGGAAAAGGATCCATGGAAGTCATGGGTAGGGATTTCTTTTCTTATTTTTCTCACCGTGGTTCCTGTTGTGTTGGAGTAGCAGCAATCAGCCTGAGTCAAGCCTGTCTGGTTTTCTGTTCCAGTTACAGGACTAGGGATGTTAATTTATTACCTTGGAAGTCGGTTCTCCACCATTTCCAGATTTCTCCTGGAGAAACTGGCAGGCAATATTGGGCATTGGTGGAACAAGACAGTGGTGGTCAGAGCAATGGAATCATGTCATTTGTGATCTGTCCCATGAATTAATGGCTAGAAAGGCTCAGGCAGTCAGGCAGCTTCCTGCCACCCCATGCATTTTCTTCACACTTAAGAGGCATTGACAGCAGTCAGGTAGCCACCAGACAATCAGGTCAGCAGATAGTAATGATTATTGTCCATTCATCACGAATTTGACCCATTTAAGAACACGGTTATGGAAGCTATGATACAATCAACCCCTGGAGTCATCTAGTCCCTCTTACAATTCTGATACTCTCTGAAAAAGAAAATACAATAAGAATTGAAGGAGCAAATTGTGAAACTTATGATGGACAGCAGTCTAAGGGAATAAATTTCTTTTACAATGGCATGGGAAGTACAGCATGCTGCAATAATGATACAAGTACTGTGTAATAGCAGAGATGCAAGCAGCATCATTTTGAGTTATGACTGTACTTTATTTTGAAATGAGGATAACACTGTCCAGTCATGGCTAGTCTGGAGTCAAACCAGCCATCCGCAGAAGACAGCTTCTACCACAAGCAATTATTAATTCCCTTAGCCATCTTATACTACTCCAGAACATTTATCTGAAAAGAAAACAACCTTGCTTAGGGCAACTTTGTGTGTTTTAAGTAAAAAGGAGGTATTACTAAACCATGTTCTTTTTTTGTAATACAAAGCGCTTTTCATTCAAGCCAGAATTTTGACAGAAAAACAAAGTATTTTGAAATGACACCAGTTCATTTGTGAACATCTAATGGATATTTGGTATAGATAGAATCTAATTTGTAGTGGCCTTTAAGTTTTATAAAGCTTCCCTGATTATTTTTTACAACACTAACTTCACTGATATGGAGATTTCACACTGAGATGTAAAAAGAAGAGCCACTGATTAAGGGCATACTGCAAACAATACTTTTGCCTTACAGCTATTTTATTGCTCACCTGTGGTTATGGAGATTTTTCTGCTTTTCTTCTGAAGTATTTTGCAAAAGGCCTCACTATATTGCTCGTTGAGTTAATGGGCTTGCTTACTCATCATGGTTTGGAGAACAACAAAGGAAACTGCATGTGTCCCAATTTATACTGCAAATGGAACAAATGTCTTCTGTAAGTATAAAAGGATGGTTTCTTTTAAAGAATAAAGCCCTTTGAAACCAATTAATAGTTGACCTACATAGTAGTGCACATATCTCCATGTTTCCTCCCTCTTTTCATGGAAGTGATTTTTCAGCAGTAGAAAGAGAGTAAATAAGTATGTGTGATCATCCACTTCTACAACAAAGATTTTGAGGTTAAATATGCAAGCATTTTTTGCACCATTTCCATAAAATTAAAGCCATTTTATCTTTATAATCTGCTACAATTGTAGCTGAAGAAAATAGGCTGCAACAAATCTTTCCCTACCTAACAGCTTCCTTGGTATCTTTGTGCAATGTACAATGGCCAGTGAGGACATGAAAACATACAAACAGAACTTTTCATTCTAAAGATACAAATCCCCCAAACATTTGTGTAGCTGGAAGCATTTTTGGTCTGCGATTCTTCATCACACAGCCAGGGGAATTATATGGAGGCTCATGGGGAGCAGCATCACGCTTGCACAACATTTTGTTTGTTGCAACGTCCTTATATCATTACCATCCTTGCTTATAGCTCCTGATGTGTATCATTACTATTCTTGCTTACAACTCCTGATGCGAGAAAAGAAACTAAGAAATATGAATTATGGATTTAATAAAACATAGTATGTATACTGGGACAGAAGCAGTGTGTTAAAGGGATAGTAACTGTACTAGCTGGTTTAATGGCTGCGCAATCAAGAAAACCAGAGCAAGAGGGGCCTAACGCTGTATTGTACATGCACCGTGGAAGAACAGTAAATGGTAAGGTTTTGGCAAACAGGTGTGCTCTGTATGGCCACTTAAATTAAGGTTACTCTCTCAGCCTGTCCCAAAAAAATGAAGTTTAATGTTGATCTCACCTTGTAATCAGGTGAAAATCTGGAGCTGATCTCTCACTAGCATGATGCACTCACACTATATGAAGTCTAACATGAATCTTATCCTGAAGTTTATTTTTATTAGAAGCATAGCTGTGTGCACAAATGTTGAAATCAGGCTCAAACACTAACATGTTAAAGTAAGTAGGTTGACCAAGAAAAACATCTATTCTGTAACAATGAGGCTAAACATCCCAATCAAAAGTCATAAAAATGAAAGACCGAATCAGAGTTAATGTCATTCTCAAAATACAACAGAGAAGGAGAAAGGTTACAGAATAATAGTGGCATCAAAAAAATGTTTCTATGTTCATCAGGAATATCTTTAGGCTGGAAACTAAAAGGTAGGTGCTAACCATCAGACTAATGAAGTTCTGCAACATCTGTCCAGTATGAAAAGAGGAGGAACATAATTTTAATTACTTTCAAAATAGAGGTTATTCCATTTATGGATGAGATTATATAATACACTTGGCAGAACTGGCAGGTGACTGAGCTCAGTGATCTGGTCCTACATCCCAGTGAAAAAAAAGAAAAGTGCTTCTGTTTTCCAGCAATAGTCCTTTGATCCAAAATTTATCTCCCTCTGCCTGTTATGCCTTGATCGCGTCTAACTGAATGCTTTTAGTACTAAATCTCATCAACAATTTCACAGTGTCTTTGTGTTGCTTTCTAGCACCTGTTAAATGAGTGACTCAAAAATAAACCTGTTACACAATCCAGAGATGTACAGACGAATGTAATTAAGAAGACACCTCCATTCATAAGCAAAGGGAAATTTATGTGTTGGCGCTGTAGGTGGAACGACCGAACCATTATGTTCTGCATTATATGTAAAGATATGGAAAGCGATATGGCCCTCGTACAAGATAATCCCTATGAATTTAAATGGGACTGTACAAATCCATACTCTTTGTTCTGCCCATTTGTGGAGAGGTAACTACCCACAGTAGAAACTAGTGCTTTCTTCTTAGCTTTCTTCTTGCCTTGCTGATAACATTCTTTGTTCAGTAAATGGAGCCATATTTAACAATTAGGCTGCACACTTCCTTCTATTTCAAAGGGACGTAGCCCTGCCAGCTTTGTATTTACATTATATAGCCTTCAAATACAATTTTTGGATCACTGAACCCTGAGCTTATTTTCACTTTGAACCATTGTCTCCTCATTTACCCTTCCTAATATTATCTGTAAATTATTCTTTTGACATTTTGTGTTATATGAAACCATTACTCACTGTCAATGATCTCTACCTTACTCAAATGCTTTCTCAGGCATTTGCTGCTCTGTCTTTATATAACTCTCTTCTACACTGGATTATTATTAAAATTAAATAACAGTATTTTCCATCTATGTATCAACTTATACAATGCCTATGTATGACTACATCTGTATCAGCTGCAGAGGTAAAATGCAGTAATTATTACACAGACTATAGCAATGGTGTTTAATAGCTCAGGGCAGCTGTTTGCAAACTGCAGACTCTGTGGGTTGCTTCTGAGACAGTCACTAAAGTTAACTGAGAAAAACTAGTGCATTTTCTAAGCTAATATTGCCTGTACAGAAGTGTACGTCAACACTTGTGTTTTCTCAGAGGTCTGTAAAAAAATCCAGCACCACTGGTCCAACATAAAAAGTAAAAAGAAAAGACTTGTCAAGTAGCAACTGAAGGAAGATGCTTGTGTAAGCCAATGGAAATTGGCTAAAATTTCAGTGAATACTAAACCTGCTCTGCAAGCAAGCAATAAGAGATCTCTCAAGTCTGAACTGTTCTAAAAATTGCATTTACATTTCTTCCAGAAGACTGTGCCACCAGTAGAGCTATGCTTCATAATATCCTTCTGTGCTAGCTGTAATTCCTGTATGCCAAGAGAAAGTCATTTTGGGTTATCTCCCTGGAATTTCTTCCAAAAGTAAGGATTATTTGGAAGGGTTTTGTAAAAGATAACAGAGAGAATTTTTTATGTTCTTGTCCTCTGTAATAGCTGGGTTATAAGCATAGTTTATTCTACATAAACCATTGAAACATAGGTATAAATTTTTGACTAATATGAGGGTAATACCCTAAGCTTCTACCTCTGATTGGTATATTAACCTAATATAATAATGCTACATACTCCCCACTCTTCCATTTTGAGATAGTTAATGGCAAAGTAGGAAAGTGATAGGATAGACATGGGCACTGTTCACCCAGGGGAGTCCAGGACTTTACCCACACAACTGGTGTTACGTGTGTTAGACTCACCACTCCAGAGGGAAAAAGCAAGAGATGGTGTTTATTTGATTTGGGAAATGTGACCTCCTTTATACAGCTTCTCATTTTCCGTTCTGTTTGCAACCATAAGAAGACATGAAAATATGTCTTTCCAGCAACAACTGACAATGAAACTATATGGTATCTACATACAAACTATTAGTACTTTTGCAACCGCTTTCTTGGCCACCTTTAAAGTCACTCAACAGAAATAGCTGCTGATGAATACATAAAATCTAGTACATTTTGATAAAACCCACAAAGTCCTGCAAGTGCAGCTAAGGTATTTCAGCGCATGTTTCCTTAAAAATGTGCGGGGCTTTAAAATCTCAAAGGGAAATATCAGCATCATGTGTTGTGGCCGTTGCTATGGTAACTATACTTTTTGCTTTTATTCAATAACAGTGTGAACTAGCTCTTAAGCCTGTGCAGCAACATGACCTGCTGAAGACTAAATTACTAGGGTTCTACATACTTATATGCACTTTCTTTTTTGTTCCATTTTACCCCTCAAGAATGAATGGATTTTAACATAAAAGCAAAGATTTTGACCCACAGAGTCCTTTTCACTACTTGATGTGCCTCTTACTTTGTGGTTCACCAGAATATGAGGAAGGCAGTTAGTCAAAAGTAGAGGGGTCTTCATCAATCCAAAATTTTCATCTTTTTTTTTTTAAATAACACTAGGGAAAACCTGATTTTCCAGCACAGCAGAATTTGCCTGCATTCAAACACATCTTTTCTCAAAGATTAAAAAAAATCCAGACTAAAGCAGTGCCAGATGCATAGACTTTTTTTTTAAATTTTGACTAGCAAACCAGATATTCTTATTAATGTATTCTTTGTCTCACAGTGGCACACATAATCTCCATTTGAGATTGGCTCCATTGAACACTGTGTGCACACAGAGAGGAAGTAGAGCTTGTAGGAAAAACCTGAATTGCACAACTTTAAAACTTATTTTTTATTTGCTTATTTTTCAGAAGCTAGAGGAAGGGAGGAGAACAACAGTGACAGCAACTGAGATACAGACATTTACATGTACTGGAGGGAATGAACAGATTAAGTGAAAGACCGCAGCGTTGCACAAGTGTGTGGGCTCAGATGCTCTTGTTTGAGTCCTTTCTCCAGAACTCTTTATCGCCTTGTAAAACTATTTCTTTGTGGGATTTGTGAGATAAGATAAAGCAAAGAGGCCTAGTATCGCAACTCACACTGGAGAGAGGAAATGTGAAGAAAAGAGTTTGGGAATACTACAGGAAAACATCTGCACTGCAACGAATGGATACACTTCGGGATTTGTCAACTTCTGTCAACTCACAGCCCCACTATCAGTGCTCATAATGGGAATTGTCACATTCGGAAAGTCTCAAGGATGGGTATTGTGTACAAACAACAAGTAGAAATGCGATGGCAACAGCCAAACAGCTTATTTAAGCAAATCTGTTATTCGGAATGCAAAAGAAACCTTGCACCTTGCTTAGCTATTAGCAGAGTAACAGGAGCCTTGGACATGTGTGTGTGTGTGTACAGATGTGTAAATATTATTCCTTTGGACAGTTTCAGTGTTTGGTTTCTGTCTTATGTCCCTGTAGAAACCCTTGTTATTTTTCCAGGAAAGAAATGGATTTTTTTTGTTGTTGTTTGTTTGACAGCCTTTTGCAAAATGTTGGAATCACAGCAATCCCCGTAGGTGCTCTCCCTCTCACCAGCACAGACATTTTTTATGGCAACCTGTTATTCCCTGCTTGGAAATCTCTTTTTCCAAGAAATTAAAATCTGCCCCCAAAATCTTTACATGCTCTAACCACCAGAAGTGGGAATCAAGTGACGGGACTTTATCTGTTTACAATATGGACTTCTTCAGATGAACCGTGACTTCCATCAGAATCAATGGAGAAGAAACAAGCACTTTCAAGATACAATTTATCTGACTTATTCCAGGCGTTGATTTCAAGATTATGTAGCTTGCATATTAGAGCCTTTCCATTAGAGTCTCCATAAGGAGAGGGTGACTGTATGTTTACATTATACAGCACTTCAGGAATTTAGATAAATGCCACCCATGCGCAGCAGGATTCTTAAAAGAGGATGAGTCCCAGAGTATCTTCAGTCGAGAGGCCAAGAAAGTGACAGACTGGGGCCCAGAAACAGGAAAATGAAATACAGTCTTACAAAACAGGGCAAGTTAGACTCTGAGCCTTTATTACTTACCGAATTCACAGTATTTGTCTAACTTGTTCTGAGTTTTCCACACTGAGTCATCAATTAATGATAATATTCACCAAAAACATGTTGACATTTTCTAACTACACAACCTCTTGAGAATGTTCCTTGGGATTTAAACTGCAAGAATAATATATTACAATAAAGCAACTTTTTTTATGTTGTTTGTTTGGGGGGGGGGAGTGTTTTGGGTTTTTTTTGGTTTTACTTTCTTGGGAAAGCTTATCTTGAGGAAAGTATTCCACTCAGTGGTAGAAAATGTAATCCTCAGTCATAAATTCTCAGGAATGATTGAAGGGAACTCCTTGTAAAACTTAAAAAGCTAAAATTCTTTCATATTCTATGTAGAAGGATGAGTAGTTTGAATTTTATCAGCAAGGACTTTCCAGGGCTTCCAAGAACTTTGTTTCCATTTCTCTAGCACTTTTTAAAGACGACAAATTAGTACAGCTGGGTAATCAAATCTCTGTCTGGGGGAGGAACTGAGCAAGCAGCAGCTTCTGATGCTGACATGGTTAGTGAGACACTTTCGAGTCCCAAATGCCTGTAATATGTAGTCTCATCCCAGAGCT
Organism: Larus michahellis; assembly: GCF_964199755.1. Taxonomy (NCBI): domain Eukaryota; kingdom Metazoa; phylum Chordata; class Aves; order Charadriiformes; family Laridae; genus Larus; species Larus michahellis. The sequence continues at coordinate 6,223,151 of NC_133896.1, read as the reverse complement.
GACAAAAAAAGCCCACTCAGAAGCTGATTTCATTTCCTGCCTGCAAATCATTCCTAGAGCTTTACCTTCTCCTGCACTTCTGAAACATGTGACATATATCTGTTGAGCTCATCCAGTCAAGCCAGGACTACAGCCAATTTTCCCATATAGACTAAGTTCATAATACAAATTCTTGATTTATTGAACTATTTATGAGAATATCACCAAGAGCTCAGTTGATCAGAAGGGTTCCAACATACAAATCCTCAATATTTTGGAGCCTGGCTCCCAAAGACATCAGTGTTGTAGGTGTCTATTAGGTGTCTAAATACTTGCGAGGATCTTGCTCCAACTGGCTTCAGTTGACTTTGGATCTAATCACATATCTTCAGACAAAAGCATTAAACCTTGGAACTTCCTTGGTAAAAAAAATAAATATCAAAATATCACTGGTGATGTTGAAGGTAAAACTAAATCCTGTGCATTTTTACATAGCTATACTGACCTTGAAAGACTAGCAAAGGTACAATTACCTTTTGCTCGACAAAAAAAACCCCCTGAATTTAGACATAAAAAGAGTGTGTAAAATACAGCTCTCACTATATGTTGAGCTTTCTGACCGTGAATATTTTGTGCCAGATGCAATAAAAAGCTGACACACTGGTCTACAATCACCGATGTCAATGTTAAGTATCCAGCATGGAAAGTAAACTCTGGCTGAGACACCTGAGATCCCACGCATATGCTGTTGAAGAACACAAACTTTGCAAAATAACCCAATGTGCTTATCTTGTGAAGTCTAAATTCTCAAAAGCATGGAAAGTTAAGGCTTCTTCAGACTTCGATAGAAATTGACAGGGAGATTTTTTGGGCTTCACCATTCTCGTGCCTAAAACTGTCTTGTATCTGACTATCCATGAGGCAACAAAGGGTCAGTGAAGCTCCTCTGAGGTTCAAAGACACACACATATGCCTGAATGATTTTGGGGAGTGGTGACATAACACCTTAACAAAGCAGTAAGATGATGATGCTTCTTGGCATATGCTGAACTTGCACCCAATGGTAGTCTGTGCATACTAAGCCTAACAGTTTAATGGGTTTACACCAGAACAGTGTCAGTGGTCTTTTCCAAGTTGAATCACAGGAAAGAAAAGAGGAGGTCAAGAGGAGAGGACTTTAACAGCTTCCTTGACCCTTTGTGATTTATATTTCGTATATAACATTTAAGATTAATGTATATTGAATTGATTTATTTTTTTTGCTGCAGAGCCTGTTTAAGAAGAGGATTACATTTCATAGCAACATTGCTTAAACATTCTATGCAGATGTATCGGGTTCTATGAGAGAAATGTTATTTCTATTTTCATACACTATTTTTACAGTGTAATAGTGAAGTAATGAACTTTGCAGAACATTTAAATGTTAGCTCATTGGCTCAAGAGGACTGCAATCTGAATGCCAAGAAATTTCTCTTAATTGGACAGGTGTCTTATAAAATGGCCAAATGTCTTTTAATTGAATCTGACTCAAGGATTGACAGTTATTCAGAAATAAAAGACAATACTTAATCTTAGGAAAGTAACAGCATAATGGATTTAATAACATATTATATAATTGTTGTAGTTCTTTGCCAGTAAAAGAATGACAAGACACTGGGATTGGAATAATCAGATTTGCTGAGGATGGTGGGCTGGTTGTTCCCATGCATTCAGTCTGAATTTGGCCATCATCTTCCAAAGAAAAAGGCAGATATTTGGAAAAACCACTGGTGCAAGTTCCTCAGTGCGTCTTCACTTCATTGCCTCAGAACATGGAGCAGCTTTGTTTACATGGTCAGCATTTTATTACAGGTATCATATTCCATAATTTAAATCAGTACCAAATTGTGTTTTAGATTCCAAGGAACAGCTTACACACAAAATGGCCCACAGGCTTGGTAATTACCCTGTTGATGGTAACACCTAGGAAATGCTCCTCACAGTGGGAAATGTCTTATTTATAACAGGATTTTGCAATACTTACAGAAATGAAACTAATTTCCATTAGCAAGCATTACGCATCATGGTTTTGAAGAAACCAGGAATTTTTGACCCAGGATCCTCGTCTTCCATAATGTTACGTCTACATTTGTAGATGTGGTTGTAGATGTAGATGTAACTTCCCATGCTGCTAATTCCATTTCTCCTGCTAATTTCCCCAGGTAATTTAACTCAGCTTATTACAAGGAATTTAGTAATTCATTTCTTCGTGCTTGATATTAGATATTTACTGATCCTCACCTGCCAACTTTTGAAAGCAGCTTTATTCATGGTACACCCTGATCTTTAAAAGGACAAGATATTAAATTATGTGAGCATTTCTAGGATCTCAAGGACTTTTCCTGTCCAAAGTTGGGATAATGATAATGATGATGGTGTGACACGAAGTTACTTTCCACAAACTTCACGGTGGATCTGATGAATTGTTTATTTTAAATAGTTTGAGTATACTCAACTTTTACTTTTACGTCAACTGTTATTTTTTCTTTTTTAATTGCAAGTTAGCACTATTTGGCACAGCCTTTGGGGGTCATAATTTCAACTTTCTTTTCTTGAAAACACACAGATAATGTCAGATGTTTTCAAACACATTTCAGTAAAAAAACTCCTGGAAAATGAACCTTTCCTGTAGAGAGCTTCATTTTTGACAAACTGGTGTTTTCTAATGAGGACAGCTGAAAAATCTCCTAGCTGTTACTAAAAGAAAATATACAGAAAGTGTGTACTGAAGGAAGAGCAGACTTTCAATTTAGAAAAGAGCACAGAATCGTCTTGGTTGCACATATAGTTCCCAATTAGCAAATCACAGTTATTCAAAGACTATTGGAACACAGATGTATGTAGAAGGTACTATTAGTGTCTTACTCACACTAATTGGCTTTACTTTATTTCCCTCCTTTTAATCAATTGCATTGTGTTCTGCATTAGGGAAAATACATTTTTCCTTACTGTCTTCTGATAATTCCTTAATTTACGGCCCCCACTGCTTCTGCTCCCTGTGATTTAATTCAGACAGTGTCATGAACAGCAGGGTCCTGTAGCTAGTTTGTGCAGCATTCATCTAGGAACTTGCAAAGTAAATATTATTCAGGTGTGAAGCAGTGAGAGGACACAGTCAGGAAGCAAGGTGTAACATGTAGAGTTGTGTCCCAGTGGTTTCCCTACCTCGATGCAACTGCTTCTATGATGATTTGTTAGAGGCAGAATGTTTTACATAAACTATTTCCCCTCCTCAGAACACCATTACAGTTTTCTCTCTATATATTTTCGCATGCCACTTTCACCATGGTGGAATCTGAACACCTTCCCATAGTGCTTGAAAGAATATGAGCAACATCTGTTGTAGGTGGTTTGTTCTTTGTCTCATCTTCTCCCTGGAGAGAGAGCTGTGTATGTAGTGGATAGGGATATAAATAATAGATTATTCCTCTCCACAGTCAAACGAGGAAAAATAAATAAATAAATGGTTTGATCCAGACTGAAATTTGTTTTGTTTTTTCTCCTAAACAAAACGTTGAAAGGAAAGTCAGTGGCATATGAAACTTTCTATTCAGCTTCAGAGGAAATATTTTTGTTTTACGGAACAGACAAGAGAAATGGGAAAGGAAAGGTTAGATTCATAAAACTTTTCTGGAGAAGAGGCTGGCAAAGGGAAGACCTCTTCATGCCTAGCAACTCAATGATTATAACACTCAGCCCAGAATGTGACATACCATGGATTAGGTCCCTCCTGTCTCTTTTCTCTCATCTCAAGAGGTCTATCCTCACCACTGGCCAGAAAGCTTTTCTAGGAAACACCACCCTGTTTCTATCATACTTTAAAAATAAATATGTAAATAAGCTATCAAGCAGTTGGCGTAAGCATGAGCAAGACATCTGAAATATGGTGGTTTGGATTATCACTCAAAGAATTGCACATCTGGGTTCCAGATGATGCTCATGGATTAATTCGCTGTTCAGGGCAAAATTGAGCAGTCTTAATGGGAGGAAGTGAAAAGTCCCAGCCTGACAGGGTCTTCTCCTTGGTCTTTATGGTAATTTCCTAAGACAGGATATCCGCTATTCTTGTGGTTTTTCAGGGAATGACTCTTTTGCTTTCCATCCAAAATATATGGCAACTTTGAGTAACGCATTAATAACTTCAAGATGACTAGAATCACAGTTCTTCCAGGGCATATTTTATGCAGTTCAAGAAGAAATTTTTATTTAGAGGGAGTTATTAGGTTTTTAAGTAAAACCTATTTATCTTCTACCTTTTGGCTTATTCTTCAGGAGTTCCTGCATGATTCTCATTTTTTTAAGCAGCTGTTTACTAGTAAATAGTAACTTAAATTATTTTTCACATTGTCTTGTTATATATGTTTATTATAATTCTCCTGGCTCTAAATCAAAGAATCTCTTCACAGGGTGAATTCTTCCTAGGAGGGATTTTAATGCGAGAGTGGAGCAGCCATGATATAATGAACACACCTTGGTATACCCATAAGCTGTACTGTTCTTTACCTCTAGCGACGTGACACTAGGAAGTATGGGAAATTGCTTCTTACTATTAAAAACAAGTAATGCTGTCAGCAGTGAAGCTAATGAAACCTTCTTCCTGATGGATCGCATTGTACCTTTTCTTTATTCTTTCCTTGCCTCCAACAACAACATCAGCTCTGCCCTGTATTCCTTCGATAGCCCCATCACATCAGCGCAGACTAACAACGACAGGATAGTAAGGCTAGTTGGGAGCTCTCATGTGCTCGTTGCCCACCACTGCTATCAAATAGAAAATTTATCAGTTGAGCTCTGTCTGCTTTTTCCTCATTAATTTGAACCAATGCCTTCTATCTGACATCTGAGGTTCACAAAATAAATACTAGTAAGTGATAAATTAATTCTTTCTTAAATGACAGTGTTTCTGTTAAATTTGTTTGAAAGTGACCACTGCACTCAAAGCTTATTGGGGTGAGGGTCACTAACAGACAGGTAAATTCAATTGAAATCCTTTTGCTTGAATAAGAAAGTTGTCTATACAGTGAAATAAATTCAACTAAAACACTTCCAAACTCATCTACATTCAAGAAATAAATTAGTTACATTACTTAGACGCCAGGTTGTCAGGTGCATATTTGTGGCACTTGAGTTTATAGTTTTTGGGGTTCCATTCTTGAACCATTAATGTCATTTGAGCCCGCAAAACATTCTTTGTTAAACTCAGCTTTCACTTTTGCTAGTTTAAAATGACAGGTATAAAAGGCCACTGACTAGATATAAAGAAAAAACCCCACCACCACTCTGTGGTTCCAAATATTGATGTTTGGTTTTCAGGTCTTCTGGTCTCTTCCTCTCTGACCCTGAGTAAGTCTTTAGAAGATTTGAAGTAAGTTGACTTGTTAAAAAAAAAAAAAAAAAAAAAAAAGAAAAGAGAAAAAGAAAAAAAAAAGGAAAAAAAGAAGCAGCTATATGAATATATCTATCCATAACTACCTTCCACTACCTTCCACAGTCTACACAACTCAGATCCAGTCAACAGGATAAGTACAGCATTCCCTTGAATTGGGAAGGAAAGCTACATTACTGCAGATGTACTTCCCTTCCACTTTCCCCATTCCAGTGTGAATTTAGTGGCACTGTATCACTTCGGGGTCAGTCTCTCAGGTCACGTCTAAGTTCTGTTTTCCAGTTCTTATTTCTATATTTTTCTGTTATTTAATTGTAAAATGCTTTTTTACTTTGCTAAGAACAAGGATATTTACCAAGAAAAAAGTCTCTTAGAATTAAGTCTTATTGCTGTGCTGCAATCATTAGTAACACATAGACTCTTGCTCCTCTAACTAGGATGTCTGGAAAGAGAAGGTGCAATGCAGGATGTCAATCAAAAAAATTTTTGCTCTCCCTTTTCTCTCTCTATATTTCCTTGAGGTTCACAACTGCTTTACCTCAAAAAATGGGAAGTTGTTTTTGTTATTATTTTTCATTTTTTCCTCCCTATGATTATTGCATATTTTTCAGGGCAGAGAGGTTGTTATCCTAAAACAATAATGTTATGGAAAAAAATTGGACAAAGCAGAAGTTTCCTTGAAGGTTTTTCATATTTTAGTAGTCTGTGGATTCCCCTGGTAGAGGAGTTTTTATTGCACATTAAATGCTATGATATAGAAACAAAGATTATAACCTCTCTGGAGAACAGAGAGGTTTCTGCTGTTACTAAACCTTATTTTAAAATACAAAACTCCCTAAATCTTTGTGGGTCCAGTATTTGTGAATCTCAGTTTGGATATGTCCGTGACTGCTCTCTGATCAACCCCTTTGAATTGCAGTGCCAAACTAAATATAAATGACAGTGCCATATTCACAAATACAAAGAGTCTCAAGTGTACTTTTTTTCCCCCCATTTACATTCTGATTACAGAAAAGCATAATTTCCAGTGTTAACATCAAATATCCTCCAGCAATATAAATCTTAATTACTGTATACTGGAATTAGTACTAACAAACGCATGAGGTACTTCACAAGGAAGTAAGTGTGTCCCTATGTACACGTAAAGATTTTCAGCAATTTCTTTGCTGCAGTTAACAAGACCTAAATCTGTTTAATGGTGAGTAATCTCTAAGAAGCAATACAACATGGATAATTATTCAGAACTTCAGATTCTCTTCCTACTTTTCTTTCAACAGTGTTTTTCTGGAAAACGTCCACACTAGATCTGACATCTAGTGAACTACTGATCTATGAGTGACATTCATCGTTTAAAATTATTCATAGAACAACTTAGACTGAAGTTGTGAGTCTGGATGATCCCGTATGCTGGGAAGTCAGGTGCAGAGATGCTTCAAAATTGTTCAGCAGAAATCCGTCACCATCTCATTTATGCAGGAGAAAGCTTTAAGGGAAAGAACACTCGAGACATGTTAATCAGAATTTGTGTTTCTGCAGACAGAGAAAGCAGGTAAAATGGCACTGGAATTGAGAGAATTGCACCTCCTTATGTTAGTGTTGAAACCAGCTGCAACGTCACTTGTACTTGGGCTTCCATGAGCCTATCACCTAGAAATAAATGATAAAACAAGAGCTTCAAATTCCCTTCTAATTGTTTTGCATTTCTTATGGTTGGGAAGACAATAGTTATGTCTTCCTGGATCTGCAGGCAGTCTGAAAAGAAAGCTCTTCTTTCTTCATCTGATGGAGCTAGAAATCCAGGAGCATCTTGCCTTCCCTGGGAACTTACTGCTCAGACAGCATGGGCTCTGGGGGCACGACTGGTACGGGATCACTACTCTTTGAGAGACACCTATCTGCAGGAAAAGTGATAACAAGGATTGAAGGGTGTTCTGATGCAGGTAGCTCAAAGATGTGTACGGCCATGAGACAGAGACAATTACCCCAGTGGAGAAACACTTGAAGTACTCTCGATGCAAACATAGCCTTAACTCAGCCCTTTTCACCACTCTGTAGCTACTACTGCACGTATCATAGAATCATAGAATGCTTTAGGTTGGAAGAGACCTTAAAGATCATCTAATTCCAACCCTTTGCTGTGTGCAGGGACACCTCCCACTAGACCAGGTTGCTCAAAGCCCCATACAACCTGGCTTTGAACACTTCCAGGGATGGGGCAGCCACAGCTTCTCTGGGCAAGCTGTGCCAGTGCCTCACCACCCTCATAGTGAAAAATTTCGTCCTGTTCTCTAATCTAAATCCACCCTCTTCCAGTTTGAAGCCATTACCCCTCATCCTATCTCTATATGCCTGTGTAAAAAGTTCCTCTACAGCTTTCTTGTACCCCCCTCCAGATACTGGAAGGCTGCTGATAAGGTCTCCCTGGAGCCCAACTCCCTCAGCCTGTCCTCACAGCAGAAGTGCTGCAGCCCTCTGATCATCTTCATGGCCCTCCTCTGGACCCGTTCTAATAGGTCCACATCCTTCTTGCGCTGAGGACTCCAAAACTGGACGCAGTACGATGTATGTGACATTAGTGCTCTTAATGGGCAGTCCTTTTCTGTGAGGTGGGCAGGGAGGACGCTCAGCATCCTGGGGAAGCACCAAGGCACAGAAGTAACAGCAGAAGTTCAAAGAGTCAAAACAGTATATATATTTTTTAAAGTTTCTGCTTTTTATTTTATTATTTTTTTGCTTTACATTGAGCTAGAGAGGTAGTATGTGGTAACGGTTTCATCCTCAGTTAACTTCTTTTGGCCATTAGTGGCTAGTTGCAAGGAATGAGAAACCCTGTTTTACTTTATGTAATTTCTATACAGCCCGATGGACGTCGATTAATCACCATAAAATATTTTTTTCTGATTCTCTTTCAAAACCTTGAAGAGAACAAAAGTTCACCTACAGCAAATATTTATAGTCATTTTAAGCCATTTTAACCTTTCTTGGCAGCAGACGGAACATGCTTCTCTGCTCTACAGCTTTTCAGCACCTCACTTAAAATAACAAATTGGCCCCTTCTGCTCTGGGATTGCCTAGCCAGATATAGGGATAAATAGCTCCTTAAAACCTCGGGACATTTCTCTTGTCTCTTTGGCCTAATTCACTACCAATCCTGTCATCATCATTCACTGAAGAAAATGTCACAGCTAATGTACTCTAAAACTACAATTTTAATTCAAAAATCACTATATATGGACACTTCTTCCTTACTACAGGCTATATAACTATACATATAAAGCCTTTAGCCACATGTATAAAAAAAAGAGTTCACTGAAGCTGCTTGGGTACTTACCTGAGAATGTCTTTGCAGGATGAAGTGCCCAGAAACAAGTTAAATTCTTCCAAACTCCCCTGCAGCACTGCAATGGATCCTTGCCACGTGGATAACCATGGTGGGGTTCCAAGAAGGACAAAGGCAAACGGTTTAAGAGAGATTTGGTATCCGGATCTCTAGACTCTGCTCATCTAATACAAACTGGATTTTAGAGTTTTGCAGCGTAAGTAAACATCATCCGATTGTTTCAGTGAATCAGCATCACTGTATAATTACCAGTGTGCGATCAAAATCAGAGGTGGCTGATATTTCAGGAAACTCATGACATTTTGGAAAAAACTAATGAAAAAAATGGGGAGAAGTTTCTAAAATGTTTCCTTTAGATTTTGACCATCCCTATTTAAAACTTGCAACCTAGGAAGGTAAATTTAGGCTTCTAGATTCACAATCTCAAGTAAGCGGACAGATTTAAGGAAGGTTTTTTCCTTTTTTCCTGTTCTCAGCTCCCACCAGTCTGAGGGGGAGTAGCTTGCTTAGCACTTCTCAGGGTCAAGTGCTAAGACAAGAAGGTTTCATGTTTTGTGAGCAAGTCTAATACGCTGGCAGTCGTGCATTTTGGGCCTACCTATCTTGCCCACAAGAGGTACGAGTGTGGAAATCTTCCTTTTAGCATTTCCTGCAGTAGCTCGTAGTCTAATCCTTAATGGCTTGTAGTTTAATTCCAGATGCGTCAGGGGATTTGATAGCCATTACGGCAGCTATTTCGGTTGGATGCGTTGTAGCTCAGCCTGAGCTTTGCGAAGCTCGGCAGCTCCAGCCCTGCGCGAGTTCCAACCTCTGCTTTGCCACTGTCAGGCCTGAGGTAACTCAATAACGAAGTGAAACAGTCTGATGCACCAGTCTGGATAACCATTTGGCTGGGTTTGTATCTAAGCTAGTGAAATCACAATTTCCCCTGTATCATTTTCACCTGAAGATATAATAAATTGGCTTAGGATTGCTCACCTTGAGAAGCCGGCCCAAGCTCTTGCTTTGTGAAGAAGCACAAAACTAAGCAAAACTTGCAGCTCAGTTTCATTACCAACACTTTGCTCAGCCGTAATATTAAAACATTTTCTTTCTACTTTTATCTTTCAGTTGTCACCTTCCCTAGCAAGGCACCATTTTCTTTCATCAGAGCTTTAGAAATAGCGCCAATTTGTTTCCACCTCCTCTCTGTACAGCTGTGATCTTTAATCCCTGGTATCAATCTCTTTTTCTGCGGTTCCTGCCTCACTCTGTAACCCCTGCAACCTTGGAGCAAATGAGTCTATTTTTGTCTCTGGAGATTTGATGGCAGATAACATAGTTATTAGGGACATCTTTTTCTTGCTCTAATAATGATGATCTGCCTTCAGTAATTTTTCCATGCCTAAATTGCCAGCATGGCTGGAGGGACACTCTGACATGTTTTTCCTGGGTGTGCAGATTGCCACTTTTGCCCCCACCCCCCCTTCTTTTTTTGTTTTCTTCTTCTCTCTGAGATTTTTATTTCAATTTTTGTTTCATCCAATCCCCCGGTAAGGTTTATCCATTCCTGTGTAACTTATAGCTGTCAACATTTACACAAGGTGGCTCAAATTAATTGCTGACCACTGATACAGCTATAATTTCATTTTGGTCAAATAACCTGAAGCTCCCTCACATTCCCACAGTGTAGTTCTTATGCCAGTGCCCCAGGAAAGAAATTCCCACTGCAGCATTTGTGCTGCTTTCCTGGATTGTGGCGCTGGGTTGTAGAGTGAGGTTGGATACGCTGGGAATGCCCGATTATCGTGTTCTCTCTGATGTATCAAAACCGTGGAGGATCACAGCTGAGTGTGAGCTGGGGAAAGCGAAGATATCTCAGGTGACCACAACTCCCAAAATTTATAATGCTAAAGGGGAAAGCCATATCTGCAATATCCCACGGGCAACTCACGCAGTCTGAAGAACATGAGCTATGTGATGTGATACATGGGATATATGGGATGCATGCGATCCATGAGATCCAAGGGGAAAGTTTCATTTAATATCTGAACTGCTACACCGTGGGTTATCTTCAGCTTCTGGGAGACATCAGTTATAGATTTGGACTCTTGCTGACTGACGACAGTTTGTTTATTGTGAAAAGATAAAAGTAAAAACCCAGGGAAAAAGAACTCCTGTGTGTCATTGTCACTAATACAAGCCTATCAAGAAATTGCTATGTTTCTAATCAGGTTGGCTGGTGAGATATTTTCTGAAAAATATCTGCTCGGTTTTGTTTGCTTTTTAAATTTTTTTCCTCTATATTTTCACAATCTTTTGTAAATGTAAATCTTCTTGACTGAAAAGAAAAAAAGCTCTGGAAGAATACTTTTCTGAAAAAGATGTCCTCAGCTCTCTGTCCAAATGGGGTTCATTAAACTTTTGGTTTTTACTTTGAATAAGTAATCTTGTTTAGGAACATCTCCTTTAATACCTTTTATTGTTAAGTTTGAAAACTTAGCCCTTACTGGAACAAGAACTTATCGTAGCTTTAAGTTTAGCCACGTTGCTCTCACATTCTTGCCTGGTATGGGAAGGTTTTCCAAACAGTTTTGGTTGCAGAATCTCCCAGCTTTCCCTCAGAACCACCACCACAGCCACACGGAAGTGGGGGCAGTGCTGAAGGAATAAACCACGTTGTTTGGTACAGTTCTGTAGGCTCCTGCAGGAGAAACGCTACAAGAACCATCTCATGGTGCTTTCAGAAAAGGGAAATTGCCACCTACGCTATTTTGGAAATAATAACTTGAGTAAATGCATTTTATCTTCCTTAATTTTCTAAAAATTAGAAATATCAAAGGACACATAGGAATCCCTTATTTTCCTCCTGCTAATACGTTCTCAATCCCCTCTGTCCTTTGTAATTCCTTGTAGTGCATGGTTCATGCTACGTATAGCTGAATCAAAACAAAGGACTTTATGATGTTGGAAAACTCTTCCTTAAACTCATTGCTGGCCTTTAACTTAAATTCCACTCTTATTATGATGGAAATTTAGCTTGCGCTGTAAATACACATGATGTACCAAAGTCAGACCTCCTCCTGGAGGAGCTGAGGAAAGATTCAGTAAGCCTTCAGCAGCTCTGATTGCTTACTGGGTTCCAGAAGGACACATCTTGTAGAGAAGAAAGTTTAAAGAAGTCAGTCCAGGATATGACCATAGTATTTCCTTAGCAGGGTATAGTCAAGGAAAATGTAGTGGTCACCTGATTAAAGGTATTTAAAGAGGAAGAGCTCTAAGTATTTCGCCTCAGGTAACTGAGTCTATTATTTTCCTGCTCAGTCAGTTTTGTGACTGTTACTCTGTTACTCTGCAAATTGTCAGAATAAAGGAAACTGTGTGACAAATCCTTTTCTTCCTTTTTTTTTTTTTTTTTTTTTTTTTAATATATGTATGTGTAAAGGTAACTGAGGGAACCAAGTCTGGTGGGAAAGGCAGACTTGAATCAGTCAAAAATTATTCATAAAAATAAATAAGACGCTAGAAGGGCCCAGAGAAGCATATTTCTAGAGAAAAGGCTCGGGAACTGCACGAAGACTGGTATCTGAGAAGTTCTGCATGCAGCAGTACTTCTCTGTTCAGAGACAGAAACAGGTGTGTCACAGATTTTACTGTCTTCTTTCTAAGAAAGCTCAAGACGGCGTAGTCCCTTAATATTTTCATAGTGAGGTCTCTGAAAATAACTTTAGTCTCTGATCATAGAATCACAGAATCACAGAATCATTTAGGTTGGAAAAGACCCTTGGGTTCATCGAGTCCAACCATCGACTCCACTCTACAAAGTTCTCCCCTACACCATATCCCTTAACACCACATCTAAATGAGTCTTAAACACGTTCGGGGATGGTGACTCCACCACCTCCCTGGGCAGCCTATTCCAGTGTCTGACCACTCTTTCTGTGAAGAATTTTTTCCTAATGTCCAGCCTAAACCTACCCTGCTGCAGGATGATGTACCTTTTGACTGTGAATAGCTTTTGTTAGAAGTCAGCCTTTGGATCTTTGTTATTTTTTTTCCTAATTCCCTAGCTCAGTGAAAACTGAATTGATATTTTTTTTCTCTTTTGCTTAGGTCCAATAACTCTCTCAACAGTGATTCTTCACTCAACATTTGGCTGGGAGTGGAATTTTAATTTCCTAATCAGCCTATGTGAGCTGTGCTGTTCCGACTTCATTTGAGCCATCTCAGGAATTTAGTAGGTTAAGATCATTTCTGTCTCAGCAGGATGCATAGTCTTTGTGTTTGCAGCCTTCCTTGACCGTTCATTGTATAGGTCCCTGGTTTGCACAAAATTCAGTATCTAGAATGGTCACTTATATACATCAGCTTATCACACTGCAATTAAGGATACTGGCTTCCTCTCAAATGCGTAATTGCTTTTACAGTACTTGCATACTATTCACATCTTGTTTTCATCTCCACTTACCTCCCTGGATGGCTGATCAGTCACTGTCCTTGTAACTGACACTTGCAGTTGCCCTTTCTTGAAGATTTGAATTTTTTTTATAAGTTGCTTCCCATCAGAGGTATGAGAAATTTGGGTTTTTTTTATTTTGGGTTTTGGGGGTTTTTTTTATGCCTCATCTTGACTTCTCTAGCAGAAGTTATATTTAATTGTAATGTAGTTTAAGTGTATAATGCCATGTGTTGCTTCTGCATGAAGTGCACTATATAAATGCAAATCAGCTAATTAATTCATAACAACAAGTATTATAGCAACACATTGACTGTCATGCTCTGCAGTTTCCAGTTGAACACTGTGTATGTGTTTTGTTGGTAAAGGAACTGCAGCAGGAGGGTTAATAATTTTAAATCTAAGTAGCCTTGGCTGTTTATACAGACCTGTGATGGTCCATCTGAAGTCTATACAGATTAAGGGAACAAAGTTTCTACTCTCAGCCCTTGCTAACGACGTTCTGTGTGAATGTGGGAGAAATCACTTCTTTGGCTGCTTTGAGACATCACCTGTTTGTGAAATGGGGGTAATGATTCCTTTTCCCGTCAGAAAGGTACACAGAGAGTTATGGATAAATTGTGTTATGTAAGTGGAAAGTACTGAACAAGATATAAATTCTCAAAAAACCACACTGAGTTCAGCTTTAGCATTCTTTGCACCAGAATGTTACAGAAACTGGTGAGATTACACTAAAATTGCTCCTCTATTTCTCAGCTGTTTCTAAATCTAGTCTACTTACAGGATCTAAAATTCTCTGAAGTTTCAGCAAGCTATATGTAAGCCAGTATCTGACAGATACAAAACGCTCTCCCTCCCAAGGCAGGATTCATGTAAATAGTTAATAGCACAGAGGACCAACCTTGGAATTTTCTCAGAAATGCAAAAATTTTATTTAAAAATGTTTAATTTTAAGCTTGTCACTTGAATGGCAAAAGCACTCAGAGGAATCTAGGTGCATGAAATTTGTTTCATATGCTTCCCGTGGACAATGAAATCCATGGGAATGCTGCCGTGTGTGCGTTAAAGGTAGAAGTCTGACTGCTCCTAGAAGGGCCTCACAACAAGAGTTTTGTCACTGTCAGAACAGTTATCTAAACAGAATTTCACAAATAAAAAATAATTTCTATTCAACTATTCAGTGGAGAGTGTTGGCTAGTTGTTGAAAAAGAAATAAAGAACAACTGAAGACTTTAAAACCTTGAAGATATTCAGGTTTTAGAAAGCTTGCAAGGAAACGAATGTGCAGATACTTCACACAAAATATAAAACATCCCAAATATTCTTTTAGAAAGCACGGGTGGAAATATTATCACTGATTTTCATGTTCTACATCAGGTTCTTTGGTACAACAGCAGGATTGTTGGTATTCAAGCATTTTTCCTAATGTAAGGACAATGACAGCTTTGTGTAGCAGTTTCTGAACGTTTTTTCGCTCCGTTTTGCAACTCTGAGCAAGCATACAGAAGCTGAGGTCCAAAATTCCCTTCCCTGAAATAATGACTGTAACCTGAGTGCCGAGAAGTCCTTCCTTTCTGCAGCCGAATGCTTGCAGCTGAGTGACGTGTGTTAGCCCTTGCACAGCTGCCAAGGCAGGTTCGCCCTGTATCAGCTTCTCACAAACAGCAGTCGGCAACTACCGTGCACTGAAGTACACGAGGTGCACCTAGATCTAGAGCAAAACATTTAAGAGTATTTTCAATTGGAGCTGTTTCTGTCATTTTTCCTCTCTTTCACCAATATAATACATCTTAAACGCAGCTTTGTTCCCTGCAATTCCTTCCAAATAACATCAGAAGAGTCCAGCAGCCCCCCAAAACAGTTTCTTCTCCAACAGTCTTCAGAAATTCATCAGAACAGACCTCTCCACTCTCTTCGTACCAGCAAAGCTTTCCTCAGTTTATCAAAGAATGATTAATAACCACTCTCCAATGTAACTTCAAAATAAGTGGATGCTTTATATGATTATGTTTCCAAGGTCTACCAGTTGATTAAACACCGCGTTATGAACACATATCTCTTCTAATTTTTCTGTGCAAATGTGCTTGTGTATGCACACATATAAATGCATATGCATGCACATTATACAGAGAACATATACAGCTATGCTTTTTTTTTCTGTGCCTCACTGTTTCCACACACATATAGAAACTGAAAGCAATTGCTTCATACTTAGACACAGACATTTAATAGAGCAAGGAGGAAGAAAAAGGAAAAAAAATATCTAAAATTGCCCAGTTATGGAGAAAATTACCAAGTGAAAGACTGAAAAAGACTTTCAAAAATATAATGTTGAAAGTAGCTGTGTAATTATGCAAACCATCATATTTCTTTCCACTGTTTTGTTGCATAGTTAAATTAAATATATGAAGGGTGCAAAAAAAAAAGATTTATATTGTACAAAGGCAGTTAAACACTTCAGATTGCTAAAAACATTATCTTAATTATCCGCATATTATGCTCAGAAGAAAATCATTAGCTTTCTCTTTATGAGAACTGTCAATGCCAAAAATACTTCATTCCAGAAAACTGGATTTAAGGAAAAATGTTAAAAACAACTCATATGCAAGTCACGAATAGTTTTCTGTGGGCTTTTTGTTTTTAAGCACCTCATAATTAACTTAGCTAGAGACAGGAGAATCTTCTTCACAACATCTGTGAGCCTCTGGAAAAAGATTGACTCCTTTGGCCATTTGTTAGTAATGAGAGAGAGGAGATGGGAAAGGCAAAGATCAGTCCTGTGAGAAAAATGCATAATCCACAGTATAAGAGAAATGTGATGAGAACTGAAATGTCAATGCGTTATTGTAACAAATCTAGATCAAGTAATTACAAAAGAAAGACAGAAATGGGGTACTATGAATTGCAGCCCTCCAAAACTGAGGTCTTTAGTTTAAGCTCATGAACAAAATTCCCTCCCTCGTTTAATAGAGAGAAACAGAGAGATGAATACTTCCAGTGCATGATTCACCCTTGCCCCTCCTCCTGGACAGGAAAAAAAACACAAAACTACCTTAGGCTTAGGACAGGACTTCAGTACTTAATTTGGAGCAAGAGAACAGAGATTTGTGTCCTGAAATAGAGGAGTCATCCATTCACAAAAGTTACAAGGAAATAAGAAAAAAAAAATAGCTGCACCTAATCACAGAACTTGGTATTAAATATCTAAATGAGCAGTCAAAAGATGGTCGTCTTAATCGGAACACCAGATGAATTATGATCCTACAAAACATGACTTGAACAATTGCAAATAGTTCAAAAATCAAGGAATCACAATCTGTTGGTAGACACAAGAGCTTAAATGAGCCAAACAAACTCATTGTTTGTGAATTCTTAATCTTTAAATATAAGAAGTTTGGGGTTAAGGCAAGGCTTGACTTACAGGCAGGACAGAGGCATTATTTTTGTCTCTGTCACTGACCTGCAATGGGTCTTAAGGTATGTTCTTTAATAACAACCTTCCTCATGTGCAAAAGACAGTGAAAATACTCCTTTCCACTTTTCATCTCTATTCAACTTGTCCACTGAAAATCTTTCTTAACTTTTTTCTTATCTAAGGCAGATAAGAAAAATCTCTGCCTGTATGTTGGTCCAGCTTCTGGCATACCTGTATCCCAAGTTTCAGAAGTAGCTTCTAAGTATTACTACAATAAACCTGATTGAAATAAAATGGTTTGTCTTAAAGGATTCCCAGATTAAAAAGCAATAACAACAACAACGAAAAAATAGGCCTGGGGCTATGAATACTTTGGTCTCCTCTACTAAGTGAGATTAAACTCGGAGATCACCCATCCCTTGTATTAATGACAGTGTTAATTCTTAAAACAAATACTGAGTGAAAAGTTCAGGCATGAAATTCAAACCTCTTATTTTTCAAGCTGCTGTAATGGAACCTGACCTTTTGCAAGGTCAGATGAGGCAGGAGGAATGTGCAAATATGACAGGGTCATGGTAATGGCCCAAAAGTTCATTGAACTGCAGGATTACACCCCCAGAGCAGAGGAAGAGCTCAGAATTCAGTTTAACAGATATGGTGTTATTAACAGTGGGGCTGGTGTCTAGAAATAGCAATGGATGACTGAAAACGTATAAACTGAATCTAAAAGGTCTGTGAGCTGCCTCTTGAGAAAGCAGACTTAGATAACAATTAATAGATTGAGGTGTATCATATTCCATTGTCACCTGGGGGAAAGGATCTCTTAATTTCTGATTTCTTCTTGCACCATGCCTTCTGTGGCCTTTGTCATGTCACTTAAGGCATGATTCCCAGAAGTTGCCTTTGATTTGGAGTACTTCCATAACACAACACAAAGCCTGAGACATACGGGACCTTTTTTCAGCAGTGCTGAGAACTCAAAACCAAAAATTACCTCTGAAAACTTTGCTTTTAACCTGTCGTTCAGGGCTCCACCAAGTCTCCATTTCCACATCAATTCTAACGGTTTGATGAAGATTCAAAGCATTAGGCTAATAATAAATATGCATGATAGTAATAAGAAATATGTTTTCTCCAGAATTCAATTTCAAAAAAATCTAAGTGAGAAGTAATGCTAATACAGTTTGCGGTACAAGGAAATTAGTGATCACTGACAGGTGGTACTTGATTTATTCATTCATGGGCAAAAATTACAACACAACATACACTGTATGGAATTAGGAAATGATCCTAAACAATCTTACCCTTGAATATTTCTAGCTTTCCTGGGTGTGTGTCATAGTAAAACATGTGTTATTTACCCAATGGACCAGAGCATTTTCTCTGGAAAAGATGAGCTTGTAATGGAAACGCTGACACAACCTAAACTATAACAGCATGAACGAAGACACTTTAATAACATTTTTATTGCTGTAACATCTTTTAAAAATGAAACACCTGGGACTTGTGCTTAAAAAAAAAAAAAATCAAGAGCAGATTTGTAAGTTTTCCTCTCTTCATATGGTGGGAAATTAATCCAACAAGTCAAAGACTGGGAAGTTAACCCTACCAACATTTAAAATCATTCAAGGGAAAGATAATTAATAGGTATATTCATGTATTTTCTTGGAAATATATTGTTATGTGAGCTAACATTTAGAGCTTCCTACCTTTTAAAGAGATGGTGGATTCTTGCTACAATACCATAGATACAGAAAACACTGTACAAAGAGAACAGCTCTTGCACTATAGTGCAATTATTCTCTGAAATTACAGAACAAGAGTGATAAGGATTTTGTGAATCACTAAGCCTAATCTTCAGGGACATATTGGTAGATGAGCTGTGTCTTGAGAATGGTGAGCTATTAGCAAAATTATGAAAAGCAAGTAACATCTGTATAATGATGATGCTGCATTGTGTGTGAAGAGTGTTCCTAGGAACTGGTCCAAGCAATACTTGGATCTCCTTCCAGGAAAGTCTCAAATTTTTGGGTTATAGAGGGAGAAAATGGAGAAAACAGAACTAAAAAGTCAGAAGGTCGGAAAGGGGGGACTGTAGGAAGACTTGCAGGCTTTCCTATACCTTGTGACTTGCTCTTGTGAACAAATTACCACAACACTGTTGGGAAGGACAATGCTGAAGGAAAGTCACAAGAAGTAATCTCAGAAGTTTAACAACCGTCCAAGCTCAAGTGTCCAAGCTCAAGCATAAATGCTGCCAGGGCCCAGTTTAGATGTTCACTGAATCTTGGCCTTTAGTGTTATTAAATTTTATGGTAAAACCTGTCTGTTGCTGACGTAGTCTAAAAGATGAGGGATGGTAGGAGAAGGGTAGCCAAGCTGTTGATCTCTCTCCATGAGGATACTGGGCCAATAGCTTGTCTAAAATGAGAGAATATTAGCATAATAACATTTAAAAAACTGACTGGAAATTATTTGAATCAGTAAGGCAACTTTTAGTGTAGCGCAGAGAAAGAGTGACAAAAAATTGAATGGTAGGTTTGTTATAGCTGTTATTATTACCAAAACCTATTGATTTAGATTTGATTCAGGATTCAAACTTTTTTGAAATTCAAGAATGCTGGGGCAACATCTATCCCAGATGACTGGTTTGTTTTACTGTCATTTATTTGTACTGTTTTTGGGATAGTATCAAATTGTTGTGAGTCTTCATTAAATTCTAGCTAAGCAATTGAGTTCTCTTACACTATGGGAGTAGTACAAAAGTACCCTTTATTGGACCATCTGTGCCCTCTCTGAAGCATGTGCCTCAAAAGATAATCCAAAAATGAGTGCTTTTCTATAAAGTCATACCCGATTATAAATAGGAGATTAAAGAAATGAGACTTCACCAACGTGCTAAAACCTATTTTAAAATTGGCATATTAATTTAAATAAGCATAATCTAAACTGGGCGCTTAGTTGGGAACCACAAATCTGGTGATTTATATTGCTTGAAGAGCTGGTGCTGTTGACTGTGGAGAATTGGACTTATGTTCATAGACTCGACACTAAAACATCCAGGTGGATAAATCATAGGAATTTCCAGTGTGCCTTCAGAAAGCCTTTTTTTTGCATTCCCCTCTGCATAGCCACGTCTTGTGCGTCCTTGAACTTCCTCTTCTAAATAGCATGTCAGAGAACTAATTTAACATCATAGCAATCTGCATTTCCACCCTTATTTACTTACCAATCATGCATCTTTGAGAGAGACTTTCATAAAAAAGGAAAACTTTCTCATGTCTGCCTGAACTGTCAATTTTACAGTCTTTTCTTCTTTTTGGTCTAACTGCTTTAGCTAATTGCAAGAAAGGTGATTGTACTATTCATTTGAAGTGGAAGAGTTCCAATGGGAGAAAATAAGTAAGACCTGCCTAAATCTTCTCAGTAGTTTGATGATTTCATAGGAGGTGGAGTAGTTACAAGTTCAAGTCCCTGGTCTATATCAAGTTGAGTTAATTTGGGAGTATGTGTTGGTAAGTACAGTGAGGTGGTATTTGGTTAGTTTCCATTATGGTTTTCACCCACAAAGATGACAAAAACAGTCCAAGAAAAACCACAGCTCTCACCTGAAAAATACATAAATGAAAAGGCTTTTGAAAAGGTTTAGTTTCATCCTCACATAGAATGCAAAACTTACAAAATCTTGCAATTTTACAAACGGAAAACCCATCCAATCTAGTTATACTATGAGCTTTTACCTGTAACATACATACTGGGGAACACAATGGTCTAAATTTTGCTTTTAGTCACTTTTGTATGGTCTAATTTTCCCCTTTTGCAAATTATAAATCACTTTTTTCAGGTTTCAACCATTTATTGGAAGTATGACTGGACACTTCAAGGCAAAGATTCTGTATGTTGTATTGCTATAGATTTTGCCTCATGCCAATGAAACGCCTCCAGAACATTTTTTATTTATTTTTTTTCCTATTCCTCTGCATACTAACAGAATTGGACACAATGAATTTTCTATATACCCATACTTCTGTAAAAAAAGGCTCCAGGAGAAGTAAAATGATTGCCTGTGTAACATTTCTGGTCAGCAAATTTATTTATAATCTAGTTTAATTTACAAGTCATCCAAAAAAATCACAGTCCATTCTGGTTTTATTCTTTTTGCTGAAATACACTTTCAATACCAGTAGTTTCCTATTCACTAAGAACAAGAAGCCAGAAGCAGTACTGAGAAACTGAGCACTCCCTCAACAGAAAAAGTGAAGGAAATATAGGTCAGAATTTGCAACCAGGACCCAGAATTCCAAGTATAGAGATAATTCCTAGCTCTTTAAAATTTGCAGTCTTTATTTATGATCAAATAAAACAGTAATGACAGGAAATTAGGATTCTGGAAAAACAGGAGGAAACAAAGTAATTAGAGTAAATTGCAAAGAAAACAGTCAGGAAGAGTGGTAGCCGTAGCTCGCAACTTTCCTACTTCATAGAATTATAGAATCATGGAATGGTTCCGGTTGGAAGGGACCTTAAAGATCATCTCGTTCCAACCTCCCTGCCATGGGTAGGGACACCTCCCACCAGACCAGGCTGCTCAAAGCCCCATCCAGCCTGGCCTTGAACACCTCCAGGGATGGGGCAGCCACAGCTTCCCTGGGCAACCTGTTCCAGTGCCTCACCACCCTCAGAGTAAAGAATTTCTTCCTAATATTTAATCTAAATCTCCTCTCTTTCAGTTTAAAACTGTTACCCCTCGTCCTAACCTGTACTCCCTGATAAAGTGTTCCTCTCCATCTTTCCTGCAGGCCTCCTTTATGTACTGGAGAGCTGCTAGATGGTCTCCCCAGCTTGTGTTCAAAGATTTCATAAAGCACCATCAGCATCTTATTTCCCTTTCTTTAATAAAGACTATAGAAAAGTTTGCAAAAAAGTAGTCTCCAACGCCACCTGCCAGCTACCAGTGCCCTGAATCCCTATCAACTGGACTTCCAGTTACTGTGAGATATTTCCCATCCACAGATAAGACAAGTGCATCCAGTCTCAGTCTCCTAGATAATTGTGATGTCTGTCATTAATCATCACCAATTCCTATCCTGGCCCAGGGATAAGAACTGATCGTAAATGTTTTGAAACGCTTCAGGTCCTCTGCCTCAGATGTATCTCATGGTCTTTTTATGCACAACTAAGGATTCGTATGGGCTGTCTGGGTATCTTGACTTTTCCCGCACTAAGTAATTATGTATTTTTGTGATTTGTTGCTATGGAGAAGGCTGTTCAATGAAAAATAAATGCACTGTGACTATACAAATTTTCTGGCAGAAGGTAAAGAAACCCAACAGAAAGATCTTCTGAGATACTTAGGAACAATTTAGTATATATTTTTCACAATGCAGAACTTCTTTGCCTCAACACTACAATTACAGCAGCTGTTAGTGTCATGAACTGAAACGAAAGCATTTTAGTTAAGATTAGTTTTTAGTTTTCTTCCAAACATGAAATGTCTGAACTACAAAAATTTCCATTTTTTATTTTCCAGTGCATCTATCCTAAACTAAATATCCCCTTCTGCTCCTTCATAAACTGCTCTAGAGGAACCATAGTTCCAAATATTTTATTAGGAATGAAAAAAAATCCACCAATTTGAATGTTTTTAGAACACTTGGTCTAAAAAAGAAATTACTAAATAAATTAATGTGTTCTTCAGATATTGTGCACTCGTTAAAGCAGAAATCTAAGCAACTGCTTAGATCACTATTCAAAACATGTGAAGCTCTCTTTAAACTTACAGATAGTTTTATTTAAATCACTGGGAATGTGCAGGCGTTGAAGTTAACTTCTGCTTGAGTATCATGCTGAATTGTGGCCTCAAGTAAGAAATGCAATCTTTAATTTATTTTAAGTACCAGAGAGATATAAAATTTGAGACAGAGACAAATCATTCGGTAGTCTTTGTTATTCCAGCCATCAACGTAGATGTCTACTGCACCTGCTCAGCACAGCACTGAGAAGTAAATAAAATCTTATTTTCATGTGAGCTGAAACGAAGGGATCCTTCTTTCTTACACCGAAGGCAGTCAAACCTCTCACTGATTGGAATGAAGAGGAGGTCAAGCACAGACTGGGCATTGTAAATAACTTCCTTTTTGTTCAATCCCAAATGGAATCAGTTTATGAGTCAGATGAAAAATGGGTACATGACCATGTACATACAACTTAACGTCTGTGTGCTTGCTGTGAAATTAAGGAACCCCGTTGTTACTGTGCAGCGTTTTTAATGTATGAAATGTGAAAAAATACTCAGAGCTTGACATGCTCCTAAAGTCTAAGGCTGTCTCAGAAAATGCAGAACTGTTATTTCTGTGTGGTGTCCAGCTCTGATATGAGCCTTAAGAGTCTCAATGTTGATTTGACTAAAAATGCTAGGGTTCACTTGCATTTTGAAACTGTGAGCCTCAACAGTTTTGCCAGACATCTTTTAGGAATTAATATCTCTTTTATCATTTTCAGAACTTCCTGTTTGGGGGTTTCTGAACTAGGACTGCAGGGGGAACAGTCATGATTTAAGGATGTCAGCCCTGCAAGTGCCATGTGGAATTTGGAAACCTAGAGAATTACAGCCACAAAACATGATGGGCGTGAAAGTTAACAAAACATTCTGTAGCTTTAAAAAGAAGGGTTAATTCATTTTTATATTTCATTATTCAAAAGCTTTCTTGCCTGAACTGATCCTTCCTTAACTAGTTGTAAAGACAGTTCCTGTGACTGTCACATTTATATAACGTACAGTTGTTCACCTGTTTTTGCAAACTCTGAATGTTTATACTAAGCCTGAGGGCAAACTAGTGAAAATTTTAGGTGCCTGTGTTAGGAGAAAGAGAACTGTAGAATAAAGGAGTCCTGCTGCCTTTACAGTGGTAATTAACAGCATCTAAGGCTTTCCTTTATAATACTTGCCTGCCCCTTGCTTCAGCAGCAGCCTGAAAAAAATCCCTGAAGGTCAGCAGAGGCAGAGGCAGGGATAGTGTTCTCTCTGCATTCTGCTGAGGATAAAACCCTCTGCTCTTAGCCTTCAGACTGTCCTGCAGTATTAGCAATAATGTCTGATACACATACACACTGGAATACGTACAGTTGTCTCATGTATCTGTTACGTTTCTACATATTTTATACATTGTGAAGATAATATTCCCTAATTTTATATTATCGGATGGCAAAAAACTTTTGTGTATTGGAGTTCATATACTAATGAATGTAATGTCCAGGAAAAGAAAGAATACTGTATTACAGTTCATATCTTCTTTATGTGCATAAAACTCATGAGATTCTTTTTATTCATATATTGATGAGGGTATGATTTTTCCAGTTAAAGTAATAATGAAATCTTATAAAGGGTTTGGTAACAATGGAAAATTTTCACTGTGATTGGTCTAATAAACCTATGCCAACAGCTCCCTCTATGTATCATAAAGAGGACGCTAGCAAATACGTTGCCTGGAATATGTATTTCTCTTCCAGAGAAAGATATTATTAAGGAAAAAGAATAATTTCTGTGTCATTTAATCTGTCTACATTGAGGATTAAGAAATTTTCAATAAAAAGCATTGATTGGTGTTACCTGCATAATTATAGTGATGCATTTTCCTGTTTAAAATTTCCTCGATTATTTACTGTATGACTGGCTGATTCATTCAATTCCCTTCTTAATCCCATTTTACATACCTAGATTATTGTAATGCAGATAGTTCTTTGAGTACACAAAATGGAAAAATGCAATAAAAGGACAGTACCTAATGTTATCTGTGTAAAGCTGGGAAATGGAAGATGAGGGAGTGTGGAGGGTTATCTCTAATGAGAGCTGTACATCTGCTTGAAAAAGAATGATACACTGCTAAAAGAAGAGCAGCACTGTCTGCTAGGGAGGGAGGGCACTACCGCAGAAATGAGGAGGTTTTGTTCTTCCTTCTAACTTGTTGCTTCTCTTCTGTGTGGCAGCAGACGGGGGCCCTCATCTCCCTGTCTTGCCTCCCCTCCTCCCTTCTTTGTTTAACTCATGAAACGTCAAGGTGGGTTTGATTTGTCGTTGTGGGCTGAAACACGTTCGTCACCATGGGCTGTGTCTGTTAAACATAATTTAACAGCTTACTGTGTGTCCGATGAAAAGAGATAACCTCTGTGCAGGCCTGTAAAAATAATGAAAAATGTGATTTTTTTTCGGCCTATTTCATAGCAGGTTATACAGGGTTACGTTAACTTGCATTTTCCATAGGCTGAAGTACGCTTACAGTCCCTGTACTCGCTGACACACAGGCAAGCTGCAGACACTTGTCTGTGACTCTAACCATGGGTGGTGCCTGCAGCATCCACCACAAGTCTGTCTTGATAGATGCTTTTTGCCACCAGCTTCCTAAAACTAACAGCAGAATTAGTGAGTGCTCTTAGACCTGAATTCAGATCAATTCCACTAAGTACTTTTTACTTAATTAACGGAAAGTGATCTGCTTGTGAATCGGGGAGAAAATAAATGAAACTGAACACATGGAAAACAAGCAACACCTTTTTTTTGTTCTTGTTTTTTTTTTGGTAGTTTTTTTTTGTCTTTTTTTTTTTTTTTTTTTTTAATCCGTAGATTCACAGTTAGTTATTGGACATTGGGCATGTCCGCTTGCCAAAGAACTTATCAAGTACATTAAGGAGTCAGAACATCACACAACCACCATGTGGAAGTTTATTTGTCAGAGTGTGTCAGAAGTACATGCCATTTATATTCTGCTGAAGTTTAAAATTGAACCTGATTTTGTGGGGAGGGAAGGGAAGGGAATGGGAGGGAAGGGGAGGGAAGGGAAGGGAAGGCAAGGCAAGGCAAGGCAAATTAGGTTAATTCTGAATCTCCTGTATTTCTGAAATTATGTTTTAGAAATTTCTTATGGGATTCAACCAGGAAAATACGTACGTGACTGTTTTCACATACAAGCACAGAAAGCTCCTCAGTATGCATGTACTTGGATGGGTGGAAAAGGAACTGAACCAAAGCTCAGGAAGCCCTTCAGGACTGCTGTTCCCACCTTTGATGTTTCCTCCTCAATGTGCGTGCTCTTCCTATGTGGTTTCACTGTTTTCTATGACCAAAAGTCTTCAGGATACAAAGCTGTTATTTTCTTTAATAATTATGTCTTTTAATTTACTGGCACGTAGGTGCTACAAAAAAGTGGAAAACTTTTTTTTTGCCTTCCTGGTACTGTATTAATATATCCATTTGCCTCAGAAAGTTTACAGTTGAATCAGTAGAGTCAAAGATGAAACAAAGTGCTCAAGACCCAGTAGCTGAGGGACTTGGGGTCCAGACCACCACAGAACCGTACCGTCAGCTGCCCCTTCAATGAGAGAGGAGACTATGGCGGTTTTCACTGCAGCCAAACTTCTGCCCTCCAAAGCCCTCCATCCCATCCGTCCTGCCCACGTCTCTGATTTGTCTCTTTTCTAATCCCTTGCTGGCTCCTATTCTCTTCAAACCGGTGCCCCCTGTGTCACACACTCCTCCAATATGCCATCTGTGTGGTTTCTTTCAGACCACTAATGCAAAGCTCCTGGATAGCCCCCTATTTACTTGCCTCGGAGCTGCACTTACAGGTCCCACCGCCTGAAACACTGCAATCAAGCTGACAACACAACCAATCAAGGTCTGACCTGCAGCCGTTTCCTAGGAAACTCAAGCCACTGCCACAGAAACAGATTGTACACAGTGGAAGGAAACATATATTTTGGGTGAAGGAGGGGAAAAAAACAAGAGGCATTTTGGATTTTTTTTGCCAGTACTTCTGAGTTATTACAAAGCACTTCTAAAATAATAGTAATGAAAAATACTCTTGTTAAGAAAGATTGAGTGATGATGGTCATGTAAGTACTTAAAGCCAGGCGGAGAGCCTCTGAGAAAGACCGTGAGCCAGGGCTGCTTGAGTGCTTGTTCCTGCTTTGCTACTGAGTCACTTCATAACCCTTGCCAAGTCATTGCAAAAAGATTTCCAAGTCATTAAGTCCATAGTTCCAATGAACAATAAGTTCAGACCAAAACAGGTTGAGCACCTGAAGAAGAAAACTCGTAAGAAGGCAACAAGATTATCATGACCATACTGGAAATCCTGAGAAAATTACCAAAAGGCAAGGACACCTCTCCTACTTGAGGAATCAACATCACTACATTTTATGCCTATGAGTCTGCTTAGCGCGTGCATTTATCACTTGGAAAAGCTTTAAGTATTATTTCTCCTTGGTGGAACACTTTATTATATGCTGTGATTAACAATTTACTTGCAAATCAAGTAAATTCACATTTATTAGTGAATCAATGTCCAGCTGCTTGAACACAGGGCGCATAAAGGAATAATGATTTTTTTTTGTAAAATGGCTGATGGGTGTAACAAAAGTAGTGTGCTGCAAACTGAGATCTCTCAGTTTTAATAAGATTATCAGAATGGAATGAGGAAAAGGTCCCAGAATGTTTTTCACCAAAATCTAGACAACGAACATGATCAGAGAGTCTTCTAACCTACCTTTACTGTTCTGGGTAAAGACCCTTACTTCCAGGATGTGATTAATTTAATCTTAAAATAGACTCCAAATGGATCGTGCTCTGAGAACAGATCTTTATTTCCACTGATCATGAAGGGAGCACAGGGTGACTAGCTCAGGGGTAGATGTCTAATTCCAGTTCTTTACATGTAGTTATATGAATTCTGATCATCACTGACTGTAGTAAAGTGGAGGTTGGGAGAAGGCTGTGAACATCAAGGAGTAAAGAAAAAGTTCTTTCAGATATGTTTCGAGGAATTTGGGAGAAGGACTTTGGGACATGGGTGAGGTAGTTTGGTTAGGGGAATGAAAGTCTCGTTCTGGACTGCCATTTTGCTCCACGAACAACTATCATGGAGGCTATAGGAAGATGACGTTTTTCTGACTTTTTGTGGTGACTATGAGGAAGGAATCTCAGGAGGATAGGAAAGGGAGATAAGGTCTTCCTGCTGTGGTTTCACACTGATTCTTCGAAGAATATAGCTTCACTGTGTATGTGTTTGGCTAGCTCATGGAACCCTACCCATAAGCCTGTGCAACAGGTATATCATAATTAATTAAACGTGAGTTCAACTTTAGTGTAATCATGTAGTTTTAGCCAGTAAATGTGTGGATTCTGGGCAGATGCTGAAGATTGACCCCTTTCCACCCACTTGCAAATGATTGCTTTGCTATCTAACCTAGCTTTGTGGCAACTTCTGGTGGTTTAGGATGCTGGGCAACTGCCTTTAATTTGCACCCAGAAAAAAAACCACCCAGAAACTAACATGTAGAGACAGAGTTGGGCATTGTAGACAAAGCTGACTACTGCAAGTAGTATTCAGACTAGCCAGTATTCAGACAACATCATGGTTCTGAAAGGGGATGGAAATCGTTGTTTTCCCAAGAGAGAAGTACTTTTTTGGGGGGAGCGGGGTGGGTTAGGTTGGATACTGTGAAGAATTTCTGCACCGAAAGGGTTATCAAACACCGGAACAGGATGCCCAGGAAAGTGGTGGAATCGCCACCCTCGGAGGTATTTCAAAGATGGGTAGACGTGAAGCTTAACGACATGGTTTAGTGATGATTTTGTCAGTGTTAGATTGATAGTTGGACTCAATGATCTTAAAGGTCCCTTCCAAGCTAGAAAATTCTATGGTTCTATGATTCTATTTTCTTCCTACCATGACTGCCCATTGCTCTTCCTTAAGTTGTGTTCTCTGCCAGGCATTATCTGCTCAAAATCTTTCCCTGCTTTCTGGTGGTGTGTCTCTTCACAGTCCTCTTCTATCCCATATTGTGGCTGTAGTGCATTATGTGGCAATTAATAAGAACTGTGAACAGCTGGCGAACTCTTTTCTCAACTACCTTTACTCTTTTTGACACTTTTATATGTAAGGCTGTGCCTTTACTTTTATTTCTGGTGTCAGCAGTACACCATCATACATTGCTCTGTCTCAAATGGAAGAGAATTCATGCTGTGGATCTTATGCAATGAAAACTCATTATTCTCCTTACACAGAGTACAAAATGACTTAGAATATAATCTCTCTATGCCCATAATTTGAAGTCAAGCACGTTGTTCAGACAGAGCTGAAGGCAATGTATTTGTGGTCCCTAGTGGTTGAGGAATAAGGAGGAATTCAACTGCATTGTAATTAGTGTAATCAACATGCTATGGATTCTCTTTTAAATCAAGAGACAGACATGAGTTGTTTCTTACAGACTGGAAACACTTAGCTCAAATTCCAATTGTGTCAAATTTTGTAGTAGCCATTTAAGTATGGTTCTTTGTGTGCTGCTCAGTAGCATTTTCTTATTTTATATACATAATTTTTAGTAAATTATAATGTCTATTGCCTTTTCCCCATCTAGACAACTATAGCAATGTCCCTTTGGCTATCGTTGATCAGTTAACAATTAAAAGTCAGGTGTTAGATGCTTACTGTCATTTAAGAACCACCGCCAATATATCTTGCAGGACCCAGGACTGCTAAGACTGCTTCCAACTGATCTGGCAGGAAAGAGCTACAGGCTGGAACAGACTTGTATTTTATTAGACAACCCTGAGAGACTTCATTGATGGTGCTATCTTGGTTCCTGTCTTCTTGGCTTATGAGGAACATATATAGGAAGGTGGTTGCAGTGGTTCCTAACTGAACTTGCAGTGGTTCCTAACTCTTTCAACAGCCTGCAAGACCTCTAGGAAGAGGTTTCTTTTATCCAGTAGTGTTATTAGGTTGTGCCTGAAAGGGAAGGGAGAGCTAGAGCTCGTTTTTGCTGAGGTTCAATTTCCTCTTTCTCCTAAGACTTCTCCCATAATACTTTTAAGATCTCTAAAACCAATGATGTTGCCAGGTACAATGTGATTTAGGTGGGTGCATTTATCATCCAAACTTTGTAGAGTTCAACACTAACCAGATACCTTAGGCCTGGTTATTTTCAAAGTCTCTGGGCTACAGACCTGTCGGCATTGTACCTGACTGGCACTCGGACACTAGGCCATGCCATTCATCAGCTCTTCAACAGCATTACAACACACAGGAAAACAGCAAATTTAGGCTCATAGGGCTGGGGGCTGTGGAATTTGGATAATGAGGTGAAGTCTCTGTGTTCAAAGAGCAATTAAGACTGGCTTTGCTATCTCTTGTGCAACCCAGGGGAGTGAAGGCTTGTCTGGCTATCACAGGATACATAAATAACGGGGTAGTCTTGGGGAGCCAGGACAGCCCTGCTTTTCATCAGCAGAGACAATAAAATCAAGATAACAGAGACTTTGCATAGCTCTTTGTTTCCTTGAGAGGCTGCCATGTCCGGTAATTGACCTTTGCCTCATTACCTGTGAAATGCGTATTAAAGTTGACACCCCTGTATATGCTAATGAAGATTTTAGAGATCATGCTAAACATATATGACTATAGCACTCTTCTCTCCACCCAAATCATACTACACGTCACCTAGGGGAGGGAAACCTTGTAATTTTGGGGGTAAAAGGATGGAGAAAATGACTTAAATTGGGAGAGAAGAAACTTGATACCTGACGGACCAGTCGACGGGCTGTGTTCTCTCCCTCCACCCCAGGCAGGGACGCCTTTCTGGGTAGGTGCTGCGCCTTTCACCCTCTGGTGAATGTTACCCTGGGTTGTTGTACTATCGTTATTTTTGCTAGCAATATTAACCTTAAGTAATTAGCGCTATTGTAGTCAGTGAATTTATCAACAGCAATCTCGAATCTGCGACTCGCTCTCAATAAAGTATCTAATTTTGATTATTTGTGAATCTGATTCAGTGAAAGTCCTCTGGTGGGACTCTGATAGTAAATCAGTGAAAGTCCTGGGACTCCAACAGACAAATATCGAAACTACAGTCCTTTTAACGCGACAGGGGCTCACACAAAACCAGCAGTCATTGTAGCTGCTTCATTTTTAAAGGCAGACAGAAAAAACAGAAGAGGTTTGGCTTCCATCCTCTGTTTTTAAATATTATATTCTGAGGATGAAAGAACTCTGTTTTTCTGCTTAGACAGGAATGCAAAAAGTGAGGGGATAAGGAAGACAGAAAAAAGAGCAGGTCTGTGTGTACTGATTAAGATATTTACCTGGGAGGAAAAGTCCTGAATATTTTGTCATGCTTTTTGACAATCAGTCTGTAGAGAAAATGGATGAAAATGGAAACAGCATTGGAGCAGGCAATTCGAACCAGGACTACCCATTTCTATGTGACTATGTCACAAAGCCATGATTCCCCTTCGCCCCTCCCGCTGCACCTTGCTTTCCTCTCCCCAAGAGAATTGCAATCTTAAGAGGAGGAATACGGAGTGATCTCAGCTAGCTTGTTCTCTTGGTGCTCTATCAAACGTAGGACTTGTTGGAGAATATGAGCTCCTGCCACTTTTGGGGACAGTATTTTAACCAGGAGACTTATTAGTATATAAAAGGTAGACATGATTGAATCTTTCTTCTCCAGCTGCGTTGTAAGAAACATTTATTCCAGATTGAATTCCAGGTTCACCACCTTCTCTGGTGACCTGACTGAGGTGCTGCTTCTGCACATAGAGCTGAAGTTTGGACACAACCTATATATGTAATATTTATATTAACTGGCTCTACACAACTTCGTATTTCATACCTTCTGTCTGAGATATATGGCTCTTACCCAGCATTTAACAAGGCACTCAGGTGTGTAATTTTGATCTTGGATTCTATTTTTGAATCTGTATCCCTTAAAGTTAGTCAGTAGAGATTACATACTTTATTGGACCTACCCCTTCATTTGTTGGGTGTTGTTAACTGCAAAGCAGGGATAATCAGCATTTCCCAAACCTGCAGAAAATTGTGAAGATAGTTATATTAAAAAGAGAGAACTGCTCAGAGTCTGAGGTGACAAATAGGACTGCATGGAAAGTAATTTTTTTCTGTCCTGTTAAAATTCTGGAGAATTCAAAACTGCGTCTGCTCTGCACTGAAATGAAAACAAGAGAGAGGTCTGTCCCACATCAATCAGGTCAGTAACCTTCACTACTGTTATGCCCATAATCTGAGCCAGTCAGAGGTAGATCTTGCACTTTATTCACCCCTACGAGTGCCTGGTCGTGCATATTAACTACTCCAGAATGAGTCTTTTCCAGTCTACCATAGACCTGTGATATATTTCCTGTCGAGATTGCTTTGAACACTTCTGAAAGAAGTTGGGTTGTGCACAGATTTTTAATGAACAGTCACTTCACTGAACAACTTGCCAAAGAGCTCTAGGGATGGGATCCTGTCTAAAGCTGTTTGCATTTGTAAAGGTATTTCCACATTGAGAAATATTTCTCTTTCAAGTGTAGAGAGTAGAATTCTTTTGTCCCAAAAACCAGAACAAACTTTCTTAAGAGAGTTCCCACCTCTAGTCTAGCCTGTCTAGCAAGTCTAGCTAGTCTAGCAAGACATGCATTTATTAAAACTGAAGACAAAGCCTGTCTTTAATTTCAGCTTTCTCATTAGCTGTACCTTTCTTGGACAGATACCTTAACCAGACATTCAAAACATAGTTAAAAATTATTGATCTTTGCTCAAATTCAGCCTCCAGGTATGTTTAGAACCAGAAACAGGACAGATTGGGTCAAATTCACAGAAAAGAGAAGTAATAACACTCATTACACCACCAACTCATTTCACTCTGACACCAGTGCTCAACCCACTGGACACACTATCTTTTCTTAAAAAAAAAACATTGATTGAATACAATGTGGGGTTTTGTTTGCTGGAATGCATTGCTTAGAATTGTTTGCAGGATATTTACTATTATTATGTCCTTACCCATTCTTTGGCTGTTTTGCTGTTTCTCTAGCTGATAACCCTGTTATTCCCCTATGCTTAATCCTCCCCTGGACTCTGCTTCATGATTGTATGGGGGTGTTATCACTGCTGATTGACTGGCCACATCTTTTATTCCCTTTCTGTTTGTGTGGGTAGGGGGTTAAATCACTGAAAAGAAGGATTAGATGCAGGTTTATGGCGAGTAACTCAGTACTTAGATGACTGACGTCATGGTAATTAGACATTGGCAAGTTCCAAGTAATGCCATTGCATGGTTATCATAATAATTTACAGTCCAAATGGGTTCTTTGCACCCTGGAGTTTTTTCCAACATTATTTTTTTTTTCTTTCCTCCTCTGAGTTCACTGAGTTCAAAATATCTTTTCCTTCTTGGAAACAGAATTTGTGCTTGTCTCTGTCTACAACTGATTGTGTCCTGGTTGCTACAAAATTACACTCCTGGTTTGTTTAATCATAGATTTATTTCTTCTTCTTCTTTTCATCATAAATTCTTATGTATGCTGTCTGACCT
This sequence comes from Larus michahellis, assembly GCF_964199755.1. NCBI lineage: Eukaryota > Metazoa > Chordata > Aves > Charadriiformes > Laridae > Larus > Larus michahellis. The sequence goes on along the minus strand of NC_133896.1, from coordinate 6,190,186 downwards.
GCTTGGAAGAAAATCACCACATTACCTGCAAACCAGCTTGACTACCTTTGACCCTAGACAACTGTCACATTGATTTTCAGCAATGGTTATTCACACTCAAACCTTAACAGCCTGCCACCTGCGTATCTTATCGAACCCTTTTGGTAGCCCCTGTTTCCGTGCATCCCCTTGGGTCAATGAACAAACTGCTGCTGTCAATTGTATCCATTTGGCCAGCATCTCTAGGGAACAAAGAGGAATCACAGCTACACAACCAAAGGTTAGGAAAATTCATTAAAAAAAATAATGAATCCCTCAGTTCCTAAGCACCAGTCCGGCAAAGATATTTAATTACTTGCTGGTCTTTACTCATATCCTCTTAGTGAGATATGTGTTTATGAACTTCTGGTAGATTGGAATCAAATACAGTTTGAGTTCAGTGTCTTAAACAGATTAAAAATAAAAAAGACATTCCAGATTAGATTTTTGAAATGATTGTGACAATACTGATGCAGAAAGATTGCAACCATTTTAAGCATAGCTATCTAGTAATTCTGGTTTTCTTTTATAAAGGGACAGTTGCAATTTATATCTAGCAGTGGGTTATGAATGCTTCTTTATCAGCTGGAATAGGATATCTGTGCACATAAATTTGCCCAAGTACGAAGCAACGTCTTTGTGGCTACTCCTAAGCATTTAAAGACAATTGCATTTTTCTTGTGCGATTGCCTAGGAGGTACTGCCAAGGTTTGCAGCTTCATTTATTTGTTTATCTCTACCAAATAATGCCTGTATGAAGTTGTGGAAAGGTGAGCCCAGCAAAATTCTGCAACACTTTAAAAAATCTCCCCAAGAGACTTCTGCCCCCTTGTCTCTCTCCTCTTTTATGTGTCTGTGTCTTTCCAAAGTGTTAATGAGTGTCTTCGTCAGTCCATAGTTACTTACAGTCTTTATCTCCTGTATCTCCATTTAAGAAAATAAGAACAAATAGAAAGAGAACAGAAGCAACTGAAAACACTTTAGGCTAATGCCACCATTTAGTCAAATGTAGTTTACGAGTGAGTGTGGTATGCAGCTGTTTCACACAAGGTCTCAGCATTTGCACTCAAGATAGAAAACATCTAACCTTTTTACGCTGACGTGCCTCAACTTAATGCACTCTACACTGTTGGCTGACTGTCTCAGGAAAGTGCAGGTGGAGAAATCTGGGTGGAGATGAAGGACATAAAAGTGAGTCTCATATTACACAGTTGAAATGTCTTAACATTTATTTAAAGCTATTAAGATCTGAAAGAGGTTTGTGATCAGCTAGATTGGGGTCAAGTTTTTGGTTTTGGCTTTTTCCCTATAGAATGAAGTTTTCCTTATTAGCTTTCTCATAGAGAATGAGTGAGTTATAACTTATCTGCCATTATCTTTTCAATAGCACTGTGGGGGTAAAGTGATTTATTGTACTATAGTTCCCTTGGAATCCAGGAAACTAAGGATTTATGTCTGCCACTTGCCTAATCACAAATTATTCCTATTTCTTCTTCTCACTTGGATTTCCTCTATGAAACGGAGAGAAAGATACTGCTTCCTTTGTAAGAGATCTTGATGTTTCCTGGTGGCTCACTATTGTTGAGCTTCTTTGCATTTCTGAAGGGTCTAGTCCCTTTGTTGAAATGAGCTCCTTCAAAATTAATCATCCTTAAAAAATCTGAGTTCATTATCTACTCCGTTTATTATTTCCGTGTTTTGGACAGGCCTGTGTTACTTCCCTCAACACAAGAACACTCCCATGAAGCAACTTTATTAATGCATCTAAGAAATAAAGCACTGCTGTTCTCACATTTGATGACATAAATCTCTTCACCTTCTCCAAAAGCATCTGTGTCTGCTTCAGTAGAAGATTCTGACATTGTTGTGCATCCTATGATCGTTACTATGGCACATTTCCAGTTGGTCCTGTCTAGAACATATGTGAATAAAGACAGTAGAATTAGTACACTTTTCTTAGTGTCATTCTTTCTGTTTTCTTGGAAGGTAATTCTTTCATAATTTGGTTTTTACCCAAGGATTTTGTTTGATATTGAAATAAAACAATTCATCCTCCTGCTAATAGCATGCATTTCCTGAAAAAATGCTTAAACTGCTTTTTGTTCTTTGTCATTTTTTTCTTCCACTTAGGTCTGGGAAGAGGTTGTCTGACATCCATTACCTGGCACAGGTTTATAGGATGCTAATAGCCTTTACGTTACATTTCAGCTGGTCAGAGCTTAAATTCTGAGCAAAGTTAAATGGAGACTAAAAAAGAAACAGAAGGAATGAGAAAAATAAATATTCTGTGAAGCCTCTTGAGACAATCTTTTCTTTCTAAAAGTAAATTTTTGTTTTTCTATGTTTCAGATTTTCACCAATAAAACATAAAGGATAAGAAATATATCTGAAAGTCATGGAGCTTAGGGACTCCAGTAAGTAGTATCTGCAAAATTAAGATGTTTCAGACGTGTATCCTTGCCACAAAAGACCAGGGTAGCCTCTGTGGATCCCAGTGTCTGCTACTGCAATAGTTGCTGGTTGGAATTACCCCTGGAAGGTTGCTTTGTGACCTGTGTGAAATGAATTTACAACCCACCAGCAATTACTGCATTGGCTGCTCTCTCCATTATATAAAGCCATGTTGGTACTGGTTTGGATCACCTTTGATACCTCAGAGGCAATGTGTTCATGATAAACTCTTTTACGATTCTACTGCAAGTTTCTTTCTTGCTATAGTAATGCACAGTGATGAGCATCCAGTTCCTTATGTCCTGTCTGCTCTTGGAGTGATGAAGCATTGGATTCATAATGGTTTTATCTATTCTATTAAATTTTACCATGGCACTGAGACCATGCTCCATGCACTGACTCACGTTTACACTGTTAAACCCTGTTCCATCAAAGACAGCACAGTTCCTTTACAGATATCTATTGGAAACAGCCCCTGGTCTGTGATGGATTTTAGACTGTGTTTGGGAAATGCTCAAAGAATATTTGTTTTCTCTTACGGAAACATTGCCAGGGATTGCTCTGACAATATAGTAGCTGGAGGAACATTTTCTGGTATAATCTAATTTACTAGTGTTGATGGAGCCATTTTGTTGTCCTGGCTCTGCTGAATAGTAATGAAATCCCTTTCTGAGCACATCACTGGATAATAATGCACAAAGATGTCCCAAGATTATCCATAAAATGATTGTAGCACTTGTACTATATTGTTTGTGTAACACATGAAACTTTTGAGCGTCTTTGCTGAAAAATGTAGACCTCAGTTTTGAACTAAAACTTAAGGGTGGATTAGGGTAGAAAATTATTGTACTGGTTTTGGTTGGGATAGAGTTAGTTCTCTTCATGGTAGCTTGTACGGTGCTGTTTTGGAGTTGTGCTGAAAACAGTGTTGATAACACACTTAGTTATTGTCAAGCAGTGCTTACACAGCATCAAGGCTGGGGGTACACAAGAAGTTGGGAGGGCACACGGCTGAGAGAGCTGACCCCAACTGACCAAAGGGATATTCCGTACCATGTGATGTTGAGCTCAGTGGTAGAAAGCTGGGGGAAGAAGAAAGAGGGAGACCACTCAGAGGTATGGTGTTTGTCTTCCCAAGTCGCTGTTACACATGATGGAGCCCGCTCTGCTTTACTGGAGATGGCTGAACACCTGCCTGCCGATGGTGAATGTATTCCTTGTTTTGCTTTGCCTGTTTGTGCAGCTTTTGCTTTAGCTATTAAACTGCCTTTATCTCAACCCATGGGTTTTCTCAGTTTTACCCTTCTGAGACTCTTTTCTATCCCACTGGGTGGAGGGAGGGAGTGAGTGGCTGCGTGGTGCTGAGCAATGGCAAACCACCACAATGATTAACTTGTCTTAGAGTCTGGGATTTGTGAAATGCCCTTCTAAGATTTCTGGACCTAGTCATGGTGTGTGCCTCAAACAGACAGGATTCTGATGGAAAGAATATCATAAAAGAGCAAGAAAAGTTCTGATAAGGATTTTTAAAAAAAAACCCACCTTACTCTGGAAGACGTTAGCCAATTTTACTGGGTGGTGATAAGAATCTTTCTGAATGAAGAGGTTATGTTACAAACACTCACTTGATTGATAAACTAAAATTTCTTTATACTTGCACTTGGCTATCTCACACCCATTGTCAACAGCAGCAGACAAGATGCTGTTCTCTCTTTTCATTACAGGACAGATGACACATCAGTGTGATACGTATAAAATGCACGTTTGAGGAGTGTCAAAAACCTGCTTCTGGGGACATTTTAAAATTTTACTCTATTTGCCTAAATCTCATCAGTGGTAATGTGAGAAAAATGTGTCCTGAAGGAGAGCCTTTAGTAAAAGCAAAATCTTTCAAGACTGGCAGCAAAAATCCACCTAATCAGAGAAAAGTGCCAGATCAAACAATTAAAACAAAAAAAAAAGTGAGCCATTTTACTATCTTAGAGATCCAAATTACCTAGCGTGACGGTTATGATCAGTAGTTAAAAGAGAAACAAAACAAGAAATGGCCAAATTAAATGGCAAAAAAAAAAAAGGTTAAAAAAAATCATTTATGAAGCAGACAGATAATTTCAAAAAGCTTTCATACCAGGAATAGGGCACCATTACAATGAGAAAACCTTTAATTATGTTGTAAAGGTCTGATATTCCACTGAAATGTCATTTCAAAATAAACTTCTAACAGTTAATTATCAGTGATATTTAACTTGTGGGAAAATTAAATATCACCACATACTCCTGTGATCATTTTATTGCTTTTGTAGACATTTTAATATTTTAATGGTTTCCAAGTAACAATGAAAAAGGCATGCCACCAAGTATGTTTTCTTGGCTTTCTGTGGATAACCATATAACCTTTTCTTTGTCTTCTTCACACAAAACAGACCTCTGAGTCAGTGAGGGACAGGACTGAGGGGCAATCCTTTGGGAGTAAATATGGGAATAAACATTGCTACGATTCCCTTAGCCAGTATGATTCCTGGGAAATAAGTTTTGTTAACAGTTATAACTAGAAATACAATGCTGAATGAACAAATATTGAAACCCTATTAGCATTCAGCCAGCAAATCAGATGAGTGTGCAGTGTTCCAGTTAGTGACCTATGTATTATCCAAAGCTTATAAAATGTGCAGTGCAATTGGACCTAAGGAGTTATGCAGTGACCCTTATCATGCACAGGCTGGAAGACTGGAAGAGGAAACCTCCTGTGCTCTTGTTGTGTAAATCAATATTATACAAGTGAAAGGGCTGAGATTGCCAGGAAAAGGTATGAATTTTAACATCGGAAGGGACTACAATACGAATGACTATTTAGCCATCTGTTCCAATTGAATTGGCTCTAGAAATGGATAGGTCCAACCAGCTGCAACTACCTGGGTGTTATACATCCTTCTCTAGGGTGAGTCAACGAAGACATGAATCATTAAAGGGATTTGTTTCAAGAATGTTGATTTGTCCTCACTGCAATATTTAATTGCCTGCATCTTGAAGTTGTTTTCAGTTCTCAACATTGTGCCACCAAAAGTTCCAAAATAAATAACATTTTTGTCAGTTAGTAGCCCTGAGGAGAAGGGCTTGGGGATGTTGGTTGATCAGAAGCTCAACATGAGTCGTCGATGTGCGTTCGCAATCCAGAAAGCCAACAGTATCCCGGGCTGCATCAAAAGAAGTGTGGCCAGCAAGTCGAGGGAGGTGATTCTACCCCTCTACTCTGCTCTGGTGAGACCCCACCTGGAGTATTGCGTCCAGCTTTGGAGTCCTCAGCACAAGAAGAACATGGACCTGTTGGAGTGAGTCCAGAGGAGGGCCATAAAGAAGATCAGAGGGCTGGAGCACCTCTCCTGTGAAGACAGTCTGAGACAGACAGTCCATGTTGCTCAGCCTGGAGAAGAGAATGCTCTGGGGAGAACTTATTGCAGTCTTCCAGTATTTGAAGGGGGCCTACCAGAAAACTGGAGAGGGCATGTAGTGATAGGACGAGGGGAAATGACTTCAAAACGGAAGAGGGTAGATTTTGGTTAGAGATCAGGAAGAATTTTTTCACTATGAGGGTGGTGAGACACCGGAACAGGCTTCCCAGAGAAGTTGTCGATGCCCCATCCCTGGAGGTGTTCAAGGCCAGGCTGGATGGGTCTTTAAGCAACCTGATCTAGTGGGAGGTGTCCCTGCCCATGTCAGGGGGCTTGGGACGAGATGATCTTTAAGGTCCCTTCCAATGCTAACCATTCTATGATTCTATCATTCAAATCGTCCTGAGTTGAGCATTGTAAAAATGGAAAAGAAAAGAATGATTGTAAGAAAGATCCACATAAGTCTTACTCTTATGTTTAGCATTAGCTGAGGTGCTCACCCAAACTTTGATGTCAAGGGGTTTTACTTAAAAACAATATCATTTGTGAAATATGATAAAAATCCTGGAAATAAAGGGTATTGGAATTTTTGGCAAAGTCAACAGTCTCTTGCATGGAATCGCGAAACTGATGTTTTTGTTTGCTTATGCAAAATTAACCTATGTGCTAATTGATCTTCAGAGATATTGTGAGACTGAATCTTTACATGTTAACAGGAAATTGATCCAATATTTCTTCAGCATGTGAAGAAAGAAAAAATGCCTCTAAGCTAGATCTTACTGGACTGCGGTTGACTCTTTTAACATGCAACAGGCCGCTGCATCATTCATCAAGTTGCATAGTCTTCTAAGGTCATACTGTTTAAATGCTTAAATGTCCCCAAAATCCTGTGTCTTAGTTCCTGTTGTGTAAACTGTCAAATGCCCCACAGGAGCACTGTTACAATAAAGACAGCAAAAAAATACCATGATGTTATTACATACAAAGTGCATGGGGTTGACTGCTAGACTGAAAGAGTATCCAGTTCATTGGAAATAATGCTACCAACGGGATCATCTGCACCCATAAAATAAAGTTTTACAGACTACAATATAGGTTGCATTAGTAAGTGTTTTATTTTCCTTGGTGTTTCCTGGTAGTAAACCTTCTTTATGTTCGTAGGTCTACATGAAATCTGTTCCCATTAAAGCAGTTGGAGGCATGTCAGGTAATTTCACTTGCAAGCAGGTAGCATCACAGGTAGGTCACCAGTATTTTAAAGGACTCTTTGAGAATCTGGCTATTAAAATGAGGAGCTAACTCTGAAGAACCATGAAAAAGAAATTGCTAGAGCACTTTTTCTTTCTCTGGTAAAGAGCTCATGGTAGTGTCCGTAGGTCTTTTGGATAACCACGACATTTTCTCTGTCTTTTGCTCAGATACGGGTCTGCTTCCAGTAAGAGATTAAGGATTTGACTGCCTTAGGAGTTTGTTGGTTTGGACAGTTTCCAGCCCCAATGTTGTCTCACTTCGCTCCCCATAGGCAGACAATAACATCTTTTTTCCTCAAAAAATCCTTTTTGTCCTTAATTCTAAATGCCAGGTCTTAGCACTAAGCCAGATATTGAGGGCATGTAAACTGGAGTCCATTGATCTGCGTGGATTTATCTCTGCTAAGGATTTCTTTTACAGTTATTTATCAAACAATCACAGTACTTTGGGGGGGGGAGGGGGAGGCACAAACAGTCTACAGTGGAGGTGAAGATGGTATTATTACCTAAACTGTCTCATCTTTGACAGTGTGCTGCATTGTTACTTCATCCAAAAATTGTATTTTGCATCTGTCTTTGCAAAGATATATATGACTACGTAAACTACTAGTTACATAGAATTATAAGTTTTTTTCTGCAACTTCTTTTTTTACCTCTTTTACCTCTGCAAAAGGTTGTAGTCTGTTATCACTCCAAATTATTACAGATGCACATCTCATGCTTTCATTTCTTTGGTTCCCCAGATAACATTCTGTTGCAAATATAATGAGCAGCACAATTAGATATGAAAGACAGGGGAGAACCAGGCACTTACCAATGCATGGAGATGTTTCTGAGTGTTTTGAACTAACTTGTTCCATCAAGGTCAGCCAACTGAAATTTCCTGAGAATGTGTATTTCCAAAGAAAATCAACAATTGCTTTCAATCCATTTTGAAACACTTTCTTCCCAAGCCTTAAAACCCACACAGAAACGTTTCTTGTTAATTTTGTATTTTAAAAACATTAAACAAAACTTGAAGTAAAATAAATGATTGTCTGTTTTCTAAAGAAAACAATAAATTGTTGCATTGAGAACATTTTTCTGACATTCATACGATCGAATTATTATTTTTTAGAATGGGAATAATATTGTTACTGAGTTGTTAAATATACAGCAAATGGTCACATAAACACTAAGAAAACTCCAGAATATTGAATATTATATGCTGGTTAAAACTCTGACTCTGGAGGTAGTGAAAAAAGCAATAAAAATAAACCCGGTTTAAATTAAAATCATCTTCCCTGACCTTCTTGGAATTCGTGTGAGTGGTAGTGAATGAGTCAAAGCATAATATCTGGTAATAAATGAGCAGTTATTACGCTGGGAGTGATTCCCAGCTGGCTGAAGTCTTTGAAAGGCCCACTGTCTTACTGAGAACACTTTAATTCAGAGCAACAAGAAGCTTTATGTACACAATTACCAGCTCTTCCACAATTGTTGCCATCTCTAGAGTGAAGTTTGCAAGAAATGGTAGAAAGAAAACATACACGGTGGCTCAGAACAGAAGCTATTAGGTGAAAATTTTTGGCATGAGTTGAGCAGAACAGACAACATGACCAAAATGATCCATTCTATATTTAAAATCTTGGGTCTAAATCAAGATTTTATTATAGTTCCTTTATGTTCACTGTATGAACATTTGTCTTCAAGCTTACACTTTTCTTTTGTCCTTTTTAATGTGATACTAAAGAGCACAATGGAAGTTATAAATAGTTTAATAGCGGTCAGCTGATTTATTCCACATTAGTAGAAGGAAGAATATGCAGATGTTTGGTACAACAAACTTAGTCCCTCTTTTCTCCGGTATCTGCTATCGTGCCTTAGGTTACTGAGTTATTTTGGAAACCTGAAATAACCAGTGTGGCCAGAACTGCTACCCTGAGAGAATAAAGATTTAGAAACCGAAAATGAAGGAGAGGGATGGGTGCTACCATTGAAAATTCTGTGAGTAGTCCTTTTCTTACTGAAATTTATATAACCATCCCTGGAAGTATTTAAAAGTCAGGTAGACGCGGTGCTGATGGACGTGGTTTAGTGGTAACTTGGCAGTGCTATGTTAACTTGGACTTGATGATCTTAAAGGTCTTGTCCAACCGAAACAATGCTATGATTTTATGATTCTATGACATATCGCTGGAGGCAGTAAACACGCGTGTAGACATGCATGCATGCCTGCGTATACACAAGCACACGTACACACACAGAGAACTGAGATCAGGGGACCTCCATCCATTTATACCATTTGTGGATCTCTGTTATATCAGGATAGAGTAATGTTGCCTTGCAGCACTCTCATTAATTCTGTCAGTAGCACAGAGCATGATTTTAACTTAAGAAGAGGTAACTCCCCTTGATATTGAAAAAACACTGAAGAAAACAAAGTGGATTGATTGGATGTGCTTCTTTTTCAAAGCCTGTCAAATGAAAGGCTGAAGTAAAAGAAGCAGCTGGTTGCTCAAGAAACTTGGGCAGCACTTTGGCCAGGCATGAATTATGCTGAAAAAAAACTAGTTAACAGCGGAAAGAGCTAATGCAAACAATATTGGAAAAGGGCTAGCAAGTGTTCCGAAGTAGAAAGCATTGTGAGGTATAACTGCTAGACTCAAAGGACATGAAAGAGCTGGTTTGACTTTCTGTCCTCCATCTGCCAGTATGAACTCATACGTACAATATAGGGTGCCATTTCCAGCACAGGTTTTGTGGTTCTAACCTTCTGGCAAACATATAAAAAATCTATTAAAATCAGAGCCAAACTCCTGTCAACAGCCCAAGGAGAAGGATATAGCTCTGGCTTCTATAATTTTGCATACAACCCATATGGAAGTACAAGCACTTCTATGTTGAAGTGCCAAATAACTCTCCCAAGGCTTATATTATCTTTTCTTCGTCTTGCCTCAGAACAACTTCCATGCTTCTGGGGACTCCGCAGCTGTGTGCACTCTAGCAAAAGACTATGCATGGCAAGCCAAGTCCTGTGTATTTGCTTTCCAGCTCCTGTAATGAGGCTTCCCCTCCCTCCCAGTCCCATCAGGGACTGTTCAACCAGGAAATGCAGCTGCAGAATCTTCACAGTTTCTTTAAAACAATTTTTAAAGGAAAAGTCCCTCATTTTCTTGAAGCAAGCTACATTGCAAACAAAAGTGCACCAAAACAATGATGTAATAACTACCTAGGAGAAAGGTGAGGGAAATAATATTGGGGGGTTGTAAGGGGGAAACTGGAAAATAACAGAGTTGACAGCTTTTAAGCATAAATCTGTGCTTTAATTACGCTGTTTTAACCTTGACATTGGCATCTTCTGTTCTGAAAAACATACAGCTTGAGCTTCAAGTTCCTGTAAATCAGAGGATTAAGACACAAAAGTGGAATATAGAATGATTGCTACACCAAAATCATTAACATCAAATACAGCCATGCCTATAAATAGTGTTTCATTAAATATACTTTAAGTAATATTGGCTAATACTATCCCTTACTTCCTCATAAAGCCAAATGTTGATTTCAGAAGTGACCTCCAAGTAAGGTCTGTATCAACTTAATCCATCTTATTTTAGTGCCAGGATATGCCTTTTGCCCCTTCTGAGTAAGACTAAATGTATTCTTCCTAATTTGACAGCATGCTGACAGAGCGAGTATTATTGAAGAGACTGAGAAAAACAAGAAGGCAATACAGAGGCACAGTTTGACCAGGTAGGTGTAAGAAGCAGCATCTTGTTTGTAGCTGAATCTATAATAGAAAGAAATTTCTGCTGTATCAGTTAATTTTATGTATTGGGCTGCATGGGTATTTCTCTTCCTGCATTCAAAATCAAATTCTGGAAGTCTTGGTCTCCTTCAAATGGATGACTTCTAGATAAAAATTCCTTTGCCTTCAAATAACACAGGATTAGATGTGGGGGAGAAAAAGGTAATCAATAATCTTTATAAACTCTGTGGCATTTTACAGAATACACCTTTTGCTCCTAGAGGCTTCAAAACTAAAATAACCACTTTTCTGTACTGCTCATCTTTGGTTGGTCTGGGGGAACTCTATACCTGTTCTCTTCACAGGAAGAGAAGACTTAGCTATAGGGAACTCTTCACACCTCTGCGTGAATAGGCCTGGGATCTTTAGATATCTCTTCTTGCTGTCATGTCATAGAAAGAAGATAACTTTGGTTCTTCCTCGCAGAGAGGACTGCAGCTCTTCCTAAAAGGACTCTGACATCACTTGTTGCATTGGGCTTTACAGTCAGCCCTCAGCTCAGTCTGCACATAAGCTTTTGAAAAAAAGATTCTCTGTATTTGAGCTCAGGCCTTGGAGACAGTTAGAATTCAGAGAACAGCTAATTTTCCAGTATTACACTGTAGTTCTAACAGTACGAACCCTGAACTTAAAATCAATAGCCTATCCTGCCTTAAATTTCATCCATTCCCCTACAGAAGTTGCATATTGCATCTATGGGGCCTACAGGAGAGATGGGGAGAGACTCTTTATGAGGGAGTGTAGCGATAGGACGAGGGGTAATGGTTTTAAACTGAAAGTGGGTAAATTTAGATGAGATATTAGAAAGAAATTCTTTACTGTGGGGGTGGTGAGACACTAGAACAGGTTGCCCAGGGAAACTGTGGCTGCCCCATCCCTGGAGGTGTTCAAGGCCAGGCTGGATGGGGCTTTGAGCAGCCTGGTCTGGTGGGAGGTGTCCCTGCCCAGGGCAGGGGGTTGGAACTAGATGATCGTTAAGGTCTCTTCCAACCCGAACCGTTCCATGATTCTATGATTCATATCTAGTGGTACATCTTAAGCTAAGAATGAAAGAACACATAGTTGTTTTTGTCTCAGAGAAGTAGTGAGAATAAATTCTGTAAAGTTCTCATGTAGGTTATTATCAAAACAGGCAACTCTACCAAAGATATCTATGCTAACATGAGGGAAAGAATAACTTGTTTTGATAATTGTTGATTGCAGTGAATTGAATTGATGCACTCTTAGGCATATGAGGGATATAATTTTATATCATTCAAGTTAGGTCAAGATACCCTGAAGAGTAGCTAATTTCAAATGTGATACGTAAATCTAAATAATATTTCCTTAATGACACATAGTTTTTACAGTTAGATTATTTAGTTAGCAGAAAAAAAAAAATTGTAAAGGCAGGAAATTTTCTGCTTCATTCTAACTTGGTTGCAATATGTAAGACACTGTTATTCGTACCTGTCTTTAGCAGCTCTAGCATCATTTTCAAAGCCACTATAGATGTGAGTAGTGGGCATGCTAGATCAGAATCACTGTACCTTTTCCTTCCCATTCTCATGCATCCTTTTGGCAAAAATAAATATTTTTTTAAGAATTCAGTGTTAGTTTGGAATTTTGACAACTTTACTGATTTATTGTAAGAGACAGACTGTAGATTCCCTGACAAGGGACAGAAGGCCCTCTAAGCCTTCAATGGAATGCCTCAAACACTTGCAAGGAAATAAATAATGCAGGCCCGTCCTTCAAAGGACTGATAAGACTAACACTTCTGGTGCCTGAAAGTGTTGGAGAACTGTCTTGTGAAGACAGGATAGTTCTGCCATTCGTGTGGTGAGCTTGCTAGTTCTCAGTTCTTGAGGCCATTATGTTCCATGAGTGACCTACATCCTTGAAATGTATATGAAAGCACACACCACTGCATATGCTAATGAAGATTACAGAGATCATGCTAAACATGTATGACTATGGCACTCGTCTCTCCACCCAAATCATGCTACACATCACCTGGGAGAAGGGAGAAACCTGAGCCAAGGCTGTCCTCGGAACGGGGATGGACCATGCTAATTCAGCAAACATAAAAAGGGAAAATAAGAGCCCCTGGAGGGGGAAAAACGAAGAAAAAAAAGAAGATAGTGCCTGGGAAGATTCTTCCCAAGAAAGAAGACCTTACCCGGGAAGATTTTTCCAAGAGAGAAGAAGATTATGCCTGGGAAGATTCGCTGAAAATAACACTGGAACCAGGACAGGTGATCTCTTTATCTCTGTCTTGTTCTCTGTCTTTTCCTTTCTCTATCCCTCAGTTTCTCTTTTCTCTTAGAGTTGTAAAGTAACGGCTGGAGTTGTTAAGTAATGACCTTAAGTACGACCTATACCTGTTGTTAAGTAACACAATGCATACCTCACCATTTGCCATAATTTGTTATATACCTAACCAATTATTGTGGACTTGTTAAGACCTATACTAACCATTTTGGGAAGCTAATAAGTGTTTCTATATGGACCTTGAGATTTACCTCACCTTAGTCTGCGCCGTTGGGAATTTATGAATCTGAAGTCGGTTATCCCCCTTCTTTCCTGAGAGTGGGACGTGGCATTTCTATTTGTAGCTGTCTTTCCTTACACCTGGATTTTAATATTTTAATCTTAATTCATATTTGATTTGATTCATACATATGGTGATTACTGTGAGAGAGGTGCCTTCAATACAGCCCATCATTTATGAAGAGACTTCCTGAGAAACTTTTCTGTTCTGTGAAAGCTGGCTGGCTACTATGACTTATCGCTAACTTCATGACTAGCTACTGGGATGACCTGAAGGAATAAACCTCAACTCTCCAAAAGAAATAAAATCCTTTACTACCCGCCTGATGGATGACAATAATTGCGCAAACTCATGCAGCGCTATTATTTCAGCCTGTTAAGGTTAGTAAGCATGTATGATTGGATGAAATTTCAGGCAGGAATAGAAGAATAGTTTTTATAAATAACATCTAGGAAAAAAAGCACCCAAAAGATAAAAGACATCATAGAACATAAGTAACTAATACGTATCCTGTTCCCAATCCCAGTGACCATTACAACATTGGATTCACTTAGACAAATTTCAAAGAAAAGCTATGGGAATGATCAGAAAGCTAAACCCCCACAAGCTATGGGGAAAGACTGATTAAACTGCATCTAGAAGAAGAGCAGGAGGAGATGGGTACCTGATGATAGCAAAAAGATAAATGGGCAGATACTGCAAAGTTAAAGTGAAAACCTTGTTTTTCTTGGCCATGGCAGATAGGAGAAATCCTAACAGATATTTAGTTGCAACAACAAAGATTAAATTTTAATGTTAAGAAAAGCTTTCTAACAATAAGTTGAGTGAAGCACAGAAGATGTTTTCTCAGTTGCTTAGTCTTCACCACCTCTGTAAGAGGTTTTAAAAGCAGGCTAGGAAAGCAGCTATCAGACATGATATAAATATGGTTCATTTTATCTCAGGAAAATTAATGTTCTAGAAAGCCTCTTGAGATCCTTTTCAGCCTGAAGAATCCACGGTTGCATATGGAACAAAACCAGAACTCACGCCACACTACAGAAGGAGCACTAATTGCCACAACAACCATGAATCCTCTGATAGTTTATCAGCTGAACTTCGCTAACCCAACATATGTATTGCTCACATTGTTGGACCTTCTCCAACTCCTTCCAGCAAACGGGTTGGAAGACAAAAAGAAGGGACCCCAGGGAGACTAAGAAAAAATAATTAAATAATTTTCTTCTTTGTTACAGTGGCATGGCTGCATCCTTGACAATCAAATGATATTAGAAAATCTAAAAATAAGAAGTAGCTTGTTTTTTGTTGCTGTTGTGAAAGCGGAAGCTGTAAGAAAGGAGACGAGGATGTGGCCATGCAAGGACAGGAAGTAATATGAGCCTGACACACATCTTTTTTTCCAGTAATTCATTTGGTTTAGGTAAAAATATTATTTCATCCCATAAAACGTCTTCTCTTTGTTTACAAATATTTAAATCACATAGACATTTGTAGTAAAAATAATGTATTGATAGTTTTTAGGAAGCCACTAATTCACATATGTTTAGCCTGTCTTAGCTGAGACATTTAACTCCAGCATTAATTTGTAAACCCAACCAACCTGTGTTTCTGCACAATGTTAGTGACACACAGTACATAAAAATGAATGAGGGTGGCCAAGCACTGGAGCAGGTTGCCCAGGGAGGTTGTGGGTTCTCCATCCTTGAAGATATTCAAAACCCAGCTGGACACAAACCTGATTAACCTGCTGCGGGTTAACCCACTTTGAGCAGGGGTGTTGGAGGAGACAATCTCTAGAGATGCCTGCTAACCTCAGCCATACTGTGATTCTGTGATTAATAGAAAGATGCAGGCAATTTCAACGTTGCTGTTTCAGTGAAGTATCCAAATTTAGTTTAAGTCAGTCCAAGTTACGAGAAGGACTTGAACATCTGAGCTAATAGCCTCAGTTAATAGCAACTGACCATGTCTTATGTACATAACCCTATTTCATGGGCTTTTAAGAAAAATTTAATGAAGAAAACTGTATTCCCTTCAACATTCAGGTGCCATTTCCAGTAGTTGACATTCGCTGCCCTTATCACAGCCTCTGTCAAAAGCCAAGCAAAAAAGCCAAGTAACATGTTCAGTCTTTCACCTACTGTGATTTATTTAAGCTAGCACCAAGGTACCTCAGCAGCCAAAAAAGATGAGCCGTTTGAGGGAAAAGAGCTAGTAATATGAACAAGATGGAGATGGGATTCTTGGAGACTGCAGTTTGCAGAGCTGTTAGATGCATTATCTGTGACTGAAGGTTCACAGAGCAGATAATCAGTCAGCACAGACTATAATCTGGAACAATCCTTTTGTTTCACATTAGTCTTAATACAAACTCATATTAAAGATAAGTGCTGTCTTCTCAAAGACCGTACATAATCACAATTTTCCCAATCTCTACCACAGCTTGTTTTGTGCATCAAAGCCACCTTTGTTATGCTTTCTATTTACCAAGGCTGGGTCCATGAAGTATTGCAGGCTCTCCTGCAGCATGCACATCAGAAACTAAGACTTGTCCCAAACACTTGGTTGTGTTTGCCAGACTCTTTGACTTGCTCTTCTCCAGGACTGACAAGTAGCAAGTTCACTGGAATCTGACTTTCTGAGCCATAATAATTCAATGTTCCTAACCACGCAGAATACCTCCTGGTTCTCTCTCCCCTGTTGGTCACAAACTGCCAGTGCCTTTTTCAATTTCTTTTCTCTTCCGTTCCTTCATATCTGTCATGAACTCTGCTGGAAGCTTTGAATCACTCCCAGCTGCTGCTCAGTATTTGAAAGAGTGGATGAATGCTTTTTGTAAAGCACCGCAAGACACTTGTGGATAGTTTGTGGCAATATACTGTGCTCTCAGAGGCGATAAATTCTTAAAGGAAAATATATAGCTGAATTTTCAGCATTGGTACAGGCAGCCAGGATAACCTTTTTGTTTGTTTTTCAAATAACTTTAAAATTCTTTTTATTTCCAAAATCAAGTAAAATTTCTAACTTAGGAAGATTATGAGTTATTGGAAATGTCCAACAGTCTCATCTAAATTTATATATAAGGAAATGAGAGAAGGAGATGAGCAAAGGAACCAGATATCATGATGGAACATGTTATATTTTATCTAGTTTAGATACACCAGGATTGGGGATGGATCCCATATTTACCATGTCTGTGTGGAACCCACCAACTTCAGTGAAGCAATTCCTGATTTAGACTTGCAGTCAACAGCTCACAGCAAAGCATTGGTTTTGTCTGCAAAATCACCCTGCAAAAAATACTCAGCATCATGTCCCATAGGATAACAGGAGATCAATTCTCAAATCAAGATGGTGCTTGGTTTATGTTCTAAAGCAAGAAAACTAGCAGGCCTTGTAATCTCTGCCTAACCAAGATAACACAACTATAAGACTTGTTTGTGTTTATCTAACCCATTTTCAAATCTTACTAAAGGTTTCCTCAATTAATTCATAGACTCATAGAATCATAGAATGTGTTGGGTTGGAAGGGACCTCTAAAGGTCATCTAGTCCAACCCCCCTTCAGTAAGCAGGGACATCTGTAACTAGATCAGGTTGCTCAGAGCCTCATCCAGCCTGGCCTTGAATGTCTCCAGGGATGGGGCCTCCACCACCTCTTTGGGCAACCTGTTCCAGTGTCTCACCACCCTCATTGTAAAGAACTTCTTCTTAATGTCTAATCTTTTCCTGCAGCAGTAGACTCCTTCCTGGAGAGTTAATCATGCACAGTATAAATACATATATCCATTTAAAGTTTGTTGCTTTTAATTTCATCTATAGTGAAGGCGGAGGGACTTCAGACTCACAAGACAGCTCATCAGTTATGAAGGTTTATTTTTTTGAAATAAACTGAAGCTTTATTTTTTGAGACCCTTTTCACTGTCATAGCTACAAAGAGAACTTGTGAGTGAAGCCTGTTGTGATATCACCTTCTGAAGGCGGACGGATTCCATCTACAGTAAATGAAATGTTGCATTTGGCATTTTCTCTTCTCAGGGTGGCTCTGTACCAACACTGATACAATTATCTGAGTTCAAAACTGACAGCAGCAAAAAGTGACATATACTACATTCGTTTTTGGAGGTGGGAGTATGACTGGCAGGAAAATAGCTGATATTGCTGACCCCTAGGTTTTCATCATTAGCCTTGAACACTTATGAGCCATTAAAAAAGAATAAAGTAGTGCTGTAAATGTTCAACAGTTTGCATGTCTACTTGCTCTAAAAAAAAGTCCTGTGCTTGACACTAAAATCCAATTTCTCATCCTACACCAACACCAAATTTTCTTACTGAGAGATGCAGTTCCAGTCCTCTGCCCACTGACTATGCTGAATTCTCACTTTTTTGATATTGCAGAGACCAAGTTAATTTAGTTTAGGGAGTTTATTCATACAGAGGGCTCAATACAGTGTTTATGAAGTCAGTGACAGTCTATTTATTTTACTGGTTGTTGTACCAGGTCAGCAAAGAACAAATGCTCCTACTTTAAGTTCAAGTTACTCCTCATTAAAAGGAAAAGAACCCAATGAAAACAAATTGACAATCTGTAAAATAGAGGGCAATTTCAAGAGTGCTCATTTGATGGGATTGCATCAGCTTTGTCCTCACAAAATGACATCTGTGCTATGCAAGTAATAGTCTCTGACACGTGTGGAAGCCACATCTGGGGGCCTGTCTTGACTCTTCGCAGCAGGGTAGGAAATATTGAACTTGACCACCTCAAGGCTCAGGGCAGAGCTAGACCACAAGCAGTGGAGAAACAGAAGGAACTGGTACAACTGTATCTAGGCAAAAGCAATTACCATCCTGTGTTTGCTGAAACTCCTCCTCTGTTACCATTGGTAGCGGTATCTAACTTGATTTTCCTGCAATCTTGCAAAGAGGAGGAAAGAAAAAAATCAAGGAAGATTTACCACTTCCTCAGCCAGTCTGTTGCTCTAGACAGCTTATTTTTTTGCTTATCCCTAGAGCTGCCCCTGGTACCTGCTTTCAGGCCTATATGATACCAACCAGTTTTGGGTTCCACCAGAAAACTGTTTTAGTCCTGTCTGACATACAGAGGTCACATATATGTCTCTAAAAATGGACATAAACTCTAAGGAATGGCACCTTAAACAAGAGAGGATTTTAACTTAAGCCATTAAGAGCACAAACCTGGGATGAGAAAAAACACAGAATCTTCTAAAAAAAAATTGCACAGCTTTTTATATTAAGAACATGTCTTAGTTTCTAAAATGGAATAAGGGAAAGCTTATTCATTACTTTGAAAGAAAGTTCTCGGAGAAAGATGTGGCTTGTGTGTCAAAATGACTGACTTTTACAGATCATCATAATTTTTCTTTTAACATTCAAATGTGTATGGCTCAAAAAATATCCTGGTACAAATTTTTATGCCAAAATACAACCCTCATCTCTCTGCCTACACCCCCTGCCATTTCAGATTTCTGAAATGGAATAAGAAAAAAAAGCACTTAGAGAAGCCCCGGGTTGATCTTCTATCTGTTATTATACTTTTTATATTACTAACATCTTTTCTGTTACCCTTCTATCCAAACTTAATCAACTGAGTTCTGTTAATTCACTTTCACAGAAGCCCTCCTCCCCACCAGTCATCCTTTCATCTTTTTTGTTGCCCTTCTCGGGACCTTTTTATTTCTTTCACTTATTTCTTAGGACAAAGTAATCAAACCTGAATTCAGTATATATAGTGAGTGAATACAAGTGATTCCTACAGTAGCCTTAATATTTTGTAAAGGATTCTTCATTCAATTTTAATATGACCTTTGGTCTCACTTGCTTTGTTTAAGTCACTGCTAAACATTGAGACTTTGTTTTTCACTAAGTGCCCTTGCAGCCTCTCTTTTCTCTAAGACACTAGGTTTATATAGAGTTTTTCATGTTTCAGCAAAATGTCTTTTTGTCATAACCCCCTGATTCATTAAAAATAAAAATATATAGGGAAAAAATGACAGTTTTAACAAGAGGAAAATCTCAAAGCAACAAAAGAGTGCCTTTCTTCCCAGCTCTAGAATGACTAACAGTTTTATTGAAGGGTCTGCTTAGGCCATGGTAAATTGAGGTGAAGTCCTAACTCTGCCTAAAATGAAATTATGGACTTGCATCACTGTTTCAACTCATTTCATTTCATTTCTTTTCAGTACACTGTGTATGCACGTTGAACAAATGCCACGATTCCTATCTGGTTTCATCTTAATCTGATCTCCAGTGAACTGTATTTTCATATGTAGTTACAGGTGATTAAAACATTCTCTCTTTACAAGGAAAAGAAACAAAGCAAAGTAAAAAATAACTTTTAAATTTCTTTCAGAGCTGCTGGAATGCTCCAGAATATTTTCTTTTCTGAAATACACAAATATCTTTCTACCTTCTAAAAGCATTGTACTCAGCTAACGGAGCTACTTGGTAAAACAAAACAGAAAATGTTTGTGAATCTTTTTGAGCCTGTTAAGCCCACCTGAGAACACTGTGCCCTGCACACTTGACCTTCCATGAAGCAGGAGATTCAGTAGACAACTTCTTCCTCTAACAGAAAAGGGAAGTCTGCTGACTATATAACAACATTTACCAACTAGCATCTTTCTTTATTTCATCCATGAGAGACATGCAGATGATTATGTGATAAGCTTTATGTCAACAGAAGTGGATAAGTGGATGAAGTTCTTCATTTGGACTTTTTTTTGGAACTAACTTTGGAGAGGAAATTATAGTAAACAAAGATGTAGATTTACAGCCCTCTATTAGAGGTGGCCTGTATTTATGTCTTTGGAGATAACATAATATCTCACTTCCACCTAATATATGGAGTTCCCATTGGAACAGGAATCCTCTCTCTTATGCCTCCTTTACGGTCTACATGTATATTCATCTTTGCCCTTACAGGACATAAGATGGAAGGATGAGCTTAAAAACCATCCCTATTTTCTGGCTTTGCATGAACTTTCTTCTGGACCAAATCAAACATTAGGTGGTGTATTGCAGTACTTCCAGCTCTTTGCTGGCCGTTCAGAATGGCAGTTGCTTTGAAGACACTGACAAGCTCGTCTTCATCCAATTATCCAATTGCTTTCTTTTATGCCTACATGATTTCATCAAATATAGATGAAATTAAAAAGTGAACCCACAAAAAAATAAGGAGACATACAACCAGGTAGAATCCTGTATTGCTTTATCAAATTAGTCTCTTTATCTACTGGAAGCTAAGATGAAAAAATGTGGGACAGATTATTGTAGGTGTATTTTAAATCAGTGTGGCTTCATTGACTTCCATGAGAGCTGAGTACACAAATTCTTATAATAAAAATCTGTATCACTTGTAAATTCAGATAGTACTCTGCCTGTAATCAGGGAATGGAACATTAGCACGTGAAGCACAGCACATTAGCAAACAATAATGAATTGAAATATTGTCATTCACCTGGTTAAGCACAGGACAGAACAAAGTCAAGTGCTTTATGAAGTCTTTCAGGTTCAGATGCTCAGCTGGAATAAATCAATATTGCTCTAATTAGCTATGTTCAAGTTCATAATCTGTAAATCATGTCCACGGTTTGTTTTTTGGTTTGTGGGTTTTTTTTCCCCCTATATCAAAAGAAGCTTCTCTTTAATCCTGACTGATTTAAAACAGAGAATATTTATGAAATGTTGAGATGGATAAGAAAACAAGTTTAGACATAGCAACCTAGGTCCTTCACAGTTTGAAGAACTGAGGATTGTGCTTGTGTGGCTCTTGATTTCATCTCCATTTCACCCTGGTTCCCCTTAGAGGGATAACCTATTCTGCTTTATGTATACATAAATGTCCTTTAGGGCTGTGTTTCTTTCTTTCTCTAGCCATATAGAAAATAATGAGGTCCCCAAAGAAAGCCTTAAGGGTCTCCTAAACAAGCAGGGAGGAACAACTGGCTGTATTATGAGCCCTTGTGAAAATAGCAATTTGTTCATTAATCATGGAAGTAAAGCTTCATCACTGGAGAATTAAGCTTGCCTTACTCCGTTGATAACAACAAAAACACCTTCAACATGAGTGAAACATTCATCATGATAAGCCTGTAAATTCCATATAATGGCACAACATTAACCTTTTCCCTTTTCATTTTATGAAGATCTTGCTTGATGCAGTAGTTACAACTGATCTAATGCTTCCTTCCAAGGCCCCAAAAAAGAGGTAAAGTGGCACTGAATAAATTTAATGTCCCTGGAAAGTGTGTTTAATACATTTCTACTGATTTGCACATTGTATGTCTTTTTAAAGGGGTTTTGAACATTTAAGTTTCCTCTCATTATTAGCAACGGCTGAAATTACTTTAAAGCACTGAAAGTTGTGTAAAATATAATGATTTGTGAGACTGAGCCAAACAGTAGTACTTATTTAACAAGGCACATGTTGTTGGAACTTCAGCCCACAGTCAGGAAAAAAGTCATTAATGGCCTCAGTTATCAACTTCTTATCACCAGTCCCCAGCTACACATCTGTCTTTGGCAGGATTCAATTATTACTAGGTTAGTTCCTTTAACAAGCTCACCAGCTGGTTACAAGGGCAGGGAGACCTTATAGTGGCCTTCCAGTACCTGAAGGGGGCCTACAAGAAAGCTGGGGAGGGGCTGTTTGCAAGGGCATGGGTACAATGATGGGTAATGGTTTTAAACTAGAGCAGGGTAGGTTTAGGAAGAAGTTCTTCACCGTGAGGGTGGTGAGACACTGGAACAGGTTGCCCAGAGAGGTGGTGGAGGCCCCATCCCTGGAGACATTCAAGGCCAGGCTTGATGAGGTTCTGAGCAATCTGATCTAGTTAAAGATGTCCCTGCTGACTGCAGGGGAGTTGAACTAGATGGCCTTTAGAGGTCCCTTCCAACCCAACACATTCTATGATTCTAAGATTCTGATTTTATGCAGGAAGGAGGGTAGATAGCTGACATTCAATTTACTTGGCTTTAGGCTGCTGTAGACTCACGCCCTTAAAGTAAATCGTACAAGTTTGTGTAATTTGTGACATACTCTTACATGGCCAAGTTGGTATTATAGTCTAGAGTTTATGCTCCAGCATTTAAATAATACCCTTAGCATGAGATAACTATCTTGGATCTCATTATGATGGACAAAGATGAATCATGGGGCTAGACCTTGGGGTTTGCTTTGGGAACTACTGTGTAGCCTTTACTTCATAGGAAAAATGCAGACAGTCACAATAACATAGACTGTCTCTCTCTCCACATGCTTACCATAGAATCATAGAATACCAGATTGGAAGGGACCTCAAGGACTATTTGACCCAACCTTTTTGGCAAACCCATGGTCTAGACAAGATGGCCGAGCATCCTGTCCAGCTGAATCTTAAAAGTGTCCAATGATGTGAAATCCAAAACTTCTCTGGGGAGACTATTCCAATGGCTGATTGTTCTCATTGTGAAAAATTTTCCTCTTGTGTCTAATCAGAATCTGCCCAGATTTCGCCCTCATATACAATTTCAAATGAAAAAGCAAAACTTCCTGTGAAGAAAAAATATTTTAAAAATTGCAGTATATATCGTGTCTTTTTTATCTTAAGGAGATAAAGGGAGAATATGGAACCAGACTCTTCACAGATGTGCACAACAAAAACCCAAAAAAGAACCAGTCATAAGCTGTGAGAATGGAAAATCTCACTGGATAGAGCTAAAAAATTTTGCAAGGAGGACAAGCTGGAATGTG
This sequence comes from Larus michahellis, assembly GCF_964199755.1. Lineage (NCBI taxonomy): Eukaryota > Metazoa > Chordata > Aves > Charadriiformes > Laridae > Larus > Larus michahellis. The sequence goes on along the minus strand of NC_133896.1, from coordinate 6,167,008 downwards.
GTGCCTGAGAGGCTGTGGGACTCTCTCTTTGACCAGTTTCTGAACTGCAGTGGGCAAGGCACTAAACAACCTGATCAAAATTTGAAATTAGCCATGTTCAAGAAGGAGGCTGGATTAAAGACCTCCAGAAGTCCCGTGTAACTTGAATTATTAGATGATTCTATAACTTTATTATAAAAAAAAATGGAAATCTGGATACAATCTTCTCTTATCTCAATGACAAAGTGAGTGTGGCATTTATGACAGTATTAAGAAAAGTAGTATTTAGGAAATGGGAGAAAGTAGAAATAATAATAAACAAGTAGTTATGTCAATAAATATTTATATAAGCAACAGACATGGTGGAATAAAGAAAGATTCATGTTGGGACAGGGTACACATAATGAGAAAGAACGTCAGGAACGAACAAACAAAATTATACTCCTATAAGACTACTGGTATATGACCATGATGTTGCACAAAATGGCAGAAATTTTCATTACAAACTTTTGTTCAGCTTTTTTTTTTTGTTTTTATTATGATGTCATACTAATCATGACAAAGTAATTTCTAGTCCAGTAGAAAACAAGAAATTAAAATCACCAGATAAGGTTGTTTTGAATCCATCAGTTCTTTGAGATTTCCATTGCCCCAGTGGAGGTTTTTTAATAAATTTAGAAAATACTCAAGGAAGTCTAGAAGACTTCAGAAATACCTACTAATATGTCAAAAGGTGTTAAGGAAAATTATAAGCATGCTACCATGACATTAATACTCAAAAAAATACTTAAAGAATTAAAAACAGCGCATCCAAATGAGAAAAGACAGAGGGTGGCAGTAGGAGAAATTCCATTCCACAGAAAACTGGTCAGCAATAAACTTTATCTTGTGCAGAGGAGAATCAGAGTACGTCTGCTAAACTCAAGAAAAAGAGGTGAAAAAATGCTATTCGGTTTTATATGCTTCCAGTATCAATGTTTCCATTTCTTCCCCTTTGCTCCCACTTCCAGATACTTTGAGCATCATAAATAAGCATTCAGAGCCTTGTTTTTTCTTGCCATGAATACACAATTCAGATAGAAATGGATTTTTAAACAGCCAAATAGCTCACTGTTCACAATGAGAAACTTAGGCTGATCTGATTGATCGAGGCACTCTGTCCTGCAAAGGTTCCTATGAAAGGTCCTAGGTCCTAGTGGTTTGCCCTGAACTCCCACAGTGATACACTGGTAACAAGGCTAATATTATCTTTATAAGTACAAATCCAGACCTAAAAGAAGTAATAGGGAGATGAATTTACCTCAACATAGACCAGGGGAGGTTGATTCTGGAGCACTGTTCCCATTTTAATGTTCACAGATCAAAAAAGCATGTTAAAAGACTGGAATGGGTGCAGAGAAAGAGATACAGAAATTATTTGAGTGTCAGGGAAAACGGGCAACAGCTAGAGACTTAAGCAGCTCAAGAGGGTATGTCAAGCTGATTTTGACCCTAAATATCTCCTCAAAGAGAAAATACTGGATATAAAAATCTCCTGCATGTAGATGTGGGACCAGGACCAAACCACTGGAAGAACCCAGAGAAGTCCAAGCTGGATAAAATCCCATTTTTATTTATTTGTTGATAGTGATCAACAGTGACCAATTAAACTTTAGATTGTACAGTAAAGAGAAATAGAGGAATCATGGCCTCTGAAAGAGGCGAAATAAAGACTGGATGACTTTTAAGGTTCTGGAAGATACCATCAAGCATAGGTTACTAAGCTTGTTGTTAATTGAATGGAATTTAACTGTTTGTGGTAGTAAAGAAATTAGAAAAGATGGTTTCCTGTTCTCTTCTATTTAGTTTTAAATGCTCTAAGTTTATGCTCAAGGATACAAGTATGTGAGTGAAGCAGTAATAATGATCCTGCAGCTTTATACTTACCCCCTCAGCCACCCATCAGTTATATTTGTCCTTGTGTTAAGCTTTGAGAATCCATTTTAATGGGCCTTTCAGCATTAAATAGTTCATGTCATTTCAGAAAGTGTTACATCCATTGGGGGTCACACTGAGCAGCGCTGAATGTGACACTTGTGCAAAGGATGAAGATGTTATACTCCTGGTGTATACGTGCAGCGCACGCATAGTAAATAGGTAAAGCCTTTTGGTATGTGGGGACCATGACTTTTCTGGGACATTAATACAGTCACCAAGTGTAGGCTGAACTATGCTAATGTGCATTTCCATTTATTACCTGAGCTGGAAAAAAATAAAGAATCTGAAGTCAGTCTTGCTTGTAGTGAACATCCACATGGCAAAGTATCTGTAAAGTGACATGTCTCCATGTGGTGATACCACCCTCTCTAGGTGGCGAATGCATCGAGAGAGGAGGCTGCCATGCGCCCTGCACAACAGTCTCTGTTTCTGTCCTAGTTTGCACACCAAAGGAGCCATCAGCAGGAGAAAAAGGGGATGGGGAACCATTCAGGGATAGGCTAAAAGTTATAGCTTAATGTTTCTTAAAAGCCCATTTCTAATTGTACTTAGGATAGGCTTGGAATATATATGGTACAATGTTGAAGACCAGCTTGCCCTACAAGGTGGCACATTCTTTACCATGTCAGCTCTGAAGATTCTATAGATCTTCTTTCCGTTCCCTGTCCTGATGCTGTCTTGCAGCGTCTTTCAAGCAATCACTAGAGGTGTCATTAAGCATAAAGCTATAAGATGTTAATGGCCCAAGTGCGGCTATAAATCACAGTAGCTTCATATATGGAAGTGGAATTTAATAATATGGGTCTTGCAGGCTTGTGGTGTTTTCCTAGGGCTGGCAATTTGTATTGAGAAAAACACATCAACTACAAAAATACCAACTGTGCATATGTAGTGGTGACATTTCTTTCCCTTTTTTTCCTTGTTTATTGAGACAATTTTGCAAACGTGTTTCCTTGATTTTTTTTTTTTTTTTTCATTTTGGTCACATTAGTATCAGCCTTCAGAGGGTTTTATTATACAAAATCTGCCCCACCTTGAGATGCAATTAAGTGAAAACTGTTGTAAACACCTCCTATGACAAGCAGAACATCTATTTTCACCAAAACTTAGTTTTATTTTGCTACAGTGTTCAGTCAGCAAAAAAAGTACAGGGCAAAACAGATGGAAAACACAGGCAAGGTTACAGTGGTCCGCACGGAAAACAAAGCTGCTTTGCCACAAGTTCTCTTCTACTTGCAACACTACTAACAGATTTGAAGGAACAGGCTGCACACAGGATGGCTAATTGCATTCCCTTCTTACCTTGGTATAAATTATGTGAGTATCCTGATAGTTTGAAGGAAAGGGAGATGTTAGTATGCTATGTAGACTCTGCCTTCTTTTGTATGCTCAGCCTTTCGTGTTCCCTTCAGGTCCCTTTTTTCTTTTTTTTTTCCCTTCCTGTTCTGGATGAAATGCTGAGCAATGAGGCTCTGTGTTGGAAAGATGACACGCATACCCCTGAAATTTTCATCTTGAATTATCTTCAAACACCATAGGAACGCAATTCAGAATCAGAGTTTTTAATTTGTAATCTCAACTGCAAGGGAAAGTTTTAGGGATGTTGCTGAATCCACCTATGAATTACAAATTCAGTTCACAGTCAATTGTTCCCGTCCCCATGTGCCAGCAAAAAAGACATGTATACAGATTTTTGATTTCATGTATGGCAGTTTTATGCCACTGCAAGTTATGTGCATTCTTCTAAACAAGACAGAGCCAGGACATCGGTTTAAATCACTGTGTATAGATGTTGGAGGATTTTTAGTACAAAGGGGTCATCCTGTGAACACTCCAAGCACCGAAGAATTGCTAACAACTATGTAGGCTTTGTTAGTTTGAAGGCTATGTGAAAACATTGTAGCGATGTTAGAAATGCTGAGAACAACAAGATATGAGAAAGTGTGCTGAATTCAGCGTGCGAAATGTAGAACTTCACCCAGGATATAGGAGGGGTGATTGTCCACGTGGACAGATGCTTTAAGCCAATTATAATGTGTTGCTTACCGCATGCACAGCTCATGCAACCGATCAGCAAATTGTCGGCGCGTGATGCAGAATCAGAACGTCTATAATAACTGAGCTATCTGTGCAATAAACTGGCATTAACCTGATCACTTTGGTCATTGTGTTATTGTCCGAGCCTTCCGCGTCGACATATAGAAGCTATCATTAACAAGTAAAAAAAAAATTATTAGTGCTACACAAAAAATACATTTTTTTTTCCTCTGTGTGTTCAAACAAAGATGATTTAGACCAGGCTGGCTGGGGCTTTCAGAAACCTGGTCCAGCGGGAGGTGTCCCTGCCCATGGCAGGGTGTTGGAACTAGATGATCTTGAAGGTCCCTTCCAACCTAAACCATTCTACAACTCTATGATTCATTCTATGATTTTTTTAAATGATATTACAAGTCTTAGAAGAACCAAATCAAAACTTTTCTCCATTGGTTAGCTGGTATACGTGGGAATAACACTGACCTAGAAGAGCTTATTTTCTCAACGGATTACACACAAAAAAACCCCACTGTTAGTCAAAGTACAGACATTTTTAGTGGAATCTCTCACAGAACTATGGGAGGTCAGGTTTCCTTATGCAGTACAACTTACATACACTGTTGCTTCTTCCAGAAAGAGTGAAACTTTCCTAGCTCCTGATTGACATAACGCAACACTTCCATAAAGTTCAGTGGAACTTGTAGATTGTACATAGATAATATTCCCAAAATACTGCAAAATTTGCATATCATTAAACTCTAAAGGAGGTTTAATTAAAAATTAACACCAGCAAATGTATTTCTCTAGCAAAGTGAAGTACTGAAAACATATATGTTTTTGATACAGTGATAGATTTAGAAACAAAAATCTGCAGGAAACACTGGCATTGCAAAACTTGATTACACTACAAAGCTGAATTAATCATTGCATTTGAATGATCTGTAGATTTATTTAAAAAAAGCCCCAACAAATAAACAAACAAAAATTCCAAAACCACAAAAAAAAACCCAGGAATCATCTAAAGCCATTTCCTTTTGTTCTGGATTTTCATTTCGCATATTGAAATTATCGTTTCAGAAAAATAACTGAAAAAGTAAATTCAAAATCATGTAAATCAAAATCCCAACAGGTCTCTACCTACGAAACCCATTCCTGCAAAACATTTCACTTTCAACAAAGGCAGTTTCTATAAATGTTATTTATAAAAGGAAAATGTTTTCTTATCAGAGGAAAACAGGCTGTGAGAGGTCAGAAAACACTGAGTTCATCCAGCCATCTGCCCCTTAATTGGATCAGCTATACCATGTCACTTTAACTACTGTTTTCCTCTTAGAGGTCTTTCAGAACAGGTTAAATAATCTATTCTAGTACTTCATCACCGTGACAGGAAATTTTTCCTATTGTCTGAACTAGTTTTGTTTTTTTCCTGGTGAAGTTTAGCTTTTTATTTGTGTTGCATCCATCATGAGCATGGAAGACTAGTTTCTCCCATCCTCTCTGCAGAATTATTCACGTTATATTTGAAATCCAACAGGTCCATTTCCTGTCTTAGTTTCTCCAGCTTAAATAGCTGCAGTTTCTTTCACTGTTTCTACAGAGGTCGTATTATCTAGAGAACACAATCATTCTTATTTGAAATGTTTACACCATTTCCATTATCATGTTTTTAACCCCTTGGACTATACTTCTAAAATACAGATAGATCAGAATCACCGTCACCTAATTTATAGGGTTTTATTGTTTTTCTGATTGGTTTTCAGCCAAAGCATGAAGTTTCTTCTCAGCAAAGCACTTGAATTTCGGTCACCTGGAACATAATTTCTTTGCTGCTGTGTCCTCCAATGTGAGAATATTTATTATCATAAACCAGCTATTTTTATGAAATATGTATTTGAAGAATATGAATTTAAAACCAGGGCCTACTCCTGGTTAAGTTGGTGCGAAAAGCTCCATGGGAATTTAGTAGAAGGGGAAACAAGCCCTTACATTGCAGACGGGCAGCAATTTCTGTTGACTGTAATGGGCTCCAGGTAAAATCTATAGGCAAAGAGTTAAAGAAGAATTTAGAATATGTTCGGACACTAATAATGGCAAAAACCATTTTATTTCAATAACTAGAATGGCAAAAAACAAATCAAAACAACAACAAAAAAAAGGGAGACACTCTTTCTTCCTAGGAAAATAAAAATTGCTATCCGACACAAGATCATAGAAACACAGAATGGTTTGGGTTGGAAGGGACCTTAAAGATCCCTTCCTCTGCCATGGGCAGGGACACCTCCCACTAAACCAGGCTGATAAGACCAAGATAAGAGTAGGAAGTTTATTTCTTTGCTAAGAGCACATATAAGGTGCATGGTATATATGCCTTATATATGCCTTATATATGCCTTATGGAGACTCTTTGCCTACAGGTTATTCCAGTCTCTTTTGGTTACAATTCATCATTATATGCCTGTCCTCTCCCTGACTCCAGTCTTTAGCTCTCCAATCTTACTAGCAGGTGAATTACGGTGAATGGTGAAATATCTGCTGTTTTGCTCGCAGCCCCGACTGCCAAAGACAAGTAATCTCAGATTCCATATTCAGATATAGAATACAGGAAAGCTACTTGAAATATCTGTCTTAAACAATCTCTAAAGTCTTAAATGGAAAGTAAAAAGAGTGGCTGAGATCGTGGTAATAAAGTAATGCTGTAAGATATTGCAGCTTCTGGGACAGAGTGTGTGTGCTTTTTTTTTTTTTTTAAATTAACATTTTGAATTTGCAGTGTTGAATGATGCATAATTTGAGAAAAAAGATTTTTGATGCTCCTAGTTCCTATAAAGACCCAAACAAAGTCCTGGCCTAGTGAAGGAAATGACAGCCTGGCCACTGATTTATACAGGAGCTGGATTTCACACTGGTATGTGTTACTGTGTGCTGTTAGCGTTAACTATTATTAAACCTGCAACCTCAATTGCTGTATTTTCTGGGTTTTATGGATTTATTGCATTATAATATACAATAGCAAAGCGAAATATTCATCAAGATGCATAGGATGAGAAAACAAAGGAAAAATAGACTTTTGTTCCTCTGTAGAAAGAACTTGTTTCTTACTTGCCAGCGCATTTCTTCTAAGTAAGTGACAAACAGGAAAGACTGGCAGATTCAAATCAGAGGTTAAGCAAAGGGTAGCTAAGAAGAACAAGAACCAACTACCTTTGTTTAAAAATAGAATTAGAATGAAGCTAGCAACCTGAGGGAATTGACATGAAGCAGATTATAAGGAAATTGGGAAGGTTCTTTTATTACAGTTAAAACACAGAAGAAATGAAAAAAGTGCCTGCGTTAAAAGGTTCCAGTTCTGACTTCAGCCAAGCAGAAAAGCTAGTGGTATCAAACCATTTAAGATTAAAATGAAAATTGAAGGCAAACAGAGATCATCCATTCCATGATGTCCTTTTTCTGTGTGCGTCTTATAGTGATGCAAATATACAAAGTTTTATGGGATGTATTCCTTCCCTACAAGATGGCCAATTAAAAGGTTCATGTGCACTAGAATTTTAAAATTAAAGCAAAACTAAGCACCCCTTTCATTACAATTGACTTTAAAGGTTTGATTCTTATTCGAATTAGACTCTCTAGTTCAACTTCTCGTTTTCATTTGCAAATTGCTTTTGATTGAATACTGACGTCAGAGAAAGAGAATATTTTTCAAACAGTAGTGGGGGGGGAAAATGGGTGGATAGTGCAATAGGAGAAATGGTAATTTCACAGATCCCTGCATGCAGTTACGAGATGCTAAGGTGCGTTAGACTTGCTCACTTTATGGCTTGTGTGTACTCATCAGTTCTGCTTTTAGTAAAGACTGCTCAGATTCCACAGTGAGGACTACTGTTGATTGTAAATAATCATATTCATTGTGACTCAGCTTAGCAAATTATCTTTTGAAATTGGTAATTTCTAGATACAGTCAAACAACAGAATTCTTTCCTGTGGAAAATTGCCTTTTTGATGAAAATCCTGAAGCTTTCGTTATCTGACAAAAATTGAAAGTTTGAGGAAAGCAGACACTGTAGGCATGTGTTTAATGAAAACACAATTTTCTGTCCAAAAAAGTTCACAGAAAATATTTGGCAGACCCTAATCATTTATTTCTTGCCTTGTACCTAGCTTTTCCTTCCTATGTCACATTACTGAGAAAGTTGTAAAACGATAGAATCTGGAGTATTCAGGCTCCCTTAATCCGTCTTGGTCTAGTTCAGGACGAGACGTAGTACACAGCTTTCAGTAGCTTGCAGCTTCTGAAAATATATAACAGATGGCCAAAACCGACTTTTTTTCTCTTAAAGAAGTATGAGACCTCCTTTAACACTGATGACTTCTGGGGACATGGGAGACATAATAGCTTGGAAATGGTTTCCCGTGCTCTGAAATGCTAAATGATGACATGCGGTTCCTCGTTTAGTAAATGTGGGCTGGGTAAAGGTCTCCTGCAGCGTTCTGCAAAATTGCTTTCTATGGATGGGCAGGTCAGCAGGTAAAGGGATTTCAGCTGGCAGTCATCAGTGCACTAATGACACAAAGCAGCTCATTTTCCCTGTGCGTGGCTGCAATTGGTATGTAGATAAAAATCAGACAGTTGAAAATTTCATTAGAAAAGGTAGTCTGATCTGTGTGCTTGATTCCTGCTATTTAAAGCTCTGTTCCTCATCGGCTTGCAGGTGTTTGTTCTTGATCTGCTCAGAGTCCACCAGAAACTGCTGTTTCTCATTTATACTTACCTATAACTATTTGTTCTTGATCTGGACCTTGTAATTTTATTTATTGTGACCCTTGGCATGGAGGACCTTAACGCATTAGGTCTGAGGCAGCCCTTGAAAATCACTCAAAAATGGCAGAGCTCTGTGCCCTGACTGTTAAACAATGATTTATTTCTTCTTTGTTGACTTTTGGTTTTTTTTGCTGTTTTTCTTTATGTATAGATCAGGGCACTATTATTGACCAAATAGAAAAGAAAAAAAAGAACTAAACACATTAAGTTTAATGGTACTGCCATTTTTCATATAAAGCCCTAGTTACTTTAGCAGGTAGTGTGTATGAGCTCAAAATCAACCATACTCGCAATAAGCAAGATCATCTGTTGACAGCATGTCAACATACTAGCAACAGTTAGAAACAAGCTGGAAGCTTGGTCAATTGCTCCTTATCTTATTTATGCCAATCTCAATTAATTTAAATTTAAAAGAATACAGAGTATTCATCTCAATGGTCTTCTGCAGCAATAGATCCCATAGTTTTCCTGGTGACTTCAGAAAAAACAAATTGTTCTCTAAACTTGATCTAAATATAGATACAACATAGTTATTTCAGAGCTGATGTCAGGAAGACCTCGACTGGAAGGACTCAAGATGCAGTTATATGCTTTACCTCTTTTCTCCTAATAAAAAAAAAAAAAAAGCCTAAGATGTTATCCGTGAAATGAACCAAATTCCACTCTGTCGTGCTAGGACACTACTTGCCGTGATATCGAAGTGTATGATCATATCTAACAAAAAGATTAGGAATGTTTTATCTTTGCACACAATAGACCTGTTCTGCTAGAGGAACCAAGATAGACGCTGAAGGCAAAGATGAGCACATTGAAATATATGGAAAACCTTCATATCCATCTTCACTATAATAGAAGTCTATCCAAGTGATTGAGGCTAGATTCTGACAAGGGGTGCCACATCAACATCTAGTTTCCTTTTAAAAAAAGGACCCACTTTTACTCCATAATGATATTAATTTAAGGAAGGTTATCCAAACTCTCCCTGTAGTTCTTTCTTTACATACCATTAGTTAATGCAATTAAACACACGGCAGGCTGAAAGTCAGTAATGCCCCATGTATAATAATAGTGTCTAAGTGGCATAAGTCTATATGTAAGATGAAGTATAAATTCAATAACATATCGAGGAGGTAATGTCCAGTGTAAGTCCCCCAGCAGTCATTTTTCCCTTCTACAGTGGAGTCCTAACACTAAATCAATTCCTAATGTATGAAATGCACGATCAGTTTAGTTTCCCTTAGTGCTGGTTTAATTGCTGCCGTTCTTGGGGGAAAAAAAAAACAACCAACAAAACAACCACAGGCAACCAATGAAAATCAGTATTAAAGAAAGAACAGAGTCAGAACTCTCCTCTGAAATATAGATGTTGTTTAAGCCCAAAACCTGACTTGAATTGTACACCTAAAATCAAGGGCTAGAACATTTCTACACTCCTGCTTCATGTATAGAGACGAATGAATATAGGCTAATCTAAATTGTAATTTCATAGGTTGTTTATACTGCATAAATAAGGTACACCGACTGTTTGAAAGGCAATTTGAACTAAAAGGTCTCTGTATTGAATCCTAAAGTATTTATATTCAGGTTTTTACATTGTGTTCTGTTTTCAGAATCATTGGTGAATTTGTTAAATCACTGGTGTAGTTGTTAAGGTTTAAAGCAAATGTAATATTGCATGATACTGGCTACCCTTAGACTCTCTCCTTCAGTCTAAATGTTTGTAGCTGAACACAAAACTTTTGCCATAGCCATCTTTACTGAACCAAAACAAACTGCAGTGAATTCTTGTTTAAACTCCATCAGCCATGATGATTATGCTATATTTGTAATGAAGCAAGGCCACTTAATAACACTGCAAGGACACATTTCATAGTGTGTAATAGTTTTTACTGTATATACGATTCCACATGTCATTAGCCAGACTTTTCAAATGTGTTCCAAGCAGCTTACAGGAAAAACACTAACATGCTGAAACAAGATTATTAGTAAAATCAATATAACTGAATTGGCAATTATTTTTTTTTTTCTACTTGCTATTGGTAACTACTCTAGCAAGACCAGAACAATATAATGTTAATATATTGTTCTGGATGTCTGCAGTGCTCAACCAAAAACCCCAGCCCTCATCAGAGGTATTGGTTATACTACGTCAGGGTTTAATTAATGTTTTATTCAAGTTTATAGGCATAATAACTCATTTTTCTCATTCAGGTAAGAAATTTTGCATAAAAAGAAATTATTTTAACAGCAAGACCTGAGCCTCAGGACCATTCCCTTTAAGCCAGAAACCTAACGTACCTGGTTCCTCTTCCCTTGCCATTTTTCCACCCCCTGGCATCCCTGGCTTCATAGCGAACTCAAATAGACCAGACTTATAGCTATAATATCTTGTGAACAATTCACTTTTTTTGAGCCAGCCCCTTCCCACATTCTAAATCTTACATTCCTAATTGCTCAACAGCATTATTTCAACAACAGATAAAGTGTCCAATTCTTCTTCACAAAATCACAGAATCACAGACTGGAAGGGCTGGAAGGGACCGTCGGGGTCATCTAGTCCAACCCCTCCTGCCAAAGCAGAGTCACCCAGAGCAGGCTGGACAGGAACGCACCCACGCTGGTTTTGAATGTCTTCAGAGAAGGAGACTCCGCCACCTCTCTGGGCAGCCTGTTCCAGTGCTCTGGCACCCTCAAAGTAAAGAAGTTTTTCCTTTTTTTCACATATCCTTATGTTTACTTTTTCCTTATATTCTTCTGCCTTTACTTCTTCTCTAGCTCACCAGGAAAGACCCTCGACTGGGAGTAGTCTGAATATGCCAAGTGTGAAGGTGACTTAACACTGCTCATATGTCAAAATATGTGAGGGTTTTCTCCATCAGGGTATGAGCTTGTATGAGAGTAAGGGGTCCCTCAGAAAAAGAAGAGAGACCATGTTCTGGAATAAGAACATACAGCTGTCTGGGGTCGGATCTACGACTTCTCGTTCTCATGACAGAGAAGATAGAGGAAGGAAATAAAACTATGTGGACTTTTGGTTAGAATTGCCTGCCGTAAGGAAATACTTCTAGTCAGTATTTTCATCTGCCTGTCTTTGAGGAAAGCAGAACTGGATTCTGACATGTCGTGGAGGTGGGGAGTTGGGAGGGAGAAGTTAGGTAGGTAAGTGACTGTTTTGGTGACTAGTGATTGGGTTAAGATGATTTGGGGGATCTGCGACAAGGAGGGAAAGAAAAGCTGTGTTTGTGCCTTTTGGTAGCTATTGTAATAACACTAAGACCAGTGAAAAAAAGTAAGGAATTTGACTGCAATTGCTTATAGATATTTATCTGATTATGTGTATTCCTTATTAGAAATGCTTACTTCAGACTCTTCTGATAATTATCTTTGAGCAAGCAGTCTATTTTATGACTGGGTATGTAATACGATACACTGCTAACATATTTTGCCCTTGGGTGACTGAAATACTACTATTTAACCATTGTTTATCATCATTCCTCCTTACAGATTTAGATATGTTATTAAGTTGCTTAAATAATCTAGTTCTTTCTTTGATTTCAGCAGGGGTGGACCTGCTGGAAAGCAGCTCTGAAGAAAAGAATCTGGGGGTCTTGGTAGACAGTAAATTATCCATGAGCCAGCAATGTGCCCTTGTTGCCAAGAAGGCCAACGGAATTCTGGGCTGCATAGGGAAGAGTGTGGCCAGCAGGTCAAGGAGGTCATTCTCCCCCTCTACTCTGCACTGGTGAGGCCACAACTGGAATACTGTGTCCACTTCTGGGCTCCCCAGTTCGAGAGAGACAGGGAACTACTGGAGGGCAACAAAGATGATGAAGTCCAGCGTAGGGCAACAAAGATGATTGAGGGATTGGAGCATCTCCCTTATGAAGAAAGGCTGAGAGAGCTGGGACTCTTTAGCCTGGAGAAGAGAAGGCTGAGGGGAGACCTTATTAACCTTTACAAGTATCTAAAGGATGGGTTTAAGGAGGATGGAGCCAGACTATTTTCTGTGGTTCCCAGTAACAGGATGAGGGGTAACGGGCACAAGCTGGAACATAGGAAGTTCCGATCAAATATGAGAAAAAACTTCTTTATGGTGAGGGTGACAGAGCACTGGAACGGGCTGCCCAGGGAGGTTGTGGAGTCCCCTTCTCTGGAGACTTTCAAGACCTGCCTGGATGCAGTCCTGAGTAATGTGCTCTAGGCAATCCTGCTTTAGCAGGGGAGTTGGACTAGATGATCTCTAGAGGTCTCTTCCAACTCTGAAAAAATTCTGTGATTTCAGCAGATCTGGAACATGAGTGGTTTTTTCCCCCTCTGCATCTGGATCTTACTAATTTACTTAAGTAGCACAGGAAGGACTGAAAAAAAGAGTTAGAGAAACTTTGAAAGGGATATTTGCATGTTTATATCCTGGTCTTGCAAAAAATTATATTCTTGCTTAACTTCACTCATATGAGCAATCCTATTTTTATGTTTACAGACAAGAAATAAGATCAAGACAATGTGTTACTATTAGCAAATTAAGGACTAGAAGGTGTTGTAAAAAGTTTTCTCTCTGTGTGTGTATGCGCAGAAAAATACCTAGAAATAAAAGAAAAGAGGAGGGGGAGCCTTTCATTTTTCATGCGCTTCATCTGGAGGAACTGATTCAAAAATTGAAAAGTTTAACAAAAGGCAAATAAGTTGCTTTTGCAGTTTTCCACAAGAATAATCCTGTGGACCTCACTTGAGATAAAACCACTATCTCACCAAGCAAAAGTTTGACTAGCTTTGCTCTGAGACACAGTGCGAGACTTTTCTTTTTATCAGAATGATTACAAAAAGCAAAAGACATACTGGCTTGAGTTTGGACATTTTTGTTAAAAAATAGATAGAATCCTAATCTAGTCATATAAGATTTGTTTAATTGCAGACATGTATTACTCTTTTAGACTTTTTGGGGTCAGTATGGAAACATGGTGCAAAATGTTTTCCTTCTTTAGGAACAGTCCATCTCACTCAGGGTAGGCAACTACTCTGCTCTGATCACTCTGTCTTCTGTTAATATGAAGAGAAACAAATCTTGCTAACACATAATTCAATCTATTCTGAAAAATCTAGACTAGCTGTGGTGAATTGCTCCCTGTGCTTTTCTGTCTCTTTCTAAGGACTACAGAGAAAGTCCAGAACTGAACTGTGTCTGTCCATGTTGTACATCTGCTGATTTATTATTTGGATCTTGAATGGTCAGATAATAATCAGAGCTCACACTTCTACAACTGGAAGGATTGATGTATACTGGGTCTGCCTGTGAGCTCAGGACTTATAACACCAGAGCATTTGACTTGGTACTCCTAAAATGTTCAATTTCTCTTGCCAGTATGAAAAATACGATGAGCTGTGTGATACTTGCTAAGTGTTTAACTTTGGTTTTTTAGCTGTAGTATTAATAGTAGGCATTTTTCACAGGTTTTATCCTTTTTCATGCTATTTGCATCTCTTTGACATGATTGAAAGAGTGAGTAAAATCTCTTTGGATTGTAGCTGCCCACACAAGTATCCACTGTTTGACTGAGTTTGCAAATTGTTTATGGCATTTGAAATGTCCTAGGATATTCTGGTTTTCCTCCGACTGCTATTGCAGAAGACCACAATCTTTTGCATATCCTGTTTTATTTGTCATCTCTGTGTCGATATATTAGGTACCTAAGATGCCTCAAATAGTTTTTTTTTTTTTAGTTTCTAGTTTTACACACTGAATCATGAGTTGAGGGAGGTGATTTAAGACAGCTATCACAGCTTCACCGAGGGCAAATCCTGCCTGACCAATGTAGTGTTCTTCTAGGATGGAGTGACTAGACTACAGTGGACAAGTGACAGATTATGAATGTCGTCTAGAAGGATGTTCTGTAAGGCTCTGCCACAACATCCTTCTCTCTAAACTGAAGATGTATGGATTTGATGGAGTGGACTGTTTGGTGGATGAGGAATTGGTTGGACGCTGACATCCAACGTGTGGTGGTCAACAGACACAATGGGACAATGGGACTAAAAGAGGGGAGATTTAGACTAGATATAAGGAAGAAATTTTTTACGCTGAGGGTGCTGAAACCCTGGGACAGGTTGCGCAGAGAGGTGAGAGATGCCTCATCCCTGAAAACATTCAAGGTCAGGTTGGATGAGGCTCTGAGCAACCTATCTAGTTGAAGATGTCCCTGCTCATTACAGGGGGCTTGGACTAGGTAACCTTTAAAGGTCCTTTCCAACCCAAACCACTCTATGATTTTGTAGCTTCTGTAGCTTTTGTAGATTTTGTAGATTTTGTATGATTCTGTAATTCTATGATTCTAAGAATCATGCCAGGTTGAGAATCATATAATTCTATATAGGTGTCTAGATGTAGGCTCCTAACTCTTTTGATTAGATCTTCATTACATAGCTTGGATCTTCATTATAAGCATGAAATGCATGGCAGCTGATTTATCACTGCAAAACTGCAGGTTGCTTTGAACTATCTGAGATATCTTCATGGGACCGGCAAAGATAATACAAGACCTACAGGGAAACTGCATCACTCCAGCTTGGAAAATAGCGGCTTCTTAAAATACATAAGAAGCTTCTGTGCAGGCAGCTGGATTGAAACTCTACTTGACAGGAAAACTCCTAATTTGCACTCCATTATTTTTAGTTTTCGATATTTCGAGAAGACTACAAGAGAAGAAACTTTAGGGGGGAAAAGCAACCTATTGAGTTATATGGGACCTAATATAGACCTGTCCAGTGTGTTCCAAAAGGCTGTATTTTACCATTACCTGGATGTTTAACATTAAGGAAATATTCAGTCATCTTGTTGGCAGGAATCAAGAATCTTTTGAAAAATGCATGACCAGTCTTTGGTGCAATTCAGTCATCTAGACATAGGTGTTTAGCTCCACCTAAACCATCTACAAGCTCCAAAACACCTACCATTCTGCTGTGGCAGCTGGATACCAGGTGGGAGCCCCTCAGGAATCTCAAATGGCATTATGTGCCTACACTCAGGAAAACGTATCACCTCCTCTAAGTCTTCAGGTAAATAAAATTAACATTAAAAGCATTTAGAGACAGGAGGATTTTTAATTCATTCTGTTTATCACTTATTATTTAAATATAGCTTCATAAGGCAAACAAAGCAGAGTGCCTGTACCCCATTATCTTTTTATATTCTAGAAAAAAATAGACAATGCACAGAAAGTGTCTAAAATTGAGCAGCTTGTGGTTATGTTGCTATAGTTACAGGACGATCAGAGGCTTTGCTAAGCCAGAAAAAGAAACGAGCAGTTTCAAATAGTTTTGCACCTAGTCACTGCAGATAGTGCTACATTTCCAAGTACGCTGTCTTGGTCTGTTTTGCATTGGTGAAATGTAAAGAAGCCATTTGTCTCCTGAAATTTCTTATGAATAAAAAAAACCTTTGCACTTTACATCTGAGAATTTCCATGTATATTTCAAATAAGTAAACCAGCTGCTATTAATAGGCATGGTCAGAAAATGGTTTTATTTTGTTTTTCTCAGAAAAAGTCCTGGTTTCCATTTTCATTACAAAATAAAGCACTTAATATTTTTGTGGCTGAAGATCTAAAACTTCTGCTTCCCAGCTAAAACCTGTTATCTATAAATAGATATGTAAATCAATAATATGTTTCAGTTAAAACTTACGTTTCACAAGAATAAATACAACCATGTGAAATGGTCAGTTTGAAAAAAAACCCAACACATTTGTCACTAGAAACAATTCTTATTGAAAATACTAATAAACATTCTACATTTTTAAAAATAATTTCAGTATGGTTTATGGGTCAAAAATGCTCACCCAGAGATGTCAGTGCTGGAGACTACGACAGAACTTGGAAAGTCCTGATGTGAATTGGTATGGAAAAACATAGAAAAAGAATTGCATTTACGCCAGCTGATAGTCTGCGCCAAAACTTTTATCCCCTTCTTTATAAAAAATCTTAAGTTTGCTTTTGCATTATGTTTCCCTAAATGAATTAAAAGCTTTTGTACCTAAATGTGAAGACTACAGAAGACTAAACAATAACAAATGATATTTCTAATACTCTCAGCTCCTCTTCAGTGAATTCTCATGCAGGCAATGAAGAACCTACTCCTCCTAAACTTGTCCATCTTTCTTTGTATATTGAAGTGTGTGCTGCAAATCTTCTACTATTTCGCTTTAGTTTATTCTGTTGTAAGTGTGTCCTACCACCATCTAAAAAAACTCCACTGTAAATTTAAATATGTATTCTTTTATAAAAACTTTACTATAGGGAATGGCTACCTCCTATTGAAACCAGTGAGATGGCAAAAGGAGTTGATTCAGGCTTGGAAGAGCTTTGTTTTAAAGTGAAGAAAGAAAGGACCTGAGCTGAAATAAGGCAAGGAGATTAGTTACAGTTTATCAATCAGGACCTGCCCATTTAAAGCACCTCAGAAGGGGTATGGAAGATGATTATGCTGCAGTCCGCAAGCTCTTTCCACATAACTCTTGCGCATGGGGCTTGTAGGCTTTTGCAGGCTGATCGGCCTGCTCTGAGCAGTGGGTTGGATGTGATCCAGAGATCCCTTCCAATCAAATTATTCTATGATTTATGCTGCCTCTCAGATATCCTGGCTCTGGTGGGTCAGCACAAAGAAAAACTCTTTTCTACCTCCTTTGAATTCTGATACCGACCTTTGCTATGGAAAAAGAAGAGCAACTGAAATCCCTAGATGCTAAATCAGATGTGGCCTCCAAATAAAGGCTCATATCTCAGACCACATCCAACAAGTCCAGACTTGTTTTCTACTCAAATCTAAGCTTGTGATGACCTTTGTGAGAAAAACTTAGGCTCCTGCTGATATGTAAAGGAAACAGTTATGCATCTGCTTGTCTCTGTATCATTTCTGACATTATGACAAGAGCGCCACATATTTCTTCAACAGAACCCCATCACCTACAGCAAGTAAAATGAGCCCCTGACCTCAAGCTGCTCTCAGTTACAGTAAGCAGGATTCTTGGGTTTGGTTCAATAGCATCCTTAAAGGTCTAATACTGTATGTTGAGAGACATACATATGATGTAGCAGATACAACACAGAATGAATAGCAGCTTTGAATCCTTCTGCAGAGTTACATGAGGGCCAAACAGAGAGCTCAAAGTAGACTCAGATGCCTAAGCTTAAGTAGCTGAATTGAGACAATAATTAATACAGGTGGAGAGGACAGGATTCAGTTGTCTAAGTGTCTAGTGTTATATTAGGTACTCTGTAATCTTCTATCTGGTCTCCATCTGCTGGCTCAGAAATGGCAGATTATGTTTGGGTCCCATGTCCTACCTGCCAGTCATGTATGGGCTTGTGGAAAATCCTTGATCATCTGAAAGAGAACTAGATACTTTTGAGGGAACTGATTCTGGCCTCTGATTGACTAGAGAGTCCAACTATCATAAAGAGAATTTGAACACATTAATCACTTGTGAAAACCTAATTTATATACCTACCTGTAGATATCTCATCTGTAGACTGAAACCTACAGTTATAGTTTCAATCTCAGTAGGAAGTCAATTACTGTACCTTTCTTTAACAGTTGATGAAGATCTAAAATGAGATTAATTTCACCTAACTATAGACATCTAAAGTAGATCAGAAGAATCATTCCTTGTAAGTGATTCAGTCACTCTCATGAGGGCACCTGGATCCATTTGAGATGTCTCAGGGAAACCTATGTGGTCTCCTGATGCTGCTCCAGAAGGCCACTGGTATCCCATGGATCCAATGTCATATTTACCAGACATATATGAATGTCTTAGATGCTCTAGGTTGTCATCATGGCATTTGTTACAATTTGTTGCATAAATACAGGTCCCTACCTCTCCCAAATTATGCGTCCTACAAGAGACACTATAGATATGCAAAATCAGGGCAAGACATATTCAGTTTTACCCTACCGTATATCCCAAACTGCTAAAGACAGATAGAGACAAAATGAGAAGACTAGCTGATGAGTTTTCAGAGAAAATACACAATGGTTTGCTGGTGAGATAATCACTGTCCCATAGTGTTCTTAGAATTTCTAAAGACCTTTGAATGAAAAACTGGTGCTATTCATTAGGCATGCATTGCAGATTTACCATTAGGCCAGCAATTTTTCTATCACAGAAAAATATCACCAAGGTAATTCATGTTTCAAAGGAGATACAAGAAACCCTGCAAGAGTCATCAGTGCCATAATGTGCCTTTGGGGCAGGGGGAGAGAAATATCTGTTATCTTATGGGTAGGGCTCATTTGTTCCATGCAACTTAGATACTTCAAGATATTTGTACAGAGCTCTTAGCACAAAGTGAGTTAACTGTGGTATTTGCAAAAATGTGATTTTGTCATACAAATGTTTTTCTGCTTGAAAACTAATTCAATTTCTTTGTGTATGTTTGCTTTTTTATTAATTTGAGGAAAAAAAAAACAACACTAGAGGAGCTGAAACAGAACTATATAGAGTTACACACTGCCAATACTAAATCTGTTTGTACAGAACTGGGATATAGTTACTGTAGTTCTTCTGAAGCTAACTTCTCAATTTAATCAGAGACTGTATGAAAGCACCACAATAATAATTTTGAAATAAAGATGTGTGTGTGTCACCCAAAGTAGTGCTCAAATTGTTCTGTTGGGCTATAATTTCTTAGCAGCAGTTCTCCCATTCTGCAAACCTGTTATTTATAAGAGAATTAAACAGCAGCATCAGATGATTTAACTGACTCTGAAATTGTAGTATGAGGAAAAAAGTGGGAGCGAAGTGCCAGACTATCAATTGAAACATTACTCTAGCAATGTCCGAGGCGATCAGAGAACAAAAAAAAGTCCATACTCCCACGCCAAACTACCAATTAGGGAAAAAACCGCTCATCCATTATCATGAGAAAATTAGGCTAGAAATCTCCACTGGAGATTATTTGAAATTGGAATTTTTTGGTTTTTTTGTTTGTTTTGGTTGGTGCAAGTTATTAGATTCACAAAACTATTTCTTCTTTCCTCATTTGCTCTCCTCCTTCTTCCTATGTGTACCCCATAATACTGGAGTAATAAGGAACAGGATTACAAAGGTGTGCCTAGGGTCCTAACTCCAGTTAAGTTCTTAGATACCTAAGACACCGAATGTCCTGTAAATTCCTTCCCTAAAAGCTCAAGTTTTCTGATAGTTCTGCAAAATGTCAATTATTGTGCAGAAAAACAGCCCAAGGCCAGAAATGAGACTCATAAAAAATGAAAGATGAGCATCATAATCGATGGTCTGAGCAAGACTACACATCTTAATTATGAGCAGGTAGCAATAGTGGAGACACACAATATTTGCTCTATGGGTGTATTTTGTGTTTATCTCAGATAAACTCTAGAAGCATGAGACTGAGGCTCTGATTCAATAACCTAACCACTGGTACCCTGGGCCATTCATACCTTAAGGTAACTGATCTTCAGTTGCATCTCCAAGAAGGCACAGGTCTCTTACGGGTCTTGTGTCAGGTATGCCAGCTTGGGATACATCTTTAGGTAACCTAGAGATTCCTTTGCTTAGGAAATTAAATTGAAGCTCAAGTGCCTGAGCATAATGCTTTGTTTATTACAAAGCTAGGCTTAGGAATATCAAAATAACTGTCTTGGACAACAAACAGCTGGGTTAGCAAAACTACCGTGGCTGGTGGCTGTTGCTGCTAGTAAAGGAGCAATCAGAGCTTTTAGGATGATGTTTGTCAGAAACTGAAGTCACTGCACTCCTTCCTTCCAAGTTGGAAGGAATGCTAGCAGCTTGGTAGCACACCCTAATTAACTGCCTCACCTCCCACCCAGGCTCTTCCCCTCATCCTCTCCTAATTTTGCCAGAAGTTACTCGGTCCTGTCCACCACCCCGCCACCCCACCCCATCCCTGCGATAAAACAAACATACAAAATAAAACGAAACCCCACAAAACCCAAATCCATATTTCTGCAAAACTGTGAGCTGACTCTGCTCTGTTAGGCAGCATAATGACAAAGTAACTCTGTTGGATTCTCTAACAAAATGTACCCTCACTAGTGTAAAATTGACAGCCTAAGATACATTTATGGCAACTAATACTATAAAATCTGGACACTTCACATGCTTTATGATATCCCACAGAGGTAAAGAAGGAAGAATTATTTGACAACTGGGAGTAAGAGGCACAGAAAGGCAAAATGACTTATCTAGGATAACATAAAACACCTGTGACAGAGAAGGAAGTGAAACCTGGGTCTTCTAATTTCCAGGCTTATGTTCTAGCCACAGGATAATCCTTCCTGCTCCAAACCTGAAATCTTGGTGTTCTTATTGATTCTGCAAGTTTTTAAAGCTAGATTTTCATAAACGCACAGTTTAGATTGTGGCAGAAGTCTCTCTCCGTTGAACTAGAAAAAAATGTTTAACCAAAGAAGCCACCACTATAGGTAGTGTCACTAATTCATCCTGATCTCAGAAAAAGCTCAAACTCATGTTTTTTACACTCTACAGACATTCACTACACAAGAAACGCAGGAGTCTAAGAAAGTCAACTGAAATATTTATGTTATTCAGAACAGTTTAAAGGACATCAACATTTTCAAGCAGTACTGCTGCAGGTGTCAATTAGTAGCAGACTATTTTTTATACCAGTTCCTTCTCAAAAGAAAGCACCAGGAGCCTGAGCTGCCTTTGCATAAACATACCATCTAGCCTTTACCTGCTAAGCCAGCAATGCAAGGGTCTCCATCTCTCAGCCCTATATGGCTGTCTAGGGTACACTAGGTCATCCTAATCTGGAGTAGATACTTATGTCTGGGCTGCTCAGTGAAGATCAACACTTCTCTAGAACCAGTATAGCACCAGGCTCTAAGTAGTGTCTTTGAGTGAGAACCCCAGACTGGGATTGTTTATGCAATAAAAATTCTGATTTGAGAGAAAGCTGCAGTTGCCGCCGCTTTCTTCTGCTGCATCCAGAAATTCAGATCTTTAAAGTCTTTTTAGAAAGAGAGGGAGAGAGTAAGCTTTTAATTAAGGTTTGCAAGACCTGGGTTAAAATATCAACAATTTGCTAAGTCACAGGATCTTCACAGAATCACAGCATCACCGTGGCTGGAAAGAGCCCCTGGAGATCACCCATTCCAGCCTCCCCTGTCTGAGCATGGTCAGCTATAGCGGGTTGATCAGGGCCATACGCAGTTGTGTTTTGAATATCTTCAAGGACAGTAAGTCCACAACCTGTCTAATCAACTTGTTCCACTGTTTGATCAGTTAAAAAAAAAAGGTTTTTCTTATATTTAAGTGAAATTTCATGTGTTCCAGTTTGTGCCCGTTAGCTTGTGGCCTGTCTCTGGGCACCACCGAGAAGTGTCTGGCTCCATCTTTTTCACTCCTCCCCTTTACCTCCCCAACCCCCATTAGTCATTTTCACACAATAGTAGAGCCCCCAGCTTTTACTGATGCATGGGATTGTTCCTCCCCATGTGCTGGACTTTGCATAAATTTCATAAATTTCCTATTGGCTCATTTTTACAGACTATCATAGAATCATAGAATCATAGAATGGTTTGGGTTGGAAGTGACCTTAAAGATCATCTAGTTCCAAACCCCCTGCCATGGGCAGGGACATCTCCCACTAGACCAGGCTGCTCAAAGCCCCATCCAGCCTGGCCTTGAACACCTCCAGGGATGGGGCTTCCACCACCTCTCTGGGCAACCTGTTCCAGTGTCTCACCACCCTCACGGTGAAGAACTTCTTCCTAATGTCCAGTTTGAATCGACCCATCTCTAGTTTTAATCCATTCCCTCTAGTCCTACCATTACCCGACATCCAAAAAAGTCCCTCCCCAGCTTTCTTGGAGGCCCCCTTAAGATACTGGTAGGCCACTATAAGGTCTCCTCGGAGCTTTCTTTTCTCCAGACTGAACAACCCCAACTCTCTCAGTCTGTCCTCTTAGGAGAGATGCTCCAGCCCTCTGATCATCCTCGTGGCCCTTCTCTGGACACGTTCCAGCATGTCCCTATCTCTCTTGTAGTAGGGGCTCCAGAATTGGACGCAGTACTCCAGGTGGGGTCTCACAAGAGTGGAGTAGAGGGGAAGAATCACCTCCCTCGACCTGCTGGCCACGCTTCTCCTGATGCAGCCCAGGATATGATTGGCTTTCTGGGCTGCTAGTGCACACTGATGGCTTATGTTGAGCCTCTCATCTACCAGCACCCCCAAGTCCTTTTCTTCAGGGCTGCTCTCAAGGTCCCTTTAAAAGGTAATATTATCATCTGATCTGCCCATGACTCCTCTCAGTTTTGAATCATCTACAAGCTGGCTGAGGATGTACTCTTCCCCATAATCCAGGTCATAAATAAAGGTGTTAAACAGTATTGGCCCCAATATTGATTTTAGGAGCATATCACTAGTGACTGGCCTCCGTTTAATTTCATTGTTTTTATTCCCTTTTTAAGTTTATCCATCTAAAATGAAGCTGGTTTATCAAGCTAGTGCTCCAAGTTTCCTCTAAAGCCATAGGAGAGCCAGCGTCAGAGAAAGATTTGTGTCATCCTAAAAGAAAGGTGCCTGCCCCATCCAGCTATTTCTTTCCCTTGACTGTAGCTGAAGCCTTGATTACTGTAGTTAGAGAGATGGTTTTTAGAAACTATAGGTAGGTTAGATGAATCTCACACTTTACAGAATTAAATTAAGCTTTCACAAAAAGAATAGATTGAGAAAAGGTCCACACCAAAATACATTAGGGGCATAAGCACTCATCATCATTTTACTCTGATTTGAAGCATGCTGTAATCAGAGTCCACTTTGACTGGATTTCCACATGGAGCTTGAAAAGGCTTCCTAACAAGACTTCTTTTGAAATGAACACATTTCTCAGACAATTTGAAAAAAACTCACGCTGTTGAAAAAAAGTCACCATCTCCTAGGAAAATGCATCCCAATGTATTCTGCTAGGATAGCCAGTATGTTCTGCAGAAAGCATATAATAACTGTTCTGGGTAGCTTGATCTAGGTTGTGCACTGCCTGTACCATAAGTCAAGACTAGAGCATTTCAAATGTGACTTAATGCCCATGAACTATCACTTCGTGGGTGCTCACACTCATAAGAATTGCGACCAGCAGCTCAAAAAAAGAAGTGTCTTTTTTGTTTAAAATGCACTGCTCGACAGATTACAGCAGAAAGGAGAAGTACAGCAAAACCCATGTGTGCCTTGCAATTTGCAGAGTTTCATCACTAAATAAATAATCCAAAAATAAAACAAAATTAAAAACAAAGTCCAACCAAAATGGAATTTGAGAACATCTCAAAGAAATATGCTATGGAAAGTTGGATATATTTGAGATAAACAGCAGATGGCATTCTCAGGTGGTGGGAAAGATAAAAATGTGAATTCAGAAATTTAGGAGTTTTGTAACGGCAGAAAAACTGTAACTGTTGGAATTCAGCAACAGATAGTCTAAAAGCCTGTTTGCAGCTTTAGGGAGCACAGCTGCCTTACATTTCTTCATATTGTCTCAGTGGAAATCTAAAAGCATCTCTGCATCTTTAAACTAAATGCAGGCTTCTGCTGGTCAGCATAGCTGCAAATATCCATGCATGGTTAAAGCATGGGTAAGGCTATATTGTTTCCACGCAAAAAGTAGAATTACATTGAGCTACCTCCACTTGGAATTATCTTAGTATAAAACAACAGAAGAGCAAAGCTAAAGTGTCCGTTAAAAGACCTACATTGTGCCTGTGTCTATGAGCGCTTATTTTTCTCACCAGGAAGGTCTTGGAGGTATAAAGGTGTGGTATAAAGAAAACAAAGCCATATGAGTTTTGCTGCTGGAACTCAGTTTTGTTTCTAGCTTTAACTCTCTTGTGCCACGAAACTGCATTCAGTAAGTCTATGATAACCATACAGAAGGTTTAAAAATTTCAGTTTCATTGTTGGAACAGTATGTACCCTGAGGCTTTCTGGCTATCTTCTGCTATGTAGTACTTCATCATGGTCAGATGGAGGAGAAAAAAGATTGAATCTGA
Source organism: Larus michahellis (assembly GCF_964199755.1). Lineage (NCBI taxonomy): Eukaryota > Metazoa > Chordata > Aves > Charadriiformes > Laridae > Larus > Larus michahellis. The sequence goes on along the minus strand of NC_133896.1, from coordinate 6,142,163 downwards.
GAGAGTTATCTATGAACAGGATTACACTGAGGATCAAAATCACCTGAATGTCTTTCTCTTGGGAAGAGGGAAAATCTGAAAATATATCTAATTTTCAAAACAGAAAAAAATTTGCTTTGTACTACCCCTTTGCTCTGAAGTTGCCATAACAAAAGTATAAAGTAATCAGCTCTTAACATTAGTTAAGAAGAGCAGAGCACGCTACTTGGATGTAAAGAAAGCAGAAAAGAAGAACATAATGAAAAAAGAATCTTTTTCTAATTTCTTGACCAGCTCAGGAAGGAAAAAAATGTCTAAGGAAGGGAGAATATGACTTCAGCTCATCCTCATAATTAGGACAAAAAAAAACTTGTGCAGAAGATTCTTGAAGAAAGTTCAAGGAATGATCGAAATCCTCAGCACAAGAAGGACACGGACCTGTTGGAATGGGTCCAGCAGAGGGCCACGAAGATGATCAGAGGGCTGGAGCACCTCTGCTATGAAGACAAGCTGAAAGAGTTGGGGTTGTTCAGCCTGGAGAAGAGAAGGCTCCGGGGAGACCTTATAACAGCCTTCCAGTACCTAAAGGGGGCCTACAGAAAAGATGGGGAGAGACTGTTTATTAGGAAGTGTAGTGATAGGACGAGGGGTAATGGATTTAAACTGAAAGAGGGCATATTTAGGTTAGATATTAGGAAGAAATTCTTCACTATGAAGGTCATGAGGCACTGGCCCAGGTTGCCCAGAGAAGCTGTGGCTGCCCCGTCCCTGGAGGTGTTCAAGGCCAGGCTGGATGGGGCTTTGAGCAACCTGGTCTAGTGGGAGGAGTCCCCACCCATGGCAGGGGAGTTAGAACTAGATGATCTTTAAGGTCCCTTCTAACCCAAATCATTCTATGATTCTATATGATTCTATAAAAAGAAAACCTTTAAGTGTTTTCCCTCATCTAATTTTGTATAGGTCTGTAGCTAACTAAAGTAACCAGCAGGTTCTTGGAGCCCTTTATGAAGACTCAGGAGTGTGGTTGACATTCTCACCTCGACTGGTGAGCTAGAATCACTACAGAATCAAAGGGGAGAAATGGGCGTTTCAAGTTGAAAGTATTTTTTATGATGAGATAAATAACAGTCTGGAAATACTTTTCTTTTTTCCCATTGCCTGTAAAAGAATCCAGATATTTAGCTCAGATAAGGGTGCAGATTCCATGTTTAGGCAGAAGAATCGCGAAGTTTATGTGGTTGGGATGATTGGGCAATGGTGGCCTAAAATGACGTCTGTGAGGTCCGTTCCTGTGAAAGATGAGAAACAGAAGAGCTGTGTCTGCGGAAGAAAAGAACGACTAATAAAAAAAAAAAAACCTAACCCTGAAGCCTCTTTTATGCAAGGAAACTGAAGATAAAGAAAAGTAGTAATGAGGGGGGAGTTCAGACAAGGAAAAGAGGGGATATTACCACAATGTAGAGAGGTTTACCCATAGAAATATGTTTTTTCATTATTTTTATTATCATGGTGTTCCATATTTCAATGAATGAAAGCAAAAAATTTTCTCTCTCAGAGTGCCGGCATTAAGTAAGGCAAAATATCTAGACAGAACCTTTAGTGTCCAAGTAGTAAAGAAGCCTGATAAATCTCAAGTGTCTTTGAGGAAAAACAAATACGCAAAAGAAAATCACAAAGGATTCAGCTGTCTATGTGTGCTAATGTTTAACAGATGCTAATACTTACAAGAGTGCTATGAGAATTAATTAATGAGTGCTGGTAAAAGTAATCCAAGGAAACAGTTTTTCCATACAATGAACATATTAGGAAAGCTGCACTTATGTTAACTTTATAGTAGGTAAGTGAAACACTTTCTTGGGCATGAACACAAGCAAAAGTCTTTTAAACACATTTACAATAAAACCTGAATATAATTTAATCATAATTGTGAATTGCAATGTGCATGTTATACCTAAAAGATAAAATAGCTGCTGTTTTTTACGTTTTCAGATTTCTAGATGTATATGACAAAATAAAAGGATTTTCTGCCACTTACTGCAAATAGTGAAATAAAATTATCCCACATGTTTATAAAGCCTCTCCTGTATAATACTAGCATCGCTTCATGTTTGAGGGCAGTGAGAATCTCCTGTTCTGTGCCTGAAGAACCCCAGTGTCAATGGAGTCTCCTACTTCATGGGGGTCATTTTCTTCTATCATAATAAGAATAGTAACTGGCAGTTAGTCTAATTTCACAGCTTCCATTCTACTTAGAAAAATTTGAAAGATAAGGCTCACCAGAACGCACAAAAAAAATCAATTATAGGCATACAGTGATAGTTCAAGACCTATGTGCACATCCTAATTTGTGTTGTCTTTGCTCATGCTTCTCCCTGTTTTGACCATCCTTGAGCTCAAATCCTCCTGTTTGACGGTTTTGCCACTTCTGCAAGTCTCCTTGTCACTTTCTGTCCACTCTAAAGACAGTGTGGCACAATATTAAAAGGTATCAATAATATTCATTCTGCGTTTGTTCAGCACGTGGTACCCATTTCCTGATCTTCTTCTGAAGTACCAGGCCCCAGTGGAAACCAAGTGATCAAGAGGAAGATGAAACATCAACACTGATATGTGGTGTTGTATCTAGGCAGATGACTGGACCAGTTTGCAGCAGAGCAAACTGAGGCAGACGCCCATGCTTTGGATACAATCCAAATTTGGAACGTCTGTTTTGTGTAGCAATTAGCGCTAACTTTATTTGTTGCATAAATGAATGTTTGGGCTCCAGAGAACAATTGTTATAATTGTTTCTGAACATCCTCCACTTCCCTTTTTTGTTCCCTTGGTAATTCTTTGTGAAGTTCCATGGATGACATAGTGATCTAAGGGAGCTAATAAATTTTGCAATTCAGTCAAAGCATTTGCTAATTGTTACCATTGCAGAGAGATTTCTTTTGAGGTGGAATGCAGTAAATTTATAAACACATAAAATTATTTTTCCCAGTAGTGTTATTGCATGACCTTTTAACCGTCTTTGCACAGGATAAATATTCTCTTTATTATTAATGAATAACAAGAGTTGCTAAAGCCTTCCATGTGGTGACTTTGAAGTCTCATGCTGGCGAGAAAGTCTCCTCAGGAAACCCTCGTTTATTTAGCTGCATATAACCCTTTGACCCTTCTTTCTGTCTTTAGATCCCTAACAGTACCATTAGAAGCGGTTCAAAATCGAACCTTCTGTTACAGAGGAAATTCTGATATTTTAAATGAAATTAAGAGAACTTCAACGGCATGTGATAAATGGTCACTGTTATATATGCATTGTAATAAGAAACAAATATTATGAAAAATTATAGAAAATTGATCAAAAAAAGGTCTAGGACAAGTCCTGTTAATTCTTTAGTTGTAATGCAAGGTTAGTATCATCTGTCATTTCTCACATTTTGTTTTTCTGATCAAATTTTTAAAGGCACCTGCAACTGAGATTCCACAGATTTTCAAGTAATCTATTTCAATGCTTTATTAGTCTTTCTAATATTAAGTATTTTTCTTCACATTTAACCTGGATCCCTCTTCCTTTACAGCAAACTTTTTACTTTTGGTGGTGTCTATAATGGAATATCCATTAAAATTCAAACCAGAAAGCATGGTAGTCACTTTCCCTTTTTCAGCAATATTTTTACATATCTGAAGACACTAAGCTAAACTAACACTGTTTCTTCAGTCTTTCCTTATATGTTCTCCTTTTTAAACTATTAATTTTCTTCCTTTTCACCTGAATAGGTCCAGTAGATTTCTTTCTTGAAATCTAGTGCTCTGGTGTGTACACAATGAAACTGAAACCCATGGGAACATTATTTCCACTTTATATTACACAAAAAAAAAAAAAAAAAGAAAAGAAAAGATATTATAATTGGTGATTTAGTTAAGCAAAAATCCAAATGTTCACAAAAAACCCAAATGTTCTATTTTGATGAGATTGAAAAAACTGTTTCAGCTTTTTGCCTAAGCACCATTTTTTTTTGAAAGAGGCTTGATTGGAAGATTGTGGTGATTTTGACAACTCAGCATTTTTCAGGCAACAAAAAATTAAGTCAGAAAATTTAGACTGCCTTTGAGCAACTTTGGGAACTCAGTAGAATAAATTGATTAAATAAAAAGTAAAAGGTGGGAAAATGTAAATAAGTCTCCTGAGAATTAACACACAAAAAAATCTTTGACCCTAAAGGGACCTTTTGTTGATTCTTAGAATCATAGAATAGTTTGGGTTGGAAGAGACCTTTAAAGGTCATCTAGTCCAATGCCCCTGCAATAAGCAGGGACATCTTCAACTAGACCAGGTTGCTCAGAGCCCCATCCAACCTGACCTTGAATGTTTCCAGGGATGGGGCATCCGCTACCTCTCTGGGTAACCTGTGCCAGTGTTTCAGCACCCTCAGCATAAAAAATTTCTTCCTTTATCTAGTCTAAATCTACACTCTTTTAGCTTAAAACCATTACCCCTTGTCCTATCATAACAGGCCCTGTTAAAAAGTTTGTCCTGATCTTTCCTGTAGGCCCCCTTTAAGTACTGAAAGGCTGCTATAAGGTGTCCCCAGAGCCTTCTCTTCTCCAGGCTGAACAACCCCTACTCTCTCAGCCTGTCCTCATAGGAGAGGTGCTCCAGCCCTCTGACCATTTTCGTGGCCCTCCTCTGTACCTGGCCCAACAGGTCCATGTGTTTCCTGTGCTGAGGGCTCCAGAGCTGGACACAGTACTCCAGGTGGGGTCTCACCAGACCGGAGTAGAGGGGCAGAATCTCTTCCCTTCACCTGCTGGCCACACTTCTTTTGATGAAGCCCAGGATAATGTTGACCTTCAGGGATGTGAGCGCGTATTGTTGGCTCATGGTCAGCTTTTCATCCACCAGTACCCCTAAGTCCTTCTCTGCAGGGCTGCTCTCAGTCCTTTCATCCCCCGGGGAGTTGCCCTGATCCAGGTGCAGAACCCTGCACTTGACTTTGTTGAACCTCATGAGGTTTACATGGGTTCACTTCTTGAGCTTGTCCAGGTCCCTCTGGATGGCATCGCGTCCCTCAGGCACCACTCAGCTTGGTGTTTTCTGCAAACTTGCTGAGGATGCACTAGATCCCACTGTCTATGTCATTGATGAAGATATTGAACAGTATGGGTCCCAATTCCGACCCCTGAGGGACACCACTTGTCACCGATCTCCACCTGGACGTTCCATGGTACCCATTATGATTTTACTATTGGTTTTGAATTTACAAGAAAAGGGCTCAAAGCTGAGTTGTTGGGCAGCAATTTAGAACACTGAGAGAAAACAAAAGTTTCTCATTAAAGTTCTCCCATACCTCCACTGATGTTATTCTCATTTTGCATCCCTACTTTCATATGAAAATATTACAAGTTGCAGTGATTTACCATTATTTCCTGCCATATTCAAAACTTTTTGTTCAAATTCCCTACTGTCTTACAATGATGCATTTTTATTTATCTAAAAGCACTATCCAGGATCCCTAATAAGAATTAAGTTTCTTGAACACAAATAAAAATGTGGTGCTAGCCCAGAAGAGTTTACTATATGCTAGTCAATACTATTTTCTGTTGAGATGAGGTACTTTAATAGCAATGTTGCATCAGATAAATCATCCCCAAGGACAAAAAAAAAAAAAAAAAAAAAAAAAGCATAAAGCTCTTTGGATTTTGAAGAGCTGTCCATATAATTGATTTTTCTTTCCATTAGTCAGTCAGCTGAATATTTCCTTTAACCTCTGCTAATGTTTTGTCTTGCATTGTTTGTTTTTTAAGAAGAATATTTCCGTAGAGTGTTTGCCAGCAATAAATGTAGGAAAGTTAAAGAGTATTTGTAAGCCTGCAGACCCCGATAAAATGCTAAGAAACAATGAAGAATAGTGTTAACAGCAGTGACAATGCCGAGTTCCTGCTCCGGTAAACGGACTATTCCTGGGTTTGCAATGGTCAATGAAGCAATTAGTAACTTTAGCTATTCTGGTAAAGTGCTTCTAAAAAGTGAGATCCTGTACCCAGCATAAAAATAAAGAACCAGGTAATCAGGGATGTGGAGAAAGTAAAAGGAAGCAGAACATCACATCTATACGGGATGCCGCTTGTTTACTATTCCCTTTCTCCCTGTGTGATTCAGACTAAGCTCTTTAGTGGATGTGTACTGCGTTTAAATAGCAGCTACAGAGGCTTTATCTTTCAGTTAATAGTTGTCACTATAATAAGATGTTTCAAAATAGAATAGGGTGTTCAAGTTAGTGGTTGAATAAAGCAAACATAAAAGCAAAAAGAAGTGAAGAAAAAAGTTTTTTTTTTTCAGAATAAGAAAAAAATGCGTTTTGGATTAATGCGCAGATTTATATTTGACACAAAATGACCTGTGTAGGTGTGTTTGAGTTCTTAACCCCCTTTCTGCATAACTTTCTTTTGATAAAAATGTATTTTTATCTCATACTCATGCATGCTTTCCTTTTTAAAACTGCAACTACACCCTGATTCTAACTGCACAGGCAGTTGTTTTCAGTCCTCTTAAAAGTCCATTTTGCACTGAATTTCCTATTAGTTTAAAAGTGTTGCTTAGTTTAAATAATGATTAATAACACTCATCTCTAACTTTATTAACTGCCATCCCCATGGTCTTAGAGTCTTCATCTCAGGTTGGTGAGGCCCATGGTCTCGATAGGCTTGAAAAGTGATGCAGGAGAAAGTGGTCAATGGAAATGCCCCCCGCACCTTCTGTATATAGAAATGTGAGAAGTTCTTGTGTGTTTAGTGCCTTGTGCCAGTGGACGTCTCTTGCCTAATGGCTTCTTCAGTGCATAAAATGATCCAAAATCTGAGCCATCACTTAACCCTCTTCTACCACCTCTAACTTCCAAGGACTACTCCTCTGAATAACACAACCGCGTCCAAAGCTTGCTCTGAACCCTTGTATGAGTCTGCAGCCAATCTCTGCCTGCAGTGACACAAGAAAGTCATTCCAGTTCAGTAAAATTCATGCAGTTTACACTTCCTATTGATCTTTTTTGTTATTTTTTTCCTTTTTAACTAAAAGAAAAGGGCTTGTCAAACTGCCAACAAATGCTTTGTTTCCAGGGTGCAGAAGATCTCTCTAGAATATAGGGCAGACTGACAGTTGTCATTTCCTTTGCCTGCAGACAGAACTGATAATATTTCCCAGCATTTCTTGGTGCTAGAGTGATAAGAAAAAAATCACAGCAGACTACTGATAGCGACAAAAAGGCATAAGATTTAAGGAAGCCCCTATGAGTTATGATAATTTAGGCAGAGAACACAGCAAAGTGACAGATTATCTTCAGAGAGCCAGCAACGTGCACAGATATGATGAAGGAGCCTGACTCGATTGAAAGCGTGAATGTGTGGTGATTGGCAAATGAAGGCAGTGAGATCTAGAATTCATTGCAAGCTGCCTTATCTAGATGCCACAGCAGAAAATAATAATATTCTTGTTGCTTTGTACTGCCTGATCACTAACAATTATTAAGCACCACTACCGGACTAATTTCTGGCCTTATCCTGTTTTTCACAGGTCAAATGAGATCTTTCCAGCATGTCACCTTTAATCTCAGTTCTGTTCTGAAACGTACTGTATCACCTACCTTTGGAGATTAGTTCTACTAAAAGGGAATTTCTTTGTCCATTAGCACTATCAGCACTATCGGCTTTTGGCACTGGGGCAAATGAAAACATAAGTCAGATTTCCTTTCTCCACTTCTGTATATATATTCCTATTTAAACCAACTTTTACCATCCTGGCAGAATGAAGACATCTGGGAGTGACTGCGGTTGTTACTTTTTTCTGTGCTTCACTTCAAATTAACTTCAGAGCCATTTCTGAATTATCTCACATTCTTTGTGCAGAATAGGGAATATTGCAGAACAGCTACTTTCTCTCCCCATCTGGTAACCAATGTATATCTGTATTTTGACAACTGCGTCCCTGAGGGCCATTTCACAGCAGAAGTGAATGCATGGTGCAAATAACTCCTGTTCATGACCCGGGTTTTATACACAAGTCATTGGGTTGTACTTTCTCCCTGCTGTTCCTCCTGATTTCACCCCGACGTGAGACTCCAAGGTTTAACCTATAAGGCTGAGACTTTTAAACTCACATCTCCCATCTTTCAGGGAGTTTTCTAACCAAAGGCCCTAGGTGGGTTGTCTGACTTTTTCTGGCTCGCAGGTGCAATCAGTGCAGTTCCCACACCAGGTTTTATCTCCAGACTGGCAGAGGTTTGTGCTGAAGGGTTGTCTGAACCCGGGGAAGGAACTATCTCAGCCTGTGCTGCTCAGGCTAATGAGTTTCCTGCAACTCCACTGCAAATCCAGAAGTTGCACTGATACTTTATTAGAGCTCTAGACTGACTGTGTAAGTGTGAGAAATTCATCCTGGGAGGAACATAAACTCAGGGGAAAGTCGGTTTGCATGTGGGTGGTAAATGTGGCCATGCAGAGGGTTACAGGAATGCAGAATGCGTGCTGCAGGTCTATACTCTGCATGCCCAGCACCATCCGATTTCACACAGGTAGTAAGAGATAGGCAAGAGTCTAATGCAATGGACCCTCAAAAAAAAAAAAAAAAAAAAAATTCAGTGTCTAGAAGCAGTCTGCTTGTGCAGCCTGTGCATGATTTACCACAGGAGAGGGTGGTGGGAGGAGATGGCTGCGATCTGGGTTCACTTTCCTGCCAGGCTGCCTGCAGTCTGTACAACAGAGGTTAAACACCCAAAGCCTGTGATCAAACCTTTTCAGAAGACAATGCAGAAAGACATTCACCAAATAACAGAATCACAGAACGGTGGGGTCGGAAAGGACCTTCGGAGACTACCTAGTCCATTCCCCCCCTTCAAAGCAGGGTCACCTAGAATAGGCTGGACAGGAACGTATCCGTGTGGTTTTGAATATCTCCAGAGAAGGAGGCTCCACAACCTCTCTGGGCAGCCTGTTCCTGTGATCTGGCACCCTTCACTTGGATGGGGTAAAGCAAACTGTAACACATGGAGATGTCAGCAAGGGGCAGTGTTTGCTGCAATCAATAGCTAGCCTTAGTTTAATATAAGACATATCCCTCTTGGGAGACTATATCCTTTCCATGGAGGGAAAATGGACTTCCTGATCTAATAGTTCTTCTCAATTTCAAAATATTACGATTCTGTAATAGTGCTGGCAGCACTTACTGCCAACAAAATCATGCATCTCAGAACAGCGTTTATGGTTCAGCACAGAGGAGAAGGGAGGAAAAACACACTGGAAAAGAGCAGCCCACTGTATTTGGGTTGCTGTGCTTGTTAAGCTTTGCATTCATAAACCATGATGGATAAAAATTAATTCTTTGCTTAATATTTATTGTTGTTTCATCTGTTTGTGCCTGGAAGACATGAGCAGTTGAATAGATCTTGCTTGAAAGGATGCCCAGTTGCTCTGGAGCTTCCTTTAAGTACTACTTTATTCTTTGCAAAATCGTGTTTCAGGTAATTTCCTTGCAGCAACAGCACAACAGTGAATCATAAAAGAATGCAGTGACAGCTGATGCAGTGTTAAGGCTGAACCTTGATTTCCAGCTTAAGCTTTGGTTTAGATACTTTTCCCCGTCAAGAGGGTCTGTTGTTTGCTTTTAGGCAATTTGTTTCATGTTTCTATGCTCCTTTTCCTTTACATTGGCCAGGCTTGAATTTTCAGCAGTTGATCAGTATGTCTCAATGGATTATATTGTGAGATTCTCTGCCATACTGGGAACAGACTATCAAATCGGTCTGTGCTAAGCCTGAGCCTAGTTATCCTTTTCAGTGTTGATTTGGATGATGGAACTGTAAATTGTGGTTTAATGGGTGGGAAGGGAAAATGCAGAGGTTATGAGCCCTGTGGAGACCAGAGTGGAAAGTTGCAGAAAAGGTTTGAAGAAATGGCTTGAATCTCAATTCATGGGCTGTTTCAATACTATTAAAAACAGGGATAAGGTGCTACACTTCTGAGAAGGAAATCAAATTCATGAGCATGACAGAGAAATAACTTGCTAGATAGTAGCGGGAGAACAAAAAGTTTGAAGTTGAAACTTTACTAGGATTAGGGTGAGTGCTGTAAACTTGGAACAAAGAAGGTCACATTCCCTTCTGGGCTGTATTGGTGGAATTGCTGTATGTAAACCCCAGATGACAATTACGTTAAAATGCTCAGTGTGGGCAAAGCCTCAGCCTTGCTTGCAGGACATTGCAGATAAAAGGAGGTGAAGATCAGAGAAGGACAATGAAAGATCTAGAAAACAACACTACCGTGGAGGTTGTGAAGGAGGCAGATTTGCTTCATCTAGAAAAGGGAAACTTGATTCAATTGCCAAAGAGTGGGCTGCCCAGAGAAACTGGAGACGCCTTCTGCCATTCCTGGCATTTGCAAAAGATGGGATGATGTGACACGGCACCTACAGAAGAACTGTGACTTTGGGGGCTGGGAGGTGGAGGTCAGGCAGGATTGATGAGGCATTTGAAATGGTGTCAGGTGTCTGTGTTTGGGCAACTGAATCACTGGCCAGAGTATAGAAAGGAAATATAACAACAATTTATTAGCTAGAAGATAGCTATTATTATTATTAAAAAGATAGCAAGCAAATGTTTTCTTTGTTGAATACAAGAAGAATAAGAAGAAAAAGAAGAAAAGTTATAGGAAGATATTGGGGAAAGTTCTTTAAATTTAAGGTGAAATAGGAGAACAGGCTTCACAGAGCTTCTGTACGGTCTGACATTTTCCATATAAAAAACTTAGTTGCAGGGTGCTCTGATCCCCAGATTACACGTGGAGAACTGAGTTCCAGAAGGCATTAAGATACGATGAAAGGTTTTCTGGAGACTAAGCTGCACATGGTACATCACACCTACATTGCGGCTTCTCCCAAAGAGCCTGGGAGCTCATCAGCTGCTGCTGTTAGAGAAGATTGGTGTATAAAATGCTTCTCAGGAATGATCGCAGGTAGCTGAATGATACAATTTGTATTAAGTCCAAAAAATTCGTAACTGTAAACTGGAAAATCACCAGGATTCAGGCTTTCATCATACCTAGGAATGCTGGCTCTAGGCCTCTGAAGGTGCCTTCAAGAAGAAACATCAGATTCAGGTAGAATTTGGGCAATGTGAACGTACTGCTATTGTTTCTAGGAGCAAGAAGAGGTCTTCACATTACACTGCTTCTCAGAAATGTAATTGGAAATTATATTCTCCAACATCTGCTAATCTTCACCGGAAAGATAAGAAAATGGAACTACATTTCATCACAACAAGACCATTGATCTATTCTTCTTTCACAGAGCCACAATGCCCAGGATCAAACGTGGTGTGTTGTAAAGCCATCACTTCTTGAAAGAATCGATTTTCAGGAGCTTTCCCCATAAGCGCCCTCCTCTTTCCTCATGTGCCTTTTAAACTGTCGATAGAGTCTTAAGTTGTGGCAACAGAAGATTATAGCATCCATCTTGCCTCAGTTGCATACTACCATCATTCTGCTGCAATTTATTTGCCCCACCCCCACAGAAATGCTGCCTGAACTACACATGCATGCATCTTTGAACCCAAATGTTCCAAATTCGGAAACCGATGTAAGACTAACACATCTGCAGCTTTAAAAACCTACACCAGCAGCAAGTAAATAGGTGCCTGAACAACGCTGTCAGTTTAATGTGAGAAAGAAGATATGACAACTATCTATAAAAATGAAAAATAACTTATGAAACAGGGACTTGTCCTCAAACTGGTTTCTGAAAGCACTATTTTCACACCTATATGCTTTAAGACGTCCCTATAAACCTCTAATAAAATAAATAAATAAATTTTTAAAATATAAAAATCATAAAATAAAATAGAAGGTGTAAAACAACAACAACAACAATAATAGCAATCACGCCAGAGAGAAGTTTCTGTCATGATTCAGTTGGCACAGCTGGGAGCTCCAAGATCACAGATTCATAGAATAGTTTATGTTGGAAGGGACCTTAAAGACCATCTAGTTCCAACCCCCCTGCCATGGGCAGGGACACCTCCCACTAGACCAGGCTGCTCAAAGCCCCATCCAGCCTGGCCTTGAACACCTCCAGGGATGGGGCAGCCACAGCTTCTCTGGGCAACCTGGGCCAGTGCCTCACCACTCACGGTGAAGAATTTCTTCCTAATATCTTATTTAATCTACATATCCCCTCTTTCAGTTTAAATCCATTACCCCTTGTCTTATCACTACATTTCCTAATAAACAGTCTCTCCCCATCTTTTCTGTAGGCCCCCTTTAGGTACTGGAAGGCTGCTATAAGGTATCCCCAGAGATAAGGTCTCCCCAGAGCTTTCTCTTCTCCAGGCTGAACAACCCCAACTCTCTCAGCCTGTCCTCACAGCAGAGGTGCTCCACCTCTCTGATCATCTTCGTGGCCCTCCGCTGGACCCGTTCCAACAGGTCTATGTTTAAGAAGCTCCTGGGGCATCCTAGTCTTGTCTATACTTTTTCCATACATCTTCCAGAAATGTTGTTACTTGATAGCTGAGGAAAAGGTGACCATATCAGTTTTAAATAGAGTAGTGTTTTCATTGGTGAAACTTCTCTGTTTGATTTTTTTTTTAAGAAACTGTTAGGCGATTCCAGAAGCTGGAAAAAATAGATGTAAATCATTTACCTTCCTATAAACTGTTAATGGGGCAAATCTAGTACAATACAAAACAAAAGAGGAACGTAAGAGAAGAGAAGCTTCTGAGGTGTTGCTTCTTATGTCTGGAGATACACAGGGGATTCCACATGTGGCCAATTCTTCTGCTTGGGCTCCAGATTAAGGTTATTGCTCTAAAACTACAGTGATTGTGAAGGACAAGAAGGGATTTAAGGACATAGTATGGGGGGATGAGCTTCCTGTGACTACAGAAAACAGGTATTTGTGAATCTCATTCTTCTAATGTTTTTTAGCCAGAGAACTTAAAAAGCTGTGCTTTTATTCGTTTCAGGATGAGTTCAAGAAGGAGGCAAAAAAAAAAAGGATTCCTCAAATTCCTCATGTACCACCTAAAATCAATCCTCCTTAGAGCTAGACCTCAGCCATGGCTTGTGTCCAGCTTGCATACTTAAAAAAACGCAAAAAACCCCAAAACCAACCAACCAAACAATAACAGGGAAAAAAAGAATGACCATGCACCAAAAATACATGAGATCTAGCCAGATCTGAGGGACAGATCACAAAATGGGCTTGGAGACATTGTGGTGTTGAGGTTGGATTTGGCTTATGACATTCAGGTGCTGCCACCAAGGTCATGGACTAAGGGCTGCTATAAGTTGTCTATATGGATTAGTCTGTCTATAGGATATTGTGGGTAAGAAAGGTGTTATGTCAAGTTTGGAAAGATGAGGGAGAGGTCTGGGAAGACAGGGGGGTCAAATCGATGATCATGGTGTTGACATCATGGATTCAGGAAACAGAGAGTGAGGAAGGCGCTAAATTCTGGTTTGAGGAGGTAGAAAAGTGCCATGAGAAAGCAGGGAAGATTCTGAAAGATGACTTTTTGGTCATTTGATTCAAACAGACAAATAACTGTGAGGGGACAGAAACAAAAATTAATGAAATGACACTGCAACCTGTCCCAGCCTATTGCTTTTGCAATGAATGACAGACCACACATACCTATAAACAAAACCTGGCATTATTTGACATGCTTTTTCATGATTGACTGAAACTCACTTTCCTTTTCCAATATTTATGACTCTGCAAGGCATCCCACAGTGCAAATTAAGACCTGTATCTTCCGCTCAGAATGTGAACTGTGTTCGCCGTGACCCAGTACGGATGAGATTCTGCTTCAGGCACTTATATTTAATTCCTTTCCCTCCACTACCCTTCCTCTCAATTCCCAGCTGCTGCTCCAGAAGGCGATGGTGTACTGTGGGACCTATGTCACAGCTTCAATCCCATGTTGTCTTGGACACTGTAAAGTGTCTCAAATGGCACTAGAAGTCAACTGAATTGAGCCCTAGGTGTCCATCTTAGAGTGAGCTGAATTGTTCACTAGGAGTTTTTCGCTACCTTGACTAGATCTCTTCTGACTAAAAGGAAACCTCTAGATATCTGCACACAGACACCAAAACATGGGTGTCTTGTTCTCAAGCTGATCTCCACGCCAAGGTCTCACTTCAGTTACCTGACATCATTAAATATTTAGCAACCCATCACTGTTATTGTCAGACACGGCTCTCCCAAAGGTCCTGTGTTATTTCTGCCAGCCTTATGAAGTAGCTTTAGCTACCTCAAAGCACTGCAGATGACACTGAGTGCATGTGTATGTGACATTTACCCAGAGAAACAAATGGCCGGAGACCGGTCTGTGTGCTTCTGTTCCTGCTAGGAGTACAAATGCTGAGGGTTTTGTACTTCAACAGAAGCATGACACTTCTAGACACACAGAGCCCCCTAACAGCTTGCTGAAATAGCTTTTTAGGTAAGCAGAACTCCAGCAGATATGTAAAAGTGTCATTGAATGTGTTGATTTATTGTTTTAAGGTAAAAGGGGATTTCTTGGGGACTACCTGAAGATGGATGTGTAGCTATTGGCTGCTGTGGATTTCTTTGCAAAGTGAAAGAACATTCCTTTTTAGGACACTTTCCACAGGAAAAGTGTTCGTGCCAAAATCACAATGAAAGCCAAGAATGATTTCCCTACCCAAAGTGAAAAAGAGAGCCAATCCGTCACATTAGACATTCACCTGTCTTCGGAGTATGAGCTTTTTGAATGACTAATAATGAAGCAAATCCTCTTGATAATGAACAACTCATTTACCCTTCACCAAGCTTGTTTCTCCACCCCAGCACCTCTGAACAGGTTTTCACAATAACAACTCACACAGAGAATGTCTTTCAATCACAACCGCCGACTAGTGCAGCTTTTTATTGATCCAGGAGTTGCATGTGAGACTGTATGTCATGTAAGAGTTTTGATGAAAATATCAGAACTGCTGTCACTCTGAATACCACCAAAGGTTGGTTTGCTGATCTCTAATCAAAGTTTTTGGGTATGTTTCAATGACAAGGCCAGTAATTCAGAGTGAAAGTTCTCCACAGGGGCCAATGTCCTATCAATCTTATTAAACATCTACTTAAATGTTATTCCTGCTATCTGCAATCAGTACACAAGTTCAGCTACGCAGACAAGGCTACATCTTGCACCTCTTAACTCCTTGATCATGTCTGTGAATTATAACTGTCATTTTCATACACCTTTTTTCTTTGCCCTTACTCTTGTCTGTCTTTAGACATTTACTGTGTCATATTGAATTTAGTTTGAATTCCAGCTAAAGACAAAAATGCAAGTTTGCTTTGTGAAATGCCTTGTGCAATTTCAGGCCCTCAAAAGAGAAGATCGGCATTTGCTTGCTGAGAATGATGTGTCTGTATGAAGACAACCCATCACTTTTGCGTTCGTTCCCCATCCTTCCCCGTCTGCTTCTCAAGAAAAGTGAGACTTCATGGTAAATTTTGTCACCAGGGAGTTGACTTGATAAATTCATTTTCAGAGGATGTTTTTTCAAGTAAAAAGATTAATATGGAAAGAAGCATGGAGTTTGCTAGAGGAGATCTGTTTGTTGGCAGTGAAAAGTGGAATGGAGAAAGTAGGGAAATTGCGGTTTTCTTGCACAAGTTTTGCAAGAAATTTATGTGTTAGATGTGCAGCACAAGAGAACCTTCAAACTTTCTCAAATGGAGTGATTTAAAAATGACTGATTATCTGCACCTGTGGCTTTAACGTGGGAGGAGGCTTTATAAAACTGATTTTAAAATTTGAGCTATTGCCTAGATTAAGATGGCTAAAAAGAATCAATTCATTACATCAAACATTCTGTTAAATGTCACAACTGCACTGGTGTCTTATTCAGCATGTACCAGACTAATATAAGGAATTTCAAGTAAATATTGAAAGCTAAATCTTGACCCCAGATCTAACACAGACTAATCCACTACTTCAGGGCAAATATAATTCCTCCTTCTTTTCCAGGAAGAATGTTTATTCTTAAGGAAGCATATTTAACATTTGTTTTAAGCCCTGTGTTTTTCAGAGCTTGTAAAGCAATTGTTTAGTCTGCCAAAAAATGAATCAAACATGATAAAAAAAATAAAAAAAACAAACATGACTTATATTTTGCTAATGACTGTTTGTATGTAATAACTAATCAGCACTATAAATTCTCTCAACTCTGCTATTCTAGGTTACTGACAGGTTTTGCATAGGATGCACTGATCCTTATCGAGAGCGTGAATTCAAGTGAATAACTTTATTGTCATCAGAAGTGTTGATTTTATTCACACTTTGCAGTAACAAGTTTGCAGGAAATTTGCTAAAGCTGCATTTATATTCAATACTTATTTTTAGAATTCTGCCAATCCAAAAGATGCTGTTCCATGTTAGTCATGTAATGTGTGGTTCATCTCACCTAATTTTGGAAATCTAAAAGTTAAATAGTTGCGTCTGAGCAGGTCACTCTGAGCTCTCTTGGTAGTCAGTGGTGAAAAATAGGCATTTTCAAAGGGTGAGTCAGAAAATCTGTCTCATCTCCAGGTTTAGAAAACAAGAATTCCCTTTATTATTCCCTTTTTCTCTGCATTATATCCTTTCCTTTTAGGGAAAAACTCAGGTACAGAACATTCTTAAGATGTCTCAGTTGTTGCAGATGGATACTAATTCTCAGTGATTTATGAACATTATTGGGAAGTTTTACACATACAAAACCTAAATTTTTATCAACAAGAACTTTAAGGAGTCCAAAACCTGTATTTAGACAGCAAAAGCAAAAAAAAAAAAAGTGCACAAGAAATAATGCTACTTCCTTCAGACATAGCCTTCTGATGGATTGATAAAGCCTAGTGGAAGGATTTTGGTTTTCTTGGTTGTAGAAGCACCCTGGCATAGAAAATAAGGATGATTCCATAGACCAAATCTGTGGGTTCTGCGGTACATCTGTGTTTGAATTGTGATGTAATTTGCACACTGAGGATATCAACAAGACTCAGAATTCACCTTATATTATTCAAGATATTTCAAGAGTAAACATTTCATAGCAAATTAAAAAAAAAAAAAAAAGGAAAAAGGTGAAAAGGAAAATGAAAAAGCAAAAAAAGAAAAAAGAACCCTCCCTCTGTATTATATGAAATGCCAAGAAAATTAGGAAACCAGTTCAAGAACCAAGTCATAATCATCTACTTTAGCAGCTTAGGACTGAGATGGAAATAAAAACCTAGCTAATGGCTTATTTAAATGAGTCCAGTCAAAACTAAAGGTATGGTTTATTTTTAAATGCTGGTGTTTTCCTTAAAAACAGCTCAATTTCAAGTGCCCAATTAATTTCAACTGTTCACAGATATGAAGCTTCAGACTGAGCCTTAAAAATGTAGTAGTATTCATTAAAAATTCCCCCAGGAGTGCTATCAACCAACAGCGGAGAAGAGCTCTGTTTGGCTGTGAAAACAGTACCTGTCACAGGTTTAAAAAGATGCTCTTGCCCCAATGAGCTAAAAATCTCGATCTAAGAGGTGAGGCAGAGGTAGAAGAGATATGGGAAATAAAGAAGCCAGCAATAGCTGGAATGGTAATAGCATTCCCCACAGCAGCACAACTGTTGTGAAACATTTTTAAGAACCGGGGTATTTTCAGTCGCTGGAAGAGCAGTGAGGCGGCTTTGTGGATTCCAGTGGTGGCCTCTGTCAAATGTGAGGGGTGGCATGGAAGAGGGGACAAAGAAATCAAGGGTGTAACAGGGGCACAAGAGAGTTAGCAGCTCTGAGCAGCAAAGCCTTAAAATATTTTGGTAGCACATGAAAGGTGACAGGTGGCATACAGATGTACAAATCAGTAGCAGGAATATTAAGACTGGTCTGGATGATGCAGGAACAGAAAAGTGCATGTGTGTGAAAGCACCATCAGTAATGGTAAAAAAAAATAAAATAAAATAAAAATTAAGGAAATATTACCCTTAACCGATGTAGACTACTCTGTCTGCAGCGTCATTGAAATGACTAGCTAAGAAGAGGAAGAGCAAGCTGATCTAAAGCTGTGGTGACAAGAAGAGGTTAAGAGGTCTGGAACCATAAACTGCTCCAGAAAGAAAACAAAAGAGCGGTTTAATTTGGGAATTTTGCTTAAGGGTTATGAGAAGTCAGATAAAATAATAATGTATGTCAAGGGTCTCAAATAAAAGGCACATCTAAAAAACAGTTTGTCATTGCCAACCAAGGACAACCCAAGAAATAAGATGGTGACTTGATAGCCAGTGTCACATAAGTGATCATGGCCCAACCCATCTGCACACACATGCCTTGGTCCTTGTGAGCAAACGGGTCTGAGAGCACAAGTGAATGAAACCTGTGTGAGAACAAGTGTATTTATATCAACTAAGTTAAATGTAGGAATATAGTTGAAGAACAAATTCTTCTGATAACATGGAGAAAGTAAGTGTTATGCAAACTAGGAAGCCTGGAGACACATCTGGTCTTTCTGGCAAACAGGAAGTTCTAACTGGGTTTGTTTTGTCATATGCATTAGCCTTTTCTATCCATTTTTTTCCGTATTCACAAAATTGTGGTTTTGCCAGCACAAAGATTTGAAAAATGTTACCTTAATTTTCCTAGAAAATCAAAACACTCACTTGGTGATAAGTTCATATGGTTTTAGTATCAAACAAGCACCCATTCCTCAAGCACCCTTACTTTCAGAAGTTACAGTTAAGCAATTGCAGCTCTGACACGCCTTCAGATTGGGGATTCTTGTTTTTGAATATCAGAGAAGACATTCACACTTTTTATGTTTGGGAATTTTACCTTGGAGAAGCTCTAGCCTGGTCCAACAGACTGCATGTGCTTTAGCAGCTGGAAGAAATTGTCTGGCTTAATTTCATCTAAGAAATCAAGAAATCTGGTTTGTATGCTTTGAGATCAGCCTGTGTTGCAGACCAAAGCATTGTAAAATCTTTATTTGTCAATAGAGAATGACTTTACAAACGTGTTCATCATCTGAAATGGAATGCTAATGTGGGTCCACCTGCTATGATCCTACCCAATCAAAAAGGTCTTGTTCTTTTCTCTAGCTTTTGCTATGGTTCAGTTTAACAATGCTTCAACAGACTACACAGAATAAATAATACGGAACTCTGACAGCTTTGGCTCCTCTTTTTCACTGTACCTTTTTTATTTAACCTTTTGTTTAACAGGACTTGGTGACCTTTTGGACTGACAATTTGGAGGGCCGATGACAAGAACCCTGATGACAGTGTCTCCTCCCTATACAAAGAAAGGAAAACAAAGTAACAAAGCTATTTCCAAAAACCACCTTGTAATAATTATGCCATGGGTTTGCCCCTGTACCCTAATTAGGGGAATATAAAACATATTCCCACAATTTTTCTCAATTATTCTAATCACGTTTATGTTTGGCAGGTAGTCTCACATAACAGCCTTCAGTGATCTACAGCAGCAGCTCCAAACAATTTAGCAATTAGTACTTTAAATGTATTGAGAAGTTAACTTAGGATATTCTGGCATTTTAAATAAAAATAAAACATTTAATACTTTAAAAGTGAATTTTAATATCCTAGGTATTTTATTTTTTTTATGAAGAGAGGAATATTTATTTCATAAAATGTTGGTGCAACATGGTAGATTCTGATGACTGAGAAAAGTACGCACAATTCATCTTTTCCTTCAGGTTTTTTGGGCAGGCCACTGTAATTGAACATAATCTTTTGACCTTCTGCAATAGTATTAGAGGACTATTAATGTAGAGCAATACATTTGTTATTAAGAACTACTTTAAGAAAAAATATTAAAAAAATGTTTATGTATTTGCATATATATACATATTTATTTATTTATTCCTAATTTCCAGCACTTCGTGCTTAATTTGATAGTGACAACTCGGTTTTGTCTCTCATGGAGACATACATGTCTATGTAATTTAATTCTATTTTGGCCTAGAAAATTCTAGCTTTATACGATGGAATGTAATCAGTAAGAAATGGCTAAGAAATTCTGCTTAACTTTATATGTTAGGAATATCTTCCTGTATTTACCTTTCTCTGATTTTACCTGTAGATGGTAGTTTTTAATGTTTTAAAACCATATGAGTTAGAAATGTCTTTTTTTTTTTTAATTTTGAGCCTCTTATATTCGCAGTTATAATTTCTGCCAAATATATCCTTCAATTAGGTGGATTCTACTGAGAGATAGTCACCAGAGTATCAGCATCTGCCTCAATATGCTGCCCCATGCAGTATATTCAAGGTCTAATTAAAGACAAACAGACTTGAGCCAATGCTTGCTGAAGTTAATGGAAAGGCAGACTAGAAGAAGAGTCAAAATAATACTTCAAAGTACGAAGTGAAAGCTAGACTGCGTTCGGTAACCAAAGTTCAAACAGAAAAAAGCACCTACAGAAACTCTATTAAACTCGCAGAAAATCAGACAGATGTCTAAAATTCTTCTACTGTCTACCCTCACAGGAACTGGTCTCACACAGTAATAAATCTGTAGATGTATTTACCACTTAAAATAATTTGGGATTCCTTGGGTGGGATTCAGCTGCCCAAACATGGGCACCTAAAGCCAGCTGAGAGGTCATAAAGTATCTGAAACCCTTGCATCGTGCTGATATGACACAGGACTTAGGAGAGACCCAAATCTTTCTGGAGTTGCCACTGGAGATCAGGCAACATTTCCCTCAGTGCTTCACATAACACTGGACACCTGTCTTGAAGCAGTTCCATCCTACCACTTGTGCATGTATCCTGTGGCAGAGCCAATCCATTGCACCTATCACTTTGAAACCTGAACTCCGGTGTTAAGTCCAGCTTGCAGCACTGGTTGAGGGAATACTACTACCCTCTTTTTGGGCAATAGGAGTGTCAGGAAAACATTCAACCAGGAAAAGGGAGAGCCCTCAGTCCCAGCACCTCCTCAGGGTCCCCCAACTTGGGAGAGAGCAGGGAGACTGCTCACCTTTCCTGCTGAAGACAGGAATACGTGAACGTTGGGAGCAGGAAAAGAGCTGCCCAAGGAAAGGATGGCTATGTGGGAGAAAGGGAGGGAGGAAGGAAGGTGAAGGAAGGAAGAGAGGAAGGGAAGGAGGGAGGGAAGACATCAGCTCTACCTAGGCACCAACGTTTATAAAGCACCAGCTATTTAAGACTCAGACATTTTGACAGTCTCAACCAAGCAAAATACGCCTCTGCTCATTTTCACTTCTAATATTATTATTGTTATTTTTCTCACATGTAATATTGCAAGCTCCTTTTCTATTTTATCCTATTGGGTGTCTGTTCCTGTATTGCAGCCAATTTTGGATTATTTCTTCTCTTATTCTCTCCAATGCTTATTCACATTTCTCAGGTCTGAAAATCATAGCTTTTCCCATCATGTCTTCATGTCCTTTTGGTTCCTTTACGCTATGGCTCTGTCATCATTGGAGCTAAAAGTATTTCCCAGTTTCACACAGGTAGTGACTATCCTTAACGTATCACTTCTCTCTCCCCCGGATCATTACTGAAGTTCAGTAAGGCCAAGTCTTGTACACATCCCTGCTAAAACTCTTCCTAAATTTAAAATGCTACTGTTTATCATTAATAATTTGGTAACTTCTGTTATGAAAACAATAAATTATATATTGAAATAATATAAAACCCCCCTCTCTGCAATCTTTATGACTAGTGAGTGGTTTAGAATATTCACTTAATGTGGCTGTCTAGATGTGGTTGTAATCAGCAGGGTAGCTTCCACTGAGAGCTTCCACGAGCTGCCAAAAGAAATCTTGATGATGGAGTCATTCATAGGTCTACCAGAGTTTGATCTGCCACACACTAGAGCCGTGGGGACCATTTCCCATTATGCTGGAAACAAACAATGCAATGACATCCAAGACCAGACTGGTTTAATTTAAATGAGAAATTAGAGGCTTCTGGGATCAGGACTGTATTATCTCTGCAGCTGTAAAGCACACTTTCATTTTTTCATCAATCTATTTACACTAAAACTGAAATAACTGAAATTTGCAAGTCTTATATTATCCTTGTATAATCATTCTTGACGGTAGGAGCTATCACAGTTCTCATCAGAATTTGAGTTTTTACTTATATTTCTTTGCTGTTGTCAGGGTCAGTGTTTCAAGACAGAGATATAGTCCATTGTAGGACTTCTGGTAATATGTTTCCCTACCAAACAAACGTGGGATGTAACCATTTATTTCCATGTGAATGTGTCTATGTATCTTTTTTATCACCATTTCCTGTAGCAGAATAAGAATTTTCAGATGCATTCCTCACTTATTTAGGAAAGTTGTAGATTCAGGCAAGAATTTATGGATATGTTTTGGATGTATGTTTATTTTAACTTGGCCCCAGAAATCCTGTGTGAAGGCCTTACCCTACATCAGTGAACTCAATGGGAGTAGTAGTCTCTACCTAAAGCATTTCCGCAAGACTTCAAGCCTGTGTCAGTAAGCAAGAGCCGTGCATTGCTTGCTGATTCCCATCTGGAATCCGGTTCAAAAACTATTGAATTCATGGTTTTCCCCCTAAGGAGCCATCAGTCCAAAGTTAGGTATCATTAAATGCATTTAATCAGATTCACGCTAAAATCACCGATACAGTTTTCCTTGAGGACAATTAACAGGAAATGTGAAGTCTTTTAAAAAACCTAGATAATACTTCTCAGCTTGGTTCATGACATCTGGATAGATTTTTTTTCTATACTTAGAACAGTAAGTTCTCATCTGCTACAAAATTTTTCATAACTTTCTGCATCATCTTTCACTCTGATGTTTCCATGCCATATAAAAGAGTTTGGGTGATTTGCTGGCTTATTATGTTAAACTCTTCAACAAAAGTAGGTTGCTTTGACATCAGGGAACCAGCCCAACACAGTGGAATTCTGCAAACAAGCAACATCTAAAAAGAAAACACTGAAAGCTGAAGCTTGCAATAATTAAATATATTGTATACATATGTGTATATTTATGTCTTGGTAAATACAAGCAGAAACCATGTGAACAGAAATGAAAGTCGATTCCCACTTAAGGGTGAAATTCTACCCTTATTCCCCTAGTCATACAGCATTCGGGAGCTGGAAACCACACCCTCGAAGAGGATTATGATGCCCCAAAGGTAACTCTGTTTGCATTACAGCATGTCACGCAGGGAGTTTTGGTTCCAAATTTTGGCCTCAGAAGTGACACTGAGTAGCTTTTGCCCAGACAGCCTGACCTTTCTACTATTGGTTCAACAGGATATGTTATTAGTTTGGCTTGTAAAAATAATCTCGACTCAGTGACACCTTTTGGAATTTAAAACATTGTTAAGGCTGGAAGAGTTCCATAGGTCCAGCAGCTGGGAGGTGAAACGGACAGAGGGAGAGCCGTCTCTCTTCCAACTTATGCAGTTTTTTGGACATACAGGGATGGACAGTGAAATGAATTTGTGTTTTTTTGTGGACTTCAACTCTGTTGAGCTCATTGTTTTACCACAGAAAGTTCATTTAATTACAAAGGGAAGCAGGTCATTTGAACTAGAAAAATTAAACAAAATTTAAAAAAAAAAAAAGTTTGTGCTGATTGGAGTTACCTTGCTCTGCCTGCAAAATAGGTTTATATATTCTCTTACTCTTCCCCACTATTGCTGCTAAGTAGAGGTCAGGCTTTCACACAAAAGCAAAAGATTTATTTAGGATTAAGACTATGTTAAACTACAGTGCTGTAAGGACAGAAGAAGAGTGCCTGCTTTCCAGACATTACTGTTAGAAAATTACTGTTTGCCATCTCCCTACCCTAAGTGACAAATCAAATAAATAGGGCAAAAAACTGGAGCAGCTCAGCTCTTCATAGAGTGAGGACATAAGGGACCCACCATGATTGTTTTGCTCATCGCTGCTAATTCTTAAAGGATACCACATGCTCCAAATTCTCGCAGAAATGACATTTCTCTGACTTCTGTGCGTATGTACAGGGCCAAGGGCTATACAAAGTCCAGTGGTCCTATCCAGCAGTCTATACACTCTAGGCAGATATAGGATGGAAAGAGGGAGAGGGAACGGTTTGATTAACATCACACGGAAGGGTCGATAGCAAAGCTGAAGCAGAAATCTGGAGCTGGTGGGCATCCAGCCCTGTGCTCTGCACTTTGCAGCTTCTCCTCAGTGAGGCAGGTCCATCCTCTCACCTCTGCATCCTTCCTGGGGCTCTGGAGGTGAGTGGCATGACTAAGCTTAATGGCTGTTCCTCCCCTAAGCACTAAGCCATCCTGGTGCTGATACTCCTACGCTTTATTTTCCTACACAGCAGCGCCAGCTTAGCATTTAATTTTGTTTCATTAGAAGAAAATTATTTTTTAATTATATTTCATTATTCCTCTTAATATTTTCAAGACTGGTGCTGACAGAGGCTTAACGGAATCCAATCCTTTTTTCATTAGAGAGCATCTCTTTGCATTCACCTCACATCTCCATTACAGGCTGTCACATGCTTCATGCACAGCAGTAATGGCCTGGGTAGGCACTCATAAATATCCTGCTTATCTCCACAGCAGTGGTGTAATTGAGGGTAAACACAAATCAGTGGTGTTTGCCCACTTCTAATGTGGGTATTGCAGGTCTCTCCCACTTCTCCCTGTGTAGTCTGGGTGGCTTTTCGTGATTTAACACCAAATTGCTGATCTAAGGGGAAGAAGAGACTAGGTGAAATCATGGCAGTTCCATGTCACTTCTGCTGTCCTCTGTCCATATCCAACGGTCTTAGCAAGGACTGAGGATTTGTTTGCTCGACAAATACATAATGCTTGCTTTCTAAAGGCATGGAATCTACCTAGGATTTGGCATTCAGAAGCTTTTCATGTTTTTATGCAAGTATAATGATGTGTCTCTCTGTGACGTTGTGTTTTCAAAGGTTTCAGAGGTCATAGGGAAAGAGGACAACTTTACCTTCCTTTTAGCTTCTCTCCTGGTCAGGTGCGATGTGCGACATTGCTGCTGAAACTGATATATTGTGTATGTATCTCAAACTTTTGCTCTCAGGCAATCTTCTACTCTTTATTCCATCCTTGTTTCACCACATAATTTTGAACGATGAACTCCAGCTTGACGGCAGAGCCTGGATCCTCTCTCTTCTTTCAGGATAGCATGAAGTTGTACAGACCTCATTTTACACTTAAGAGTTGAAATAGAAATTTCTTTACTAAATAAAACAGGTCCAGTAGCTGTAAAAAATCACAAATCACCAGCTCATAATTCACTGCACAAAGGTGGTCACTGGCTGCTGCGTAGCAGCCTTACTCCAAGGATAGTCTGCATATGGTAAGCAGAGTGACTTAGATAGCTCAATAAAACACACAGGCTTTGAGTTGAGGACTGTTTTAGTTCAACATGCTAGAAATATTAAGCCAATTCTAAAACATTTTTCAATATTTTGTGATAAAAACCTAAGGGATCTTTTAAACTCTGGAAGAAAAGACAATGATCTTAACCACAAGGGATATTAAGGCATCGTGGGTAGTTTGGTAAGAACACTGTAACATAACTTTTTTTCCATCAGAGTTTCTGTAATGGCTTTGTGAGGCATCTCTTTACTTACAGAAGTATAAGAGGGAGCGATACATTTAGTAGGAACCACATCTTGATTTAGAGGATGTTAATTCCTATATTGAGAACACTGGATTGTGAAGTTATCCGTGCATATTAGTGTAGGCAATGTTAAAGCATCAAGTGCTTTTTGGAATAAAGGAAAACAAAGAACAGAATTGCATTTCTTTCCTATTTCCCACTTTCTCCTTCCCCTCTCCCCACTGAAACATAAGAGTTAGTGCGCAAAATCCTATGAAGGTCTCTGTATACAGATGCATTGTGGGGGGGATTTTTATTTTATTTTTATTTTTTTGACTGCTTGCTCTTTCACAGCAGTGTTTCCTTATTATCTGTGAGGCCAGGAGAAAACCAATATAAATCTGAGTGATATTAAATTCACAGTGTGCTATTTCTCTCCCTAGATCTCTAGGCAGCTTTAACTAGCTTGACAATGGTTAAACAAGAAGTACCGTCAAATTTATTTTAAATAGTTATACACCAGAAGAGTTACATTGAGAGGAGAATGCCTATAATTTCTGCTGTGTCAGTAGCTTTCAATTAAATCTCAATATGATCTCTTGGAGCTTCTTGGCCCAAATTCACAGCCGATTCTACCTTGAGTTTCAGAATTGAACATGCATTTAGGGGTGAAGAAAAGCATTTCTGAGGTGCTGTAATAACCTCATAATCTTCCACAATGCTGAGATATTTCAGTGATAAACATAAACAAACCTGTAAGCACTTTTTGGGGTGAGGCATCTAAGGATGACTCCTATGCCGTGCACGTGTTCATTCTACATATGGATTACATGGGCTGGGGGGCAATATCTGTTTATGTGTTTGTGTGAGTGTACATGTGTAAAGACACCACCAGGATTTGTAGCACTGTTTGAATTCCCACTGTAGTCCCTTGGTCTGGCTGGGTTAGTAGGTAGGGTAATTTCCACTTCCGAATCTGTCTCATTCAAGTGTGTGACTTGTGTGTCTGGATGCCTAAATCAATAAAAGTATGGAAGATGCCAAGCGAGAAGGACACTATAAATCATGTTTCAAACTGTAAAGCAGTTTTCCTGCTTTAAAAACCCATGAGCTTGGACATAATACCTTCCATACTGTGGTTTTTTGAGCCTCTGCTGGGGTCAGTCTAGATGACCTCATACATAAAATGTATGGATAGCTCTTCCATTGGCTTTTAGATACCTCTCCATGCACTTTAACAATACATCTTGAATGGTTTCACCACAGTTCACCAAATTTCTTTTTAAGACAAGGAAGAAATTTCTCTCACAATGAAGGTCATTTAGGAAATACATTGGTGTTGGTGGAAGGCATTTAGTGAAGATTAAGATACGAAAAGAAACTTCTACAAGATATAAAAACTTTGTCATAAAATACATAAGAAGAAATGGTAGAAAAGTATTTCAAGCTTGCAGTAGATAATTCTGATTTTTTAGTGCCTCACAAGATTGAAATAAGTCTATTTCCTTTTAACTGAGGTTGAATAAAAGTCTGAGGCACTCAGGATTGTGGGAATAATTAGTTAAAAGTTACTAAACTATGATATGCTGTCTTGCATGGAATGCAACTTGCCCTGTGGAAAAGGAAATAACTACCGTATACCTAATATTTATATTTACTAGATATTGACTAGCAAGACGCAGTAAGACAATCTGAGGTGACAATATGTACGACGGCATTTGTTCTTGTGTGTCACAGCTTTGTACTGCTTACTCCTACTTGTGACGTGTACTTCAGATCAACACAGAGCACCACACACCTTTTTGTGCTGCTGACAATCTGAGCGTGTAATGAATGCGTGAGTACTTCTCTGATTGTCTCTCTGTGAAATGCATTGAAATATCAGAATGAAATGAAGGGCATTTTCCTGATCAATTCGCTGACAGCATGAAGCTTGGTGCTAACAAGAGTTTTGTGACTTGAATGAGTTTTAATCAACCCTTAATGGAGAGTTTCTGTGTGCACTGCAGTTATTAGTCACATTCACTTTGAATCCAGTGATTCAGGGTCATACTGTAAATGCACTGTATTATTTCTGAAACACAGAGAACTAAATAGGAAGTTCCTATATACTGCCTACCAGATCCTGGTTTACCATCCACTTACGCAGAACTTTTAATCCATTTCTTCTCAGAAACACATCTATGCACACAATTTTAAGCCTACTGTCTTTTCCAACTAATGCGATATTTCTCACAAGGATTAGAGCAGTGGCCGAGCTTTAAATTAAATTAAATACTGAACACACTTATCTTTTTGCTCTTGGGTGCCATTAAGACAGAGCTGGGATATTTTCCCCTTTGGCAGCGTATTTATTCCCTTACTCAACTCCTAAGGCAGAGAGGTTGTTTATTCAGCAATTATAACTCTCCTTTGTTGTTTTCTTTAGGCTACTCTGTCCACCTTGCATAATCGCCTCTTTGCACACAACTAACTGCAAAAGTGTCTTCATCTGTTTCAGTTTGAGTTTTTATTCTGCGTCAGCTTTTGTTACACTGAACTTCAGATATGTAAGGCTATTAAATAGGTGTTACGCACGATGGAAACTGCCCAAAGTTGCATAAATCTGTAGGCACTGGACAGACCTCAAAAGTGTGTGTGTGTGAGAAGTGGTTTTCCAGTCAGCTTTGAATAGACTCTCCTGGAAGGAAAGATGAGTAAGAACTTTGGATGAAACCCTGTGGATGAGTTAGTGGCTGTGGGATTCAGAAGCTTACATTTCCTGCATGGATTCATCTTCCACAACGCCTAGTCTAACAGTCTCAACTCTGAGTAATCAAGGGAGGCAGGCAATGAAAGGCCCCAGTTCATGTCACTGCGATTTAGAGATCTAAGAGAGGTCAGCTCAGACAAGCTATAAAAGTGCCTATTTTTCTAAAGTTAGATCTAAAATGAAACCGGGATTCCATTCCTCGCGTCTCCACGTACCAGCAAATACACTCTATAAACAGTACCTGTAATAAATGCAACTTTCATTACATTCATGAGGTCCAGAGGGTTTGCCTTTCACATCTTTGAAAAAGATAGTCTTGAACATCCTGAGGCTCTTTTCAAATTCAAGCGTGATCGGGTGCTCTGTTAAAAATAGAATTAATTGGTCCAGTGATATCTCAGTTCAGACATCCCTCCATCTGCAGACACTTCTATGAGCATATCCTACAGGTATTATGTAAAAGACTGTTCTGAGGAGGGATATGCTCAGAGTCTGCTGTTGACATTGCTCCATTTTATTAAAACCTTCGTATTCCCCTAGAAAATAGGCTAGAAGGCAGGTGTATGACTTCTCAGGAGAGTGAACCTGACACAAGGATGCTCTGAGGTCATTCTTCCTCAGTTCTTCCCACTAGTGCTGTTCTACTTTGCACTAAATACTTAAAAGTCTTTTGAGAAAATGAGAATTGATCCTTATTAGGGTAATCAGGACACATGGTCTAGAAGTGGGGCACCTGTTTTTTAGTTCCAATGCTACAGAATATTTAATTTGCACATAGTAGGACACCATCCATAGATGAAACCAAAAAGAGTAAAATCTTCTTACAAGCGGATAAAATACACCATAGTGGACACTCAGACAAGAGATCTGAGCTGTTTCCTTCATTTGCCTGATGGAAATTTGAACCCACTCTTTCTTCCAGCTGGGAGGCTGCATTAGCTAGCAGACCATGATGAATCTAGGTGTCATTTTGCTTTCATTTTACAGGTAACTAACATAGCATGGAGTTTTTGCAGTGCAGCTATGTATTTCAGATTTTTCTTCATTAAGGAACAGCAAAAAAACAAACTAAGTATGGGTTTTGCTTCTTCTCTCCTCCCCCTTTCCTCACTTCAGCACTCATAACAAAGAATCACTAATTTGAGCAGGCTCTAATCATCATGATTAGATCACAAAAGATGGCTAAAGAGCCAATGAAAATCAGTCCAAAGTCACCACTACCACCAAGGATTAATTCCATTTTCATAACTCTGTGTGAATCTTGTGCAACTGTGTTTGTTTTGGTGTTCATGTGTGAATGGAGCCTTAACGTAGATCCCATGAGTTTGTGATTTCCTCTGAGAGCTACAAGGACTCATTTCTTAGCCTGAAAGTGCACATAGGTTAGCATTCTGCATATGCAAAATGTCAGTTTATGACTACTAAAGAGACTTCTTTATTGTTTACATGTATTTCCCTTACCTTCCCCCTGCCTCATTCCTATCTACCAGAGAAATTATTCAAAAGATAAGAAAAAATGTCATTGTCACCTGAAAATACAGCTCCTGAAATACACATTGAACCCAAACAATGATAAAAATCCAAGCAAAATAAAAAGAAAAATTAAGGGAGAAGAAAAGAAAATAATCTTACTGACATTTCCCTGAAAATTGAATGTTCTTTTTATACAAACACTGAAGACTGGTTTCATTACTGGGTGTCAGGGGGTCACACGACAGCAAAAGCTTCTGCATGTCACTCAGTCTACACTTTGGCATTTTTCCAATGGGAATTTGCTTTCTATAGGGGAAAAAGTACTGGGGTAGGTGTAATGTTAAATGAATAATGAACATGCAAGACAGTTGTAGAAGTGCTCTAACACCTTTATTAACCGCATGGGCAATAGCATCAGGGTATGCCTGTTGAAGCTTAAGAAAAATACTATCGTCAAATTCTAAAATAATTCACTGCCAATCAAACACTGGACTACAGCAACCAGGTTTGCAAAAGGATCATGATCCTTTTGTTTATATTAGCTAATCACACCTACAATGTTATCTTCACTGTAGGTCTGAAATGGAATTGTTAGACAAGTTGACAATCTAGTATTACAGCCTCAAGTCTGAGGTCTGAGACACCAATCTTCTAGCAGTGTCATTAAGTCCAAATTCTCGGAAGACTATAATTACATGAGAATGTTAGCTTTACCTTGAAAGCCAGCATGCAGACCTCATGGCTCGAGTGGAGTAGGGGGAAACCTTAAAAAATTTAAGCCTAAAGGCTTAAAAGTCAGAAACTAAATGAGACTACGCAAAAAAAACCCCACAAAAACAAAAACAAAAACCCCAAACCACCTCCTGCTTTTTATCAGACCAGAGGTTTTCTCTCGCCTCAATTCTCAATTCCATTTCTCAGTTTTATTCACATCTCTGCCCTTAACTTACTATGTGACTCTAATCAAGCTACTGCTCTTGGAAGTTGTATCTAAAACCCAGTTAATGTTACTTACAATCTTCTGCAGAGAATTTTGAAATCTATGTGCGAAAAACATTTCATAAAACATCTTACAATCTCTATTATTTGTTACTTTTCCTCCTCACAGCTAACAATCACCTTTGACATAACATTACTTACAATGGACTCAAAAGATTTGTAGACAATTTTCCAAGTCATTATGTTCATTAAGTATACTCTGTTACAAACTTATGTGCAATGGGAGGTGTTTTTTTCATGACATAAGTATATGTCAGACTTGAATACAGCTTAACCATTTTGCAGTTACATATGTGGGCATTACTCAATCATCCTTCTTAATACTTTCAATGCTCTGAGTTTCAGAAGTGTAAATGGATTATTTAGAGGTGAATTAAAATGTGTTCAAAGTAGATGATGGAAGGCAATTTCTAAAAAGGAGAGGAATGAGCCAATACATGTTTAACAAAGAGTTTCTTTGCCAAAAAAAAGACCAACATGAATTTCTTCCATATTTGAATTGACCATGGCAAAGAATTTCAACCAAAAAAAAAAAAGGACACGAATAGTATCCATCCAAATAGTTACTTAAATTTAATTTTAAAAAATGGATTAAGAACCTCCAGAAAAAAAAGTCAAGTGTTTTGTGTTGAATGTGATGTGTCTATTAGCAGACATAATCAGCTCTTCACACTTCTGTGCTTAGCATCGTCTGGAACAAATCTGTGCTCTTCAGTGAAATACACATTTCAAGCAAGGCAAGAATAGCACCCTACAGTCTTATCAGTGTCATCCTTAGAAACACAAGACATTTTAAACAAATGTATCTGATATAAAGCAGGTTATCATGAGAGTGTTTTAAATACTAATGAATTAATAATAAATAGGTTCCTTGCATAAATACTTGAGCTTGACAATCAATTCTGGTATGAGTTCATTTGGGTCTTCTACGGCAGCGTCACTGTTACCTTTCTGTACCGGTCAAGTTTTGAAGTACATCCAGTGTTTGTTGGCAGATGGAGATGCTTGAATGGCTCTCGCCCTCCTGTGTAAGGTGTTTGCTCATGGGACTGCTTTCAGACAAATCAACAAGAGCTAGAATTGTTCAATATCTCCAAATATTCTGGATTCATTAAGTATATGACCTATGAACTTTCATATCTAATTTAGGGCACACAAGTTTGAAAATTTTGATGTGAAAATACTGAGCCTAGCAAAACCAGTAAAGCTTTTACTCAACAAATATTTACATCATGCTTTCAGAGGAGAAACTAATGGCAGAATTTCAAATATGGTCATAATACATTTAAGCACTTGCTCCAAACCTGCCAGGGTGTGAGTTTAAAAACCTGGCCATTGGCCTACATGAAACTGGAAAATGATTTTGTAGTTTTGCAAACCTGTTACAGACGTGAGCTTTTATTCTGTCCCTTAAAAGTCATTATGAACGAGAATT
This sequence comes from Larus michahellis, assembly GCF_964199755.1. Classification (NCBI taxonomy): domain Eukaryota; kingdom Metazoa; phylum Chordata; class Aves; order Charadriiformes; family Laridae; genus Larus; species Larus michahellis. The sequence goes on along the minus strand of NC_133896.1, from coordinate 6,109,928 downwards.
GGAACTGTAACTGTCTGCCTTCCCCCTCTCAAATGCACTGCTCTTGTTTTATACATAAGCTTTGCTTTTCCAGTATCAGCACTTTGAACTGCTTTGAAATATCACTGGCTGTTTTGGCTGCTCCACAAGACTGTACAAAGTAAAACAGGCAGAAAGTAGTTGGGTGGGCAAACATAATGGCTAGCAGACAGATGAGTAATCAAAACAAGAGCTTGTGTGTTATGTTAGCCTAATATCACTACTTTGTCTTTCTATTCTATTGGCATTTAGAGTGAAAAAGGAAATTCTAAGCAGTACTAAACTAAACATAGTTCATGAATACAAAGTGTTTCTGCCAACAAAGCAAAGATTGCAGTTTATACAATGCAAATGAAGAATTGTTACAAAATTCTATTGTTCATGAATCTGAAAAGCTTTAGCATATCTATGGGGATTATCTAACTCTGTGTTGTGTTTACTTGAGTTTTCCTTCTCTCCTAACTTTTTTTTTTTTTCTGAGATACGTAAGTAAGTATGAGATTTAACTATTTTAAAATCTAGGTGAAAACAAGACTGTAACCCATAAACTCAAGCATTGGCCTATGACAAAACAAACAAACAAACAGACAGACAAACAAAACAGAGACTATTTAGTCATCATTTGAATATCAGATGCTCCGTTGTCTGGTGCTCATGGATTATTCTTTGAATCTGGTTTGGTTCCTTATGAGGTTAAGGTCCATTTGCTACATTCTATCATCTAATTTTTAAACTGAGAATAACCCACATTAGTTACCTTAGAGTTTTAGAGTTCCTATGGTATAATCTTCAGTAATTTTTAAGTTGCATTTGAATTCAGTTCATTTCTGTTTTAAAAAAATGTAAAGTATGGACATTTCACAGAATTTCAGAGCTTTATCAAGGCTTGGAAGATCTTACAAAGAGTGTTATCAGTATTTTTAGCCTTACTGTAAATTAAGTTGCAAAAGAAATTTATAAGATGTAAAAATAACTACTTAAGGATATGACCTTTTGTGCTTACTGAAACTAGAAACCAAAACCTTTCAGTAATAGTTAAAGTGAAAATAATTTATTTTATGTTGATGGATTTTTTAAAGGAAAAAATGATAATTTCTGTAAATATATTTATTTCCTGAAAATAAAATTTGTAACCAGGGAAGTAAAATATATGACCTACCCTAATAAAAATGTTCTTCATTAATGTCTAGATATAGGACCATGTCATCCTCCACACAACTATGCTGAATACAGTAATTCACAAAATTGGAGGGTATAGTATGCACTGGAGCTGAGAAGTCCATTGAGGACGAGTCACTCCTGTGTTTTCATACTTGTTGGGAGTGTTAAGCAAAAAATTTTCATCAAATAAAAGAAAAATGTATGTTGCAAAGTGCTAAATCCTCAAAACTAAAATTTCCTTCAAGGGAACATGTTAATTTCAATTGGGAAAAAACCTTGGATTTATTTTGGTCCAAAAATAACATGCCATCTCACTGTATCTTCATGATTAGGTCACTCATGAGTGGAATTAATCTCGTTGCCTATTATGTAGGTGTTTGGGCTTGAGACAAACAAATCTTAGTGTTAATACAGGTAGACAAATAGGCACTTTGTGCAAATAAGAGTCTGATTCAACTGGTCTACTTTAGAAGTCTACTTTAAAATGAGACAAATCATGCCCAGAAATGCCTGCTTTTGTCTAGTGACTATAGATGCTGTTTAGACAGCTAACGCAATTGTAGACATCTAATGTTAAAACGACTAACTCCTACCTTATGTTTCTCCCACATTCAAAAAGGAATCAGGGTGTTGAATCAGATGCTTCTGCTGCATAGAAATGGACTATAATTGAGGCATAGGAAGATTTTATATGTACTTGCTCTATCCATGAAGGTAGTTAAAGCTATCAGAAACCAGAGTTTGAAACTTCTCTATAGATAGGAAAGGGAAAGTAATTTCCTCTCCTTGATCCTTGAGAACTTTTTTGCATGTGAAAATTTAGACAAGAATGCTATTTTTTTATTTATTTATTTTTTAATTTTAACTTTTTTGCAGATGAAGCCTACAAGCAGTTTAAACCAGAAATCTAAAAAAATAAAACCAGCCTATTAAAGGTAAGTGTAGCTCAGAGAAACTCACATCTTTATGTGACAGCAAAACCATATGTGGAAGAAGACTGAACTTTTAACTGTTTTATCTGATCTGTAAACTGTTGTTCTGTCCTGTAACAGTAACACGTGAGTCAGCACAAAAATGTTATTACTGCGTAGTCTATTGACACCTTGCTAGGCTTTTATGTTTGCTGATCAGCTTTTCTGTTGCAGTTCTCTATGCTCATGTCCACCTAACTGCTGTATCGCTGACCAAGATTTTCCCTTCTCAGCTTCCCTTATTTATTTTTATGCCTAAAAGCACATGGAATGATTGCTCCACTAAAGTTAGATGTTTTCCGTGTAATCCATGCTGTTCAGTCATTTCAAAAGTTGGCTGTCCTTGAAAGAGACTAACCTATATTTTCATTGTGAGCAGGTAGCCTGTGAATGCTTTATTTGAGAGCTGTTGGTATCCATGGCAAAAGTTTGTGCACTTTGGATCAAACATCGTGGAGCGCTGGAACTTGACAAATACATGAAACTATTTGATAACATAGTAAGGGTAGAGATGAAAGAAAAAAGGGAAAAAAAAAAAGCCACATAAAACACAGAAAGTCATAGAAGTGCTAGGACACCATGAGTTTCCCCTTCGCCTTATTGAGAAGTTAAATTTGAAAAAATTGCAGCACTTCCCCTCAGAAGCAAGGGTATAATAGAGAAAAAGGGATTCACTACATTTGACAGATTTACAATATTTCAGTCAAGCCTGAACTACAGTCCCAGGGAAGAACAGGCTCTGTGTGTATTTCTGAACATAAATATGACAAAGACAAGAAAAATTTTGAGCATCCATCTGATTTTGAGTACCAGACCTTTAAGTAAAGTTTGTTTTGCAAAAGATGGGTCCTCAGATCTGTTCAAAATTTCTTGATTTGAATATACTGAGCTAACAACATTTTTATGAAATTTTAGGTTTGTCCAATTTTTTATTTATGAAAATTTTATTTTGCTCTCATTCAACACTTTTAAGCTAAATGTTTCCAAGTTCTTTACAAAAATAAGAGTTATTCTTCCTCTTTTAAGAGAAAGGAAAAGTGAAACAGAGAGATCTAGACTATTAACTTTTTAACATCTCTGGGTATTTACAATCTGGATTTTTTGCATACTGCGTCAGTGGTTGTTGCATTTTATAACTGTGTAAGGTCTTGTGTCTTCAAGATAACAAAAACACCATTCAATAATCAGTCAAGGCACAGGATGAATATAGGCATTTAGGAATAGTTTTGCTTCCTTCAAAAATCAGTGGGCTTTGGGATTGTCTTTTCTGTTATATCTACTTTGTACTGTGCAGCCCCATGCAAATACACCCAATCTAGCCTTGTTAACAATATAGTAAAATCGAATATTTAAGCCCAGCTAGAGAATGACACTGATAAGGAGTTATACTGCTTCTAGGATGCAGTCAGATTTGGCCTTCTTTATACAACTTTACATTGTGCTTTATAGCAGCACAGTTTGCCCCATACAAATATTATTTGCTCCACTAGCAAGAAAAAATTGTCATTAATAATAAAACCCGATAATAAGGTATTTCATATTATCTAGACCAGGCAAATGAGTTGTGCCAAAAGAGGTTATGACTAGTAGATAGCTTACTGGATTGTAAATGCATTGGTCTTGGTTTTATTTTTGGCTCTACTAAAGGCCTGCAAGGACACCTTTCTGAAAGTCACTTATGTTTTCTGTGCCTGTTTTTGGTAGATGTACAGTAGGAATAATGACAGGATCCTGTTTTGTAAAGCACTGTGAGATCTACTGAGCTCTACATAGGAGTTAAGAGGTATTATTACTAATTATATTCATGCTAATAAAGTGATAAAAAAAACCCAAATAAACTCTTTTGTACCAACTATATATAAGCTACCCAGTATTTTTTTTTTAAATTGATCCAAGCTCATTTTGAGAAATTTGCAGTTTTTTTCTTCATCTTCTTTGACTTGTGCAGCCCCCTCTGTACTATGAGTATTTAGCCTGGTCCAAAGGACTGAATGCCTTCAGGCAGTTTGAGCACATCAGATGTGAGCTGGATCTCATTCTCCAGTTGAGTTTCACCCATAAAGAGTTCAGGTCATACAACCCAACAGCACTCCACAGTGAGAATTGATGTCTGCATGGACGATCAGATTTACTTCAAAACCTTACTCCTGATTTGTATTGCACTAAGCATTAGGTCACTAAATTGTGGTGGCAGTCAGATGCCTACTTCCATCCTATACACCTGTAAATCTGACCTCATCAAACACATCACAAAACTATATTCCAGCTGACAGCATTTTCTAGAGACACTATTCTGCAGGAAGTTCAAGTACCTGAAAAATATGGAGAAGGAATGGATGATCCACACACCGAGCTTGAATTACAGCAAAGAATGAGCAGAGCAGACAAACATCACTACTTCCAGTCCTGAATGTATTGTGCATATGAGAAACCTCCAGGATCCAAGCTTGACAGTCCAGCAGTTTTCAAAGTCACTATTGAAGGACACCAGCCCAGGATAAGGAGCTATGGCCAGAAACCATATGTGATGACCAGATGCTAGAACAGACATTGGCAGCTGCCGTAATTGGAGGAGCCTACACGCACAAAAAAATGTGATGTGAGGCTGCCTTTGCTCTCTTCCTCTACACTCTGAACGTCCTTTTATTGTATCTCAGGACTGGGGACTAAGAACAACTTCGAGGAAAACAATTTCAAAGGAAACGGACAGTTTCATTGGACTGATGCAACACAAGCATTATTTATGGGATTTTCTAGGGGGCTGTAGCAGAAAAGTCTCTGAAGGTCTTAAAAGAATATATGGCTATTTACAAAAGAAAAGAAAGATAGAGAAAAGCCCATGAAAAGTATCTACAGCCATTTACTCAAATAACAATTAAAAAAAGAAGTATCCTCATTATTCCAAGGACTATTTTTTCCAATAGTTCTGAAAAACTTCTATTCTAATGTTTCCTTTTGTGCTATTCAGACCAGAGCTTTATTATTGTGACAGATGACAGAAGTTGTGGGATCTAAACCCATTTACACAAGGATGCCAAGTACAACCACAGAAGCATCTTTTAATCCAGCGTACCATTTCTCTGAATTTTGGTACATTCGATGCTCATTGTACAACACATCCAAGACTGCCATCTAATGCTGTTCAGTAAAATTCTTAGATCAGTCTTACATTTTTGGCATAATATAACACCAGTAAGAACAGTGCGGCAACGTAAAAAAAATTCTTAGAAGATAATTTTCTTTCATCAAATAGCAACATTTTGTTTTGCTACTGCTGTTTTAATTCCCTGCCGGTTTGGGTAGTAGGCAATAAGTAAAAACATTTTTTAAATGATATAGCTGTGATGAAAAATCTATTAACTGAAAATTCTACAAAGTTGCATTATGTAATATGATAAACATTGACCTATAAATGTTTATTTATGCATTGTCTGTTCGCTTAAATTTATCAGTAGGCTGAACATTCATGCCACTTGCAAATTCTTATCTGAACTTGTTTCTAAATGTCTTGCAAATAAAAGCTCCTGTAAATACTAGAGTTTGATCCAAAGCCATTGAACTAGATAAGATCAACAAGCTGATTTCAAATAGCTGTGGATCATGTACTTGAATAATACATCAGTTACCTTGATTTTTACCATGTTGGTACTTAGTCATTCATTATTAAAAATAACTTTTATTTAATCTTGCTGAGAATGTCTGAAGACTATTGTAGAATACAAGGGAAGACATGCTTTTACAAGAGTAAATTATACCTCTCTTCTCCAAAGGAATACTTTAAGATTTATCAAAATGGTATAAGGAAATAAAATGTATTTCTTTTTTGAGCTTATGGTCCAGATTGTTACTTGTATATTATACTGTATTAATTCCATATATCAAGTATTGCGCTGCTTACCTGTGAGGGCAAGGAGGAATTACTTTCACTGCTAACTACTGCATTTTTGTGTTTCTTTAAACCTTCCTTGTACACTGACCTTCACAAGCAAAAGATGCGGGAGAGCTATTCCGGAACTACTGAGAGAATTAAACATTCAGGGATCTCATGACCTGCTCGCACACTTGAAGGTAGACCGATTCAGTGTTAAGACCTATCCCTCTGCACCACCAAGATAAAACACTACTGTCTAATAGAGTGCAGATTTTGATGCATGATAACATGTGTTCTCTGAATAGCTATAAAGTCCTTAAACTTCACCAGCAGAGCCGGACCCCTTTGGCTTGGCTTTCTGGAAGTGGTTCATCCCATATGTTATCACAATATGGAAGAATGATTCACTTCACAATATTAACATTAAAATAATCATCACCTGGCATCTCCACCATGAGGATGAGCAAGTGACTTAACGTTTCACATGGATCCAGGATTTTGATGGAATCATGTCTACACCAGTTAATTTTTGTGTACATTCGTAAGCGTTCACTGCCGTGGCTATAACAAAAGAAACCTAGATTCTGGAAAATACAGTATAGATTCCATGTAAATTTTCCACAGTATGTCAGAACCCACTGGCTTAAGGACTGAAGTCTTCAAAATGATGTGTAAAGCACGTGATGAATAATTTGAGGATGTATCTGTGAACAAATAAATTTCTTCAACACTCGGTAATATTCTGATGTGTTTTTTCATGCATGCTTCTCAAATTTACTGTTGAAATCCAGCATTCAATCTGTGCTGGTTGAGTGGATACAGTTGGAATAAGTCCTACTGATGATGATCTGTTTTAGGATTCCACATATTTTTTCAGTTAAATTCAGATTTTGATGGATTTAATCTAAATAAATGGAAATACATACGGTCAGCTGAGTTCCAGATTGAACAGATAACTTATGGTTCTTCAGTGTAATGCCTCTGTCAGATGGATATCTTTGCTCTCATTACAGGGTTCAAGATCTGAGGTTCAGTTCCACTGTCCCCACTTGGGGGTCTTACAGCAGCAGAGATCCCCAGGGTATCTGAGACATCCACACCGATCTGGCAGATGTGACAACAATCTTACAGGAGCCCCGTGTCCTTCAGCAGCAGAAGTGGGAAGTCATCTGGGGCACCCTGAATCTGGGGCATCTTGAAGGGTGCTAGGCACATTTGTGTAATCATCTGAGCAGGGTCTACGCAATCTGTGACATCATTATTGGGCAGATGGTTTAAAATGAGTAGTACATATCTGGACTCAATATACCTGAAAATATGAGAATAGCTGCGCTGCAAACTCATCAAATTCGGCAGACATAAATTCTTTTCATGGCTTTCAGGCAGACTCAAGTGAACAAATACAAAATTTGCTTCACTTTTTATGAACTATATCTACTAATTGAAAGTTTAAGAAATTTTTCTGGGAAATAAACAATAGAAAGGTTTTAAATAGGCCAAGGATCAAGAGTACGCACAACTTAATGTATATTTACTGAAATCCATAACAATAATCATCAAGTCTAAAAGTAAACTGAATGTTGCATGTTAACAACTTTCAAATTAGTGATAACTTGAGGAAAAGACTTTTTCTGCAGTTCAGGATTCTGATTTAGTGATCCTTTGAAACTATGTGTTTCACAGATACAGTAACAAATACACCCAAAACTGTGGTGCTTAACATCGCTTCTGTTAAGTTTAAGAGGCATTTGGACAATGCCCTTAAAAATAATATGTTTTAACTTCCAGTCAGGCCTGAAGTGGTCAGGCAGTTGAACTAGATGATTGTTGTAGGTCCTTCCAACTGCAACTATTCTATTCTATTCTATTCTATTCTATTCTATTCTATTCTATTCTATTCTATTCTATTCTATTCTATTCTATTCTACTCTACTCTTATTTGGGAGGAATAGCAGCATCAGTTTTAACAGCTTTAAGGAGATCTATGCCATTACTCGTTGATCTTGCCCTTACCAATGATTGGACAAATAATTACTCAAAACATTGAGATAAAAAATATGCATGGGCAATATTCAGCATCTTCCTCTGTTCTTTTTCCCTTCTACCGGAAGGATTTTGCTCTGGATTTTTCAGATCATGTCAATAACTTTCTTCTTGCTCATTCTTTCAAACATAGCCACAAGGCATATTGAGAATCAAAATTGCTTCAGTACTTGACAGTACGGGCTCTGTAAATCCTCCCTTATCCCTGTATTCTAGGAAGAAAGTCAGGATTTGCAAATGAAATTGTTGGAGTTTTTTATTCGTGATTCATTCACTTAATTGCTGAAAGTGTTTTGAGATTTGTAAGCATGTCGTGGGACTCAGAAATACCTTGTGAGATTTGCAAAATGCATAGACCTTCCAGCTTCAATAACATACTCCTGAAATCAGCTGAATATCATACTACTAGTTTTTCAAAAAATGGTTAGTTTTTAACAAAGCCTGTTCAGTTTTTCACAGATCCCAGACTGAGAGACATCTCAGTTATTGAGATTTAGTGCCTTGTAAGACAGGTGCTGCTGTGAATTGTTATTTTTCTCCTGACAAGATGCCTGATGGCAAAGGAATGGACGGACAGGTATCAGGTATTGGACTGCTGGAGAACAGGTAGGAAGAAAGCTCCTGACATTGTTGGGAGATGTAGGGTCAGACCCTGTGCAAAGACCGTTACAAGGGTTTGTTCTCAAGGCCATGTCGTAGAGAGATTAATAAATTGAAATGGCATGTTTTCTGCCACCTCTGCAAAGAAATCTGAAAAGGTCTCTGATGACTGTTAGGTTTTTTTCTTACTTCAGCTCTTCTAATGGAAACAACCTCACATTAAACAAGTACCTGGAGGAAAGGGACCCACACTGGACAAGCACTGCCACTTTTTAATACCCTCGTTCAGTGTATTTCTACAGGACTTGATCCACATCTTGCTGGAATCAGTGATAGGCTTTGGATTTGCCTTTTTAAGAAACTGGAGACAAAACCACCCATATTATGGGTGGCCAAATATAACTTTTGTATATATTTAAGATAGGATAGGATAGGATAGGATAGGATAGGATAGGATAGGATAGGATAGGATAGGATAGGATAAACAGAACTGTTTCAGTTGGAAGGGACCTACAACAATCATCTAGTCCAACTGCCTGACCAATTCATGACTGACTAAGTTAAAATGTGTTACGAAGGGCATTGGCCAAATGCCTCTTAAACGCTAACGGGCTTGGGGCATCACTCACCTCTCTAGGAAACCTGTTGCAGTGTTTGACTACCTCTCAGTAAAGAAATGCTTCCTAATGTCCAGTCTAAACTTCCCCCAGTGCAGCTTTGAACCATTCCCAGGTGTCCTATCACTGATACCAGGGAGAAGAGCTCAGAACCTTCCTTTCCATGTCCCCTCTTCAGGAAGCTGGAGAGAGCGATGAGGTCACCCCTCAGCCTCTTTTTAAAGGCCTTAACCAATATCTATGATCTCAACAGCAAGGGTTCCTGCTGTTATTTATACAGCATGTCAAGATCATGGTCCTTGTCACTGTAGGTGCTATACAAATACATAATATAAATCCCCTATTCTAACAAGCTAATAAGATAGTAGCTGACCATAAATTACTGTAGCAGGAATGTAAGAAAGAAGGATGACAGCAGCAAATATAGGAAGATTACACAGGTAGCTACTGAACAAGTAGGGCATCAACTGCAATGACTTTTCTATTCACAAGCAAAAAAAAAAAAAGAAATTAATGGTCCATGGCTGATTCAGAACCAAACCATCATATGCTGGCCAATTCCTCATAGACATCACAGCAAACGCACCTCATCTAAAGCTTACAAGGAGTAGGTAAGTGGATAATGCACTGCTTCCATGCTCAGTGTAAGACAAATTCTTTGTTGAAAATAAATGTGGTAAGTCTCAGGTAGCTGGAAGTAAAATGTATGTATGATTTTAATTGATAATAGACTTTTCTTTTTAACAATGAAAAGACCCATACTCGAAAGTATTTTGCCCAGTTTCAGGGGTAAAATTTTTTATTTATTTTTATGGATAAAAAGGAATTAATCAGTGCACTGCAAGTTGTTGGCTGCCTCAGGAAGCAAAGTTATACATTCAGTGACCTAAGATAAACAATCAAAAAAACCATCTCCCAAATTAATTTCTGACTCTAAATACAAGAGCTTCACAACTACCCCATGTTTCATGGCTGCAGCTCTGTGCGCCTCAATGAGCAAATTCTAGCTGGGAGGAAGAGGATCTGGTAGGACTTAAAATCTCTTTGCTCAAACCGCACAATTTCCTCTGTAGATCCATTTACACGTTTATCCACTAAGCAGTGCTGTAAATAATCCAGCATTAAGAGACCTGAAATACACACCAGACTAGGAAGTACTTTCAGGACAACAGGCCAGTGTCACCTCTCCACCATCCAGGCATATTTCATCAGTCAAAACAGATATATAAGGCTACTTTCCTAGATCAGATAAAAAATGAAAGGAAATATATTGGGAGAAAAATGTTAGGAAAAAACAGATAAAATCTGGGAGCTCTTTAAAAAGAACCAAAATATCCAAAATGTCATAAATACACATCAAAAAGAGAGAACAACATTAGTTATAACCCTTCCAGGCTCAACAAAAGACTGGAAGCAGCACTTCAAAATTAAAAGGCAATATTTAGCAAACAGAACAGGGAAGCAATAGCTATCAACTAGAAGGAGAAGTTATAGGTTGTAGGAAATTAAGGCAGCAAACGAGCAAAATCTCTGACTAGCTGGAATAAGGTAGGTTCTGAATAATAGCTATAATAAAATTCTGATGCTTAGGGGGGTGGCAGAACTTTTAATGACAGATGTGTTTATTCAATATTTTTGTTTTGTATCTTGAAAGAAGCAGGAGGATGTATTTGAATCATATGAACATGATAAAGTATTTTCCAGTTCATTAGTAGCTGTGGAGGGTGTTAAACATCTCTCAGAGATAAATAATTTTAAATCATCGGGCCAGGATACTTGCACGAATGGATTCTGTGTGAGTTGATGGAGGACATCTCTAGTTCATGCTCTGAATTTTTAATAGATAGAAGGAATAGACAGAGGTAGAGGGAAAATACAAGCAGTCTGGACAAATCCTAGTACTGTGCTCTGATTTAGAGAGGGTAAGCAGGGTGGTCTAGGATACTATGGAGACAATTACCCTGAAGTCTGTCTGTCACAGACAAAATTCAAGGAAAACCTGATCCTGGTATAAATTCCTAAATGATTAGTCTGGGATGGTGATTAATGCCAGTCAATACCTTTTTGTTTTGTTTTTTTTTTCCACTCCCCAGGTAAAGAGTGCAATCAAAACAAAAATTCTCATTTTTTGAAAAGACAGGCTTGATAACTGCAAACATGCTAAGAGTTCTGAAGAGCGTGAGATTTAGTATTTCACTACCTTCTGGTTATAAGTTGTCAAGAAAGCATATTAGGCAGGTTGACAACTAGATAACTGTCTTCTCAGAAAGAAGTTCAGTGGAGAATTATTGTCAGCCTGGGGAGGAAGAAGAGATGAAACAAATTTGAAAGGACTAGTCTAACGCTACTCAGTATTTCCATAAGAAAATCAGAAGAAAAAAGTAGGTGACATCATGGCTGAATGTATGGGAAATTGTGATGAAGTTGGATCAGTTTGCAAGTGAAATATAGACCACTAAGGTAAGTTGGATTCAAGCGTTTAGACACAGCCAGCACTGTGTTAAACAGTGAGGAACAGGCAATGAAGACCATACCTGTAAAAAGAAAAACTATGATCTGGAGAGCAACAGCTGAAAGACTTTAGTGAGTCGGTGTAATTGGGACAAATCTTGGAGCCAAGCTGTTAACTTGGTCTTTTGACCTGTAAACAGGAGATTGACTTGCGGGATCCGTAAAGATTCTGCACTGAGACCAATACTACTACTGTGCAGCTGTTTAACTTTTTATTTTGAAAAAAATCAACAACAACAATTTAAGGGTTGGAGAAGCCTTACACCAAGATACTTGAAGAACTTGATATGTTTAGCTTCTCAAGAAAGAGAGGCAACCTCTTTACAATATGCAATATCTTCATGAAGAGCCAGTGCACAGTGTGCCAAAAGGTTCTTTATTCTCACAAAGATAAAACCACTAAATTTAAAGATTCAACCAAGAGATGAAAGTGAATAAGAGTTAGACATTTTCTTTAAGAGTAAGGATAAAGCGTAAGGATAAGAGGAAGGATATTTAACTATTGGAAAACAGTGACAAGGGAAATGCTCTATCTCCCGACCAAGAGCAGATGACTTGTTGGAAAACAGACTTTAAAAAGAGAAAAGTCAAGTTGCATGACTTCCTGGTAAGGTAATGAGGACATAAAATAAAATACACTATTTGTTTTAAATTCTACCAATCCCTGATATATTGTACAGTAGTGAACCTGTCAGGAAAGATTTATAATCCAGACAGCACTAACGCAATTCATAGGCAAGTCTTGATCTTGGTGGCCACAAAGGCAAAACGCCTATTGATTTTAATGGAATAAGCAATTAGCTAAGTCTGGTAAAATGTCAGACTAGATGCTGACCAGTGAGAACAAATCTGAAGTGATTTCTTGATATTTTCATTTTAGTCAATAGTTTTTTGGCTCCTTTGAAGTGCAACTCAGCTGGGCCGAATGATTGCTACAGCTATCGTTATCTCACAGACCTGCCAAGCACCTAAAACACCTAGTAGGATTTGCTTAGTCTTGCAAGACAGAAGATTTTGCAGAAAAAACAGATTGGCTAATTGATAAAATATAAATAACACAGTTTAGAGAAAGAAAGAAAGGGAAGAAACGAAGAAAGGAAGAAAGGAAGAAAGGAAGAAAGAAAGAAAGAAAGAGATTTTACTTTTTTGCATATCTGATTACTGAAATTTCTACTTTTATGCATTTTGAAACAGTGATTATTTTATCGTAGCACAGATTTCCGTGTCAGACCTAGGAAGAGTTTTCTAATCTGTGGGGAAGCAAATCAAACAGGGAAATATTAAGAACCATGAACTGATAATGAATAAGAGAATGCAAAATCAGACCATAAACAGTTAATACAATAATTAGCCAGGCGATTTATTCAGTGTAGGAATAACATTTGCACAAGCTACTTAGCATATGGTGATAGCAAGTGCAAATATGGTCGTCTAAGAGAATTTTCACTGTGCTATCTCTGATGATCAACTCAAAGTAAAAGACAGTCAGTAAGGAATATCTGTGGAACAGATCTTTTAGTACTTGCAAATTTGTATTGTCTTTCCAATTAGCCACGGGCTAGTATATTGACACAGATTGTTAATGTCTATATCAAAGTTCAGGCATCATCTAGTGTAGCTCATGAATGGGTGGCCAATTTGATGTGCAGAATGTTTTTACCACCCTACGAGATTACCTGTTGAAATCACATTGATAGAATATATCTGCAAAGAAAAAAAATCCTCATTGGCAAAAATGTTCTAATGCATCATACCACAGCTGGCAGATTAAAGATATAATTAAATATATCTTCAAAAACACAATAGCACTGTCAGTAATCAGCAGGAGTAGGGCAAAAAAAGTGTGGAATATTAGAACAACTTGCTATTATTGTTTTTGTATATCCTTCTTTAAATTTTTTTTAAGGCATACCTGGCAGCAGAATATTTTTACTCTGTCTGCAATAACCAGTCAAGCAACTCAGCAAATGCAATGACAACTTGATAAGAAAAATGATGTGTTCAGAGATATAAATAGTTTGAGCACACACTGCTATTTCCATAGATTCAGGGAGGTTAGGCAGTAAAAAATCAGACTACTATTGGGCACTCTGCAATACACATCTTAGCCATGTTTTTTTAAAAATGAGGAAATAGAAAAGAAAGCATTTTTTTTTCCATAAGATGTGTACTCAGAAGCTCTACAATTTGTACATCCTCAAGAGCATGAATCAGAAGCAAAAATGTAAGTTTAAGACTTGATAGATACAAAAGTAGTATAAATTGTTGTTAACATTGAATTTGATTGTGGCTTTGTCCCAGACTCAAAAATGGACCAAATGTATCAAAATCACACAAGGATTCCTCTTGGCCCACTCTTTTCTGTGTTTTAAAAGCAATCTCCAGGCCAGGCTTGGGGCAGGATTGGCTGATTATCTGGGTCTATGTTTCACAGTTTCTTCTTTGGATTTGGTCTTAGCTTGATCTTATTGGGATTCTGAGAGTTACACAAAGAAAGGAGAAGAAGGCCTACATGTACAAAGTTTTATTCATGGAATCTGTAGCTGATGGTGCATACATTGACTCAAATGGTAAAGTTACCCTCAGGAGATAAACAGAGAGAGCAAGAGAGAGAGAGAATGAAAAAGGGAAAACTCTCCCCAGTGGCCATCCAGGAATGAAAACAGATGGGCAACCTCTCCTGGATGTCCTCTCCAGTGCAGCAGATATTCCGTCATCCATCATAGAATCATAGAATGGTTCGGGTTGGAAAGTACCTTAAAGATCATCTAGTTCCAACCCCCTGCCATGGGCAGGGACACCTCCCACTAGACCAGATTGCCCCATCCAGCCTGGCCTTGAACACCTCCAGGGATGGGGCATCCACAGCTCCTCTGGGCAACCTGGGCCACTGCCTTACCACTCTCACAGTAAAGAATTTCTTCCTAATATCTAATCTAAATCTCCCCTCTTTTAGTTTGAAACCATTACGCCTCATCCTATCATTACACTCCCTGATAAAGAGTCCCTCCCCATCTCTCCTGTAGCCCCTTCAGGTGCTGTAAGGCTGCTATAAGGTCTCCTCAGACCCTTCTCTTCTCCAGGCTGAACAACCTGAACAAGTCCTAGTTGATGGTTCCTGCCTGTAATCCTACTAGAACTTCATGCAATAAGCTTTGGTTACATGGCAGTGTTGCACACTGATTAACCACTGAACTTTGTGCATACAAATTTTTGGGTAATGATTATTGGCTATTGAAATGGTTAATAGGTACTAAAGTCATTAATTAAGTCTTCTTTTCTTCTGCTATAAAGTTATACACTAAAAGTTACAAAACAAAGGGCAGGAAAAGGGGGAGAAAGAAAAGAGTCATTCTCACATTAGTGACAACTGCTTCCAGGAGAAACTAAATGAATATTTCTCAGGATTTGCAAATGTAAAAATGTCACAGCAACTCCAAGGTGCATAGGTGAAGGTGTCAGAGTGGGGTGACAAGTGAAATGGAAACCCTTCAGCATGAGAAAGGCTAAGGCAGTCTTCAGCATGAGAAGGGCTAAGGCAGTCTTCAACATGAGGACTACCTTAAGTCTTCCTTCTGCTTTAATGCACAGTCAAGTAGGCAGTCACCTGCAGAGTGCTATCGTATGTTCTGCCTGCCCTCTGGACCTCCAGGCATCCCATCCACCTTCACTGTGATTCAGCCTGGTCAGACATGTGATGAAAGTGAAGTCCGTTCTATGGAGGCCCCAGTGTTACCTAGAGCAACCACAGATGGTAACTGTAGGTAATCTGAATTTAGGCTTTCTACAAGGGTGGTATGACTGTAGGGAGTTGACTCTTGAGGATATGGTAGAAGGCTAACAATGTCACTGTCCACATAACAAAGAACAGTTCAAGAAGTCCTGCAGGAGCTGCTTTACTGTCATCTTCAATGTGGGTAACCCCATGGAAGACAAGAGTCCCTCTGTCCCCCCATGTAAGCAAAGTCAAAAGGCTTGCTTTAGGGCTTCAGCATTCTCCTTGACTTTATCAACATCAGCTAAAGAACACTTCTTCCCATATCCTTTCTTATTTCCATATCTGCATCTGGGAAATAGAAATTATCATGTATCCATTTGTTTTTCTGGCAGCATGTGAGTACATTAGGAAATTTTTGTCCCAGGGTCAGATCTTAAGAAGAGGTTAGAACTCCACACCCTCCACAAGGTAGGTGATATCAAAAACCAAACAAATAAACAAAACCTGACCTGCAAGTTTCCTAAACTCACTCACGTAATTCTTTAAAGTTTGATAGGAATAACAAGTCTATCATTAAAAATTAAAAATATATGTGTATAATCATTGATACATCAAACTTTATGATAAACAATAAACCTCTCTTAGTTTAGGCTCTTAATCTCTTCAAGCATCTGGAGGTTTGTGGTAAGGAACAGTATTGGTCTACGGAAGATTCTGTTTCAAGAGAGCTCCTAGAAGGACAAAAGGAAGATTAGATGAAAACAATTACAGGGAAGTGTTCAGTTCTTGTCTCATCAAAAGTACTCTTTCTCAACAAGGTAATACATAATCTGACAATATTGTATGTTATTAGCAGGTTCCTAGGGGATATATCATTTTCCCATGAGAATTTTAGAAAGGTTAAAGAAAACTACATCTTGGAAGAAAACTTTGTTTTCCTTTTATGAAATCAAACAGGCATAAAACCTTGTGAATGATGTTTTTCTCTTGTCCAGTCATGGACAGTCATGGCATTGTTCAACCTATTTTAAATCTTGACCCTGATGGGGCAATGAAGAGCAGGGTGGCAAAAATACAGCTCTAAACTAAGACTGACCTCCTTCTTGTAGCCACAGACATGAAGACTGCAAACTTTAAAGATCTCGTGTGTCCGACATTGTCATTTTTACATCTGCTACATAGTATAGCTGAGGATAAAACATAAGCCTGCCATGGGAAAAGCAAACTAGCAACCAAAATAAAGAAAATATTTTCCAAAAATATTAAAAGACCCCTGAAGGAAAACAATATGTTAAATGCATCTTATGAAGAGAAAACATAGGTGTCTTTAGCACCTTGATTATTTTGTATAATTCACAGTAGATATTTATAACACGGCAACATATCAATTGTATTAATGGGAAATTTGTTTGAAGGATTCCGTAAAAATATTGAAAATTCCCTAGTAAACCTTTCGTCACACAGCCACAGGCATGTTGAAAAAATGTGTTCAGAGTCAAGGGCAGAGCGATATATTCCATTTACCAAAATGAACCATGTGTTATCCTTCAGAAAATTCACAGTTCTGATCTAAATCCCTTCCCATTGAAGTAATTAGGAACAGAGTCAGACCAGTGAGCATTGGGTCAGCCCAATGAGTGTTCTTGGAAAATCTAACTATGGCTACAACTACAACACTGCAATAAGGCCTTCCTGAAGTACAAAGAATGAGAATTTTTTTGGCTTTCAAATGAAGGTCATATTTTGTTGGAAGTGGAAGCGTATGGCTCAATGTGTATCTAATCCAAGCTGAGTGTTTCTCTGAATGACCTGCAGAGCAGTTTGGCAAAAGATAGCAATGCAGATTCACTGACCAAAAGCACCATTCTCCTTTTTCCATTCAATCTTTTGTAACTGTCTTTTATGGAATAAAATATTGCATCCAAGTTGCTAGATGAACACTACAGATTACCCACATGGTCTGACAGAGATTGAAGAAAGTCTTTCCTGTGCAGAACCAAGAACAGCCTTGAATTTCTGTAACGATGTTATAGCCTTGGATCTCAGACGTGTTTCCTCACAGCCTCTGGAAAGGTCCAATGCAGAACTGCCTACTGTTAATGCCAAGACTTGCTCACTGACAGTAGGCTGTGGAAACCAAGCTGCAATGGTGACTGCACTGGAGAAGCAGAGAGACAACTTGGAAGGCAGAAGGGAAACCGAGGTGCTCAGGTGAGAAGACAAAGTAAGGACTATGGACACCTCACAACTTAATGTTGTGGATACTTGCACACAAGCTGTTGTTGTCCTGTCATTGAGAAAACATGACAAGGGTAATTGATATAGTATTAATGCCCGCTTGAAAGACAAAAAAGAGAACAAGGAAGCAATTGTTTCTTATTAATCATCATTGCAGTGTATAACACAACAGTCCTCTGTTTCTTCTCTGTGATAATCTCAAAACAAGATGACATGTTCAACCCATCTATTTCCATCTTGATTTTTTAGTTATTCTTTCATTTGAGAAACACCAAAAATAGCAGTACTCTCCTTCACGTTGTTCAGCATCCAACAGGCATCATCCTTTCCTGGAAGAAAAAGAGTAGATGGCCTAGTAGGTGGTGGAGGAGAATACATCCAGTTTATCCACTGTTTCTTCCCTTTTCAAGAAAAAATCTGAGCTTTTTCTAAACCTAAAGGCACCTTGTACTGTTTTTTTATACAGAGGAGAGGAGAGGAGAGGAGAGGAGAGGAGAGGAGAGGAGAGGAGAGGAGAGGAGAGGAGAGGAGAGGAGAGGAGAGGAGAGGAGAGGAGAGGAGAGGAGAGGAGAGGAGAGGAGAGGAGAGGAGCGGAGCTACAAAACAAGCTACTTAGGAAGGATCCCACAGTTTTAATGACACCGTGTGATATGATAACAACAGATTAACCGTCTTTTGGCATCATCACGTTTGGTTCTTCCTGAAATTTTAAAACTTTTTTTTTTTTCTTAAATACATCATTTATTTTTCTCCTCTGCCTCTGCCAGAGCAATGCTTTACCATCACTTAAGCAAATGAATAGAGAAAACCCATCTCTGCTAAAGCAAATGGAAAAAAAAAAAACTTAATTTCATTTCTTTGGATTCAGAATGTCACCTAAAGAGCCAGGTCCTGAGTAAACAAGCAGTGTATGCTGCTTTCATCCAGAAGCTGAATAGACTGCAAACTCTATTGCTGTAGTCTGCAGCACAAAGACCCTGTACAGCAACCACAGAATGAAATACAGCATTATTTTTATAAAGGATAGACACAACTGAAAAACACCTCCAAATTTAACCTGGAATTAACGGTATTCAACGTGGATTTTAGCAATGTGGCAGGAACACCACAGAAGACAGTGTGAATATTAAGAGATGCATATTAGGCACACAGCCCACCCACACACTGAAAGTGCCTGTAATGGCTAATCTTACATTTCTAAGATGGGTGAAACAGAGCATGTGAAATCATTTGTGGAATCATTTGAACAACAGGAAAGGTGTGCTTTAAAAAGGAAATTATTCCTGTGACCCAAGAAGACAGGAGAAAAAGGACTTCCATTTTTTATGGGTGGAAACTAGAGAACCTCCATGTACTTGAAGGGAATGATCACATTAGATTAAATTTGAAAGTCTGGACCTGCACCGTCAAAGCATAGTGTTGGTCTGAGGATGTGCTCTTCTCCAAAAGAGAGTTTCAGAAATTGTATTTATCATTGTAGCTATGTGGTTGTGTTTAATAATATTAAGACCTTGATTAATATGTTTGTTCCTACACACTTTTGTAAAACTGAGCCAAATAATTCCCAAGAGGAAATAGATACATCAGATTTTTACTACCTTGGTCATTGAGACAGAATTGTTTGTGAGAATAAAGCAAACCTTGAATAAAATTGCAAGGAAAAAATCTTTGTCCAAACCAGAAACTTTTTCATGCTTGTATCCTGTTCCTTTTTAGGAACTTATATATACCACTAGGAAAGTGCTATGTCTTCACTTAAAAATACAATACATTTTTTTCTTTTATTTGTCAGGAAAATCTGTAAAAGTCAGTAGCAAACAACCATTTGACAGACAGTTTGGCTGTAGGGATCAGCATTTTGTTGGCAAGTGGGTAAACAAGGTGCCCTGTCAAAATCTAGTCCTTCCCTCTCACTGATTTTATGCTTTTCTATGAGTAGAAGGCAAGGTTTTCACTTTTTCACAATGACATGATGATGGCTCCGGAGACATGCAGTTCAGCTCTCTGAGCTCATCATATGAACCCATCTTTTGTAACCCCACGCATACTCTGAAGTACATACAATAAGGATGTATTGGTCATTTGCTGAGATGAAAGATCACATAACAACAGCTGGTGTGGCTGGATTCAAACTAATTTTCATCCAGCCTCGGTGCAGTAGAAATCTGGGAAAAGAGGTTTTCAAAGTTTATAACTACCTGAAATTTCCTTCACTTCATAAATACCTGAAATGCTTCTTTAGGCTCTTGTTATGATCTCCCTGTAAGGGGAAATTCATTTATGTTGATCACTACTATTAATTCAATAGGCACACATCAGCAGCATAATGCCAGGGGAAAAAAAGAAACAAAACAACATTAACACCAACACTAACACTAACACTAACACTAATAATCCCACATGAAAATGTTTTCGTATATAGGAGTATCTGACCTTTTTTTTCAAGTATTTTATTAAGCTGCTTTGTCATTTTATTCTGCTCTCTTTTCGGACCAATCCCAAAGGAACTTCAAACTGAGTTTAAACTGCTTTTAAACTGTTTAAAATGAGGATCTACATTAGAACAGCAGGGTGGTGCAAGATTAACACTCTTCCCTTCTCACACTGAACTATGCTCGTATTTATTCTTGTCCTGGTTTCATCTGGGAAAAAGTTAATTTTCATTCTAGTAATTGCTGTGAAAGGAATGGCAATAATGTATATTGTTTTAGTTGTGGCTAAGCGATACTTACACTTTTCAAGGACTCTTTTCAGCTTCCTATAAAAGTTGAGAAGGAGCACAGACAGAACAATGGAATGGCCAGTGGAATATTCCATACCATGGTCATCATGCTTGGTTTATAAATGGGGGTTTGCTGGGGAACAGAAATACACGATCACTGCTTGGGAAGGTACCATTTCACTGGGTGGTGAGAGTGACTTGTGTCAGCTTCATCATCATCATCATCATCATCATCATCATCATCATTATTATTGCTATTATTATGGTCAGTTTCTGCTGGTTTTTTCCCTTTCCCCTCCATTTCTCCCTCTTCTCCTTCCTTTCTGGGGGCAAGGGGAAGAACTATGCAAGTGGTTGCATGGTCCTAGCTGCCGGCTGGGGTTAAACCACGACAGTTCTCAAGAACAAGGGTATTTTTGAAAGCAGAAGAAACGTAGGCTGAATTTTTAAGCCTCATCAACTCTTAAAGCCAGTTAAACAACTTCTTGTCTTGAAACCTTCTACACTTTGCTTAAACCAGAGCAAAGCTTTGGGGATGGTTTCTGTCCAGTAGCTTTGGTCCTGGGGTTATTTTTTATTCTCTTAAATCCAGAATTCCACAGCAGACAATATTTCCTGTGCATATTTTACAGTGTCTCTTGCCTTTTTTGAAGGAGTTGAAAGTGGGGATTGTTTTTCATGTGAAAAAGTAAAATAAAATATGCAAAATGACAGAGGATGTATTTTTATTTGTTTTGAGGATGGAGTTCTGCATCCTAAGAAGCGAAAAGCTAGTCTGCAGGTTGATATTTTTGGCCCTGAGAATTATCTCACTTTCTGAGAGTTATTAAGTCTGAAGGATCTTATCCCTCATCCCATTCCTATTCCTTTTTCTTCCCACTGTTTCAATTCATCAGCTATTTCAAAAGCTGTCCCTGCTGTATTTTTTACATTTAATATCTGCAAGAAGCCACTTAGATCATGACTATTAGGGGGAAAAAAAACCACCTCCTTCTCTCATTTCTATTAACAAGTTTAAGCAACCTATTTAACTTTTCTGTCTTCAATATTTATTTTTTTTTAAATTCAGTTTGCCTCACATAACCTTTTCTTTAGTGTGCTAGCCACAGCAACTCAGTCTGGAGAGACACACAAGGTACACGTACACTCAGTGTCTGAGGGCTTGTATACCCTCCAGGATGGAAATTCACTATGGTAATTTTAGACTAATCAATTGAAATACAAGATTGAAAGTTCTGCTAATAGACTAAACAAAACTGAAATTCCGCAAATGTCATAATGTCAGTTTACTCGTTCAAAAGTTTCTCATTGACTGAGAAGGGAGGTTGTCCAGGGAGGGTGCCTGAATGAGAGGTTACTCAGGAGTAGTGGTCACGTCTGCCTGGGGAATTGTGGGATAAAGACAAGGCATTCGCTTGAGTCAAGCTGCCACATATGTTGTTGCAAAATATGTTGGGCATTTTGTTATCAGAAAAAAACACGTGTGATTAAAAGACTTGCCTCAAAACATAAAGGAAGTCAGTGATGGATGGAAGAACAGAATAGAAACTTATTTTCACTCTTTTCTTTCCTGTTCCATTTATATCTTTTAGAAGAAGGTGAAAAATTTTGTCCTTTGGTAGGAAAGTCATGACTACTCTCATGGAAGAAACAAGCTGAGATTCAGAAGATTACTTGCTTGTTGAAAAAAGTTTTACAACTTCTTGCTTTTGGTAACAACTATTTCGGCATCTAATAAATCTACTTAAATTCATCATCACCAAAGAATCCTAGACTTCTGAGAAGTAATCCATGAATTCAGATGCTCTCTATTAATCAAAACTTTATTGAAAGTCCAAAGGTTTGCTCATGGGTGAGAATTAACTCACATATGGATGTTTAGCACCAGTTAAACAGAATACATTAGATGGGATATTAACTCTTTCAGTGGCTTTTTAGTGTATTCAGCGGCAACCTTCACCTAAACTTTGCAGTTTAATAACAGTATTTATGTAATGCAATATGCTGAAATTATCTGGGATTTTCATACCACTTCACCATAAATGTTTTTATACTTGCAGACAAAATTCATAGTTGATCTCTTTGTAGAAACTTTGTCATGCAAATCTTCTGGGGAAAAGCTTATATTCTGTGGGGATATAGGTCATAAACTTATCTTACAGTTTCTTCAGCTGACATGCTCATAGAAAATAGAATAACTTCTGGGCATATGTTTTTCTTCAGATCTTGTATATTCAAAAGACCATCTGTCTTTTCCAAATATATCAATGGATGTAGTATGAGGGAGTACTCCTGCCTATAAACCTGCTTTTGTCAATATCCTCAGACAACATTGGATATTAGTGAAACTCTACAGTGAGAATAAATATGGAATTTTAAACTATTTAACATTTTTTTTATATTTACCCAGAAATATTTTCTTGAAAGTTTGTTTCCTAACACTTTTAATCTCCCTACAATTCAGTAACATATGCAAGCTTGTTTTTCATCTTTACCTATGGAAAATGACATGGAATTATCTTTTTCTTTGATGCAGCCTCCGAAATCCATCCCCTCTTTGATTGGCAGTTAGTTCTCATGGCATGAATTGTGCTGCAGGCATGGTGCCCGCAGCCTACTTTACATCTGCTTTCATTCAATTGCGTTAGTCATTCTCTGGCATGAGCAATTAAAAAGCTCCTATAACCCTGGTTGCATTTCTGAAAGATTTCCTGGTTAAGGTTGCTATTAATTTGGCTAAAGATAAGAGTAATGGCTCCAGAATAATAACACTAAACATATTTTACTTAAACAAAGGGTTTTTTAATGAGGACTGGCTTTGAAGGGAATGAGAGAAATAGATGGGGCGAAAATGCATCCTTTTAGCTCAGATTTCGCCCCATCTACATTTCAGCCTGTAACTGAGGTACGTGCATAAAATGTAACTGAAATCACTCTGAACTTCTTCCTATTATGAGGAGAGAAACAGATGCCTTCAAAGAGCAGGAAACCTGGATCAAACATTTGTCTATTCTATAGATTCTTGTTGAAATTTCCGTGTTCTTTCCTCTTATTTTCCTTGTAATCAGTGCTTTCACTTCCCAAAATGGTGCAAGTTAAAGGCTTTTCTTTTCCTAAAGGACATTTTTTTTTTTTTTAGAATGGTAATGCTGATGGGTTAGGCTTTCAGAAGTAATTAAGGCAAAATGTGCAGCTTGACCACTACCGTTCTGAGCTATTAAATACATTTGTTAATCTGTTGCGTTCTCTGAGTATTTTTTGAAAAGCAAATATCATCTCATAGGTTGCTATGCAAATTGGTGACTATCAAATTCTCATGGTATTTATCTTTTTCTCAGAAGAGCAACTAGAATGGTTTAAATTCCAACAAACGACTAATATAATCAGGAGAACAAATTGTTCTGACAATCAGTCAGAAAGTTGTAATGTTTTCCAGGGGAACTGGTAAACATGTAGACCTGTATGCCAATTCCTGGTCATTGTTGTCACTTCTTCACCTAGGACAAATTAGACTTATTGCACATTTAGACCCAGATTTAGACCCCAACATAACTGTAAACTCCTGACCCAGCTAAGGATGTGCTGGCCTGGGCAGCCTGTGGAAAGGAGAATGAACACGACCGAGATGTTTACTTACACCTGAGTGTAACCAAACAATTTCACGTCTCCTTAAACAATTTTGTGATCTTTTTTTACCTGGAACGCTACATGCTTTTTTTCATATGCATAATTCTCATTGGATCTGTCAAGACAATACTTGAAAATACAGTGACGCAACAGTGGCAATACAGCACCTGCTTGAGAGTGGGAAGGCAATGCAGCTTCCAGGCTAGAAGCTGTGTGATGAATTTAGTGATAAGTATAAATACGATTTCCATCATGGTAGAGATCTTATTTGCATATAAAGCAAAGCAGGGGATTCAATCTGTATACACAAACGATTTAATTACCTTGTAAGAAGGAAAAGAGCCACAAAAATGGAAAGGATTGCAGAAAAAGCCTTCCAGTAGAGACTCGATGCTGTGAAGCTACAGAGATGAAATGACTCTGGTCCATGTCCTTCACAGGAAGGAAAGACGTGCGATGGGAGGCTGTAACATAGCAGAGGGAGCAGAACCAGAACAAAAGAGTGGAAGTTGAAGCTTAACATGTGTGGCAGTGAAGGTGAGTAGCTTTTGGTGAAAAAAAAAGGAGAAAAATGGGTGTAGCATCCTCATAGGTTTCAATGCTGTGTCAATGCAGTTGTGAGACCGCTGTCTTGGTGGGAGGGATACAAAAGTCCGTGGGTAGAACTTTCTGGCCTGCAATTCACAGGAAGTCAGAGCAGATGATCTAATGGTTTCTTCTAGTCTTAAAATCAGTAAATCCATCATTGAATGCATTCTAACCACAAGCAACACAGGCAGTGGGTGCTGATCACCATGAATTTTACAGAAGTAGAACATATTATTCTTGTACCAGGCCATCTTTGTGTAATACATGAGGGAATAAGAACCAGATCTGTGATTTTGGCCACCAAATACAGCATAGGACAGAGGTGTAAAATTGAATGAAATCCCTCATTTTTTGTAGATTTTTTTTCTAAAACACAGGAATTATTTTAGGTAAGAACAGTTCACGGTTGGCAGGCAGGAAAGTCACCCTCTGAATGCCAGTTTGGGGTCAACCCTGTGAACTGCACATTACGGTGGGCTGCTCTCCAGCCCATTGATGAAAATCCAGTTCTGGGGATTTGATATGACAGCTCGTGTGGCAGAATGACTGTCTCTTCCCATCACCCACCCCAGTGCATAAAAAGCACAGCAAGGACAGAAAAGATTCTCAGGGTAGAACTGCTCATAGACTGCAGATAAATCACTTTACCTCACATTTTATAGTTTTAAAAGTAAGTTTATTGACCTAGATTTGCAAAGCTACATTCCCTCTGCTAAAAAATATTCTGTTTGTTCCCTGGTAATATGTCCTCACAACATCCCTTTGATGATTCTCGTACTGCTGTTTAGTCATATTAGTATTCAAATCTGATGCCTAGTTATGTTAGCAGATGAAGGGAAGCACACAGACAGAACACATTTGTTTAGTGATGACTTGAAAAGGTTTTTATTAGATGGAATTTTGAAAGTATCCCTTTGTACAGTATTTCAAGTGTTAACTAGCAACTCTGGGACCAACAGCAGCTGTTAGCTGATTAGCTGCTCTGCCTCAAGAACATCTTGGTTCATGTTTTTTTTCTTATGAAGTGCCTAATAGTCCTATAGATAGGTGTGTCTGTAATTACTATAATTAATATGAGATAATGAATTAACAGTGCTGTAGGAGTACACAATCAAATTAATGTTCCTATGGTAGTTTGGAAGAGAATGAAGATGTTCAGAGCAGAGAGATCATCGCATTTTTCACCCCCGATAGTGCTCCCCTGTCACTTGGGCAGCTTGCAAGATGGACAATAAAACAGAGTGTTTGGGCTGGGTTTTTATCAGAACAAATATGTATTCAATAATTCACGGTCAAAATCTGAAAGCACTCTCTAAATATGCTGAAGTATGCAAAACAGCTTTTTTAATTTGGTACAGGTTTTGCTCATCAAAATTTTTCAACCCGTTTAGCCTAGCATTTAGTACTCCCTCCAAAATGATGCTAAATCATTTCCTGGCAACTCTCTGCCTGCTTTGGAGTTATGGTAGGTATTGCTGGGTACATTCTTACCCTTACAGACCCTCTGAATGAGAACCTCATGTCTAAACTACTGGAGGCAAACAAGATTAAAAAGACTTTTAAAAAATGTGAAGAAAAAATATACCGAGGGTATGACTGGTCAACATTTTTGCCATCAAACCTTTTTTTCTCCATCATGCTCTGCTGTTGTCCTCGGAGGCACAAATAGAGCAGCACCTAAGAGGTATAATTTTGCTAGTGAGTCTACCCCATGATATAGAAGTGAAAGCTGGGGCAATGAAAAGCTGTTCCCATAATCCTAAAAGGTTAGCTCAGGCAGGGTGAGATTAGTGTTGGACTGACCTTAAGTAAACCATTTCTGCTTGGCTGGTAAACTAAGACATTTTGTTTTGATCTTATTTTGATCTTATCTTTGTTTTGAAGTATTCCCATAATCTTTTCCAAATCACAGTGATTTGGGGTAAGATTACTAAAGTTCCTTGAGGGGGACTAAACTAATCTAGGTTTCCAAGGAAAATCTGCCCAAACATGAAATAGTTTTCAGTTATTTTTTTTAGAAACGCAAGATAAAAATGCATTGTTTTTCCCAATTCATTCATTACAATGAACAACAGTAATTTACGTCCTTCTTTCACAATTATGGTTTTATACAAGTTCAGAAACAGGCCTTTGAAAGTTTATGAGAACCTAACAGCTTCTCAGCATTATGCCCAATAACAAAAGGCAGAGAGGCATAATCATTTCCACGTGAGTACGGCACTGTAACAGCAGCATTGACACTTTGGCCAGGACACGCATCCTCACTGCAGTCAACTATGTTTTGTTCTAATTTGTCTTTAAGATACGAATTAAATGGATTCACTAGATTTTTCAGGTTCAGCCCATATTTTCCCAGCATCCACATCAACGCTATAATCATCAGAGTCTGTCCCTGGTACTTGTATGTCACCTACAGCCACGTTACTCGTAGCAGACAGTTTTCAAGATACCTAGTCAAGTGCCTGAGAGATAATCCCAGATGCATTTATCAAAATTTGATCTCATGCAAAACTGTTTTCTCTGAAGTTCATAAACTCTTTTGACTTTTTTTGCCTGTAAATGCTAAGGAGACTGATAGACACAGTTGAAATATTAAAACCCAGATTCATCCCATGTATAAATAAATTTTCATTTTGGAGCATTTGCTGAAGAAAGAGTGCAATTTTTCATTCTCTTTCTTTCTTTTTTTTCTTTTCTTTCCCCCCCCTCAGAGAGGGTAATTCTTATGAAATATAACGTGTCCAAAATTCACATTTTTTCCTTACAATGCATTACTTGTTTATTTGGGATGGCTATAAAGTTTTGCATTACTATATTTAATCCCTTCATTCTTACATATTTGAAGCTTTTAAATGTTTATTTCACTCGTTTCGGAGTATGCTATATGAAGACTGGAACTAAAAGCAAAGACAGCATTTCTGTAACACACTCTGAATTCAAACCGAAATGAAATTAAGAAATTGCTAGCCTACACCATCTGACCACCTCAGAGGAAAAGAAGGAGAGGAGGCTGGAATGTTTCCCAAAACTGAAGTTGAGAACCCAGGACAAAAATTGTTCAGCATAATAATAATTACAGCTTCATATTTCCTTCCAGATCATGTTGTAAAACTGAACTTCTAGGCAACAAACCCGGAATCCTAGAGGAAGCATAAAATAGGTCACAAACCAACAAGTTGTCATATCATGAGACCACTGAACAAATGTTCTAATTATTTCAATGCTGATTTGGGGTCAGGGTCCTCTTTTGAGCACACAACCACGAAGACAAGGGAGAAGCCAGTTGTCTTTTTTTTGGAAGTTCTCTATCACCATCTGCTGGAAGGAGTGTCTCATTGTTCTGGAAAGATGTGGGTAAAATAAAGGTATTGGCAATTTCGAAGATGTAAATAAGTTTCTGAACACTCCACTCACTGAATTACACACTGTCTTCTCATCATGACTTGTCTTTAAAAGCAGTATTACTATTCTGTTACTACCAGGAAGTTAAAAAAAATATCATTATTTTCCATTCATTCTTGTTCACAATATATTATTATAAAATAATGTATACATGACATATAATAAATATAATATACTTATAATATCGCATGATAAAATAAGATTTAATCAATAATTAATAAAATTTCATTAATTGTGACCAAAAAGTAATTCAATACTCCAGTAAACAGCACATTACTCAATTTTAAGAGGAAAATTTTTGTCAACTGTCATTAACATTTGGCTAGTTACATCTTCCTGAATGGATGACACTCCCCAGAGTTCTCACCAGAGCTGACGAGTATTTTGGAAAACCCAAGACAGGTGAAATTCTAAAAAATTTGCCCCAGATAGAGAGAAATACAGCTATTTTCATAGAAAAAGAGGTGCTTAAAAATATATCTAAAAATATTTCAAAGACAAAAGGAGCAATTTTTGCTCCCTGATCACTAGGAATAGGACAAGAAACAAGAAAGATCTAACTTACAAATTAGGGAAAGTTTTCTAATGAGAAGAGAAGTTAGTACCATAAGTTGTTGACAGATACTACGAAATGTCCTTCACAGGGGGCTTTTAAGACCAGGTTAAACAATTATCTGTCAAGAATTAGATAGTTATTGTTGATGCTGTTTTGAAGAAGATTGTTTTCAGTCCTTCTTCTGGAATTTTATTCATATTGAAGTCTGTCATGTCTTAAAGCACTGGTCATATCAAAGACTCAAGTCACCACTCATCTCATAAGCTGGCTTCCCAAATGAAAATATATCCATCAAATTCAACATTTATATCTGTCAAAGTCAACATTATCTTGGCAATCCTGCAACGATCTGCACCGCAGCAGAGGATGAAAATCGCAGGTGTTATTTAGAGACAAGAAGTTTAACTGAAGAGATTGTTTTGTATAAGACAAGGAACGGAAAGCCAAGTTTAATTAACTTCCGCCCTAGATGCCACAAAGCCAATCCGATCGGTCCTAAGGGGAAGAATATCTTCTCCCTCCATAATCCAGAAGAAAATCTAGAACCTCAGACACTTTATTCCAAAACAGAGAAGACAAACTGTTAAACTGAAATAGTAGGGTGTAGGGTTGGGATGTAGGGTATTTTGCGTAAATTGCATAAATAACTTTCTGTTTATGGAGACAGACCAAAGAAACCCCATGGCAAAGGCACGTGATTGTGCAACTGCAGAATGGCAATTGAAAGGGCAGAAGCTTGTTTTTTTCCAGCTCTTCATTTTGGATATCTAATAGCAGTTAAATCTAGATGTCAACAGCTGTTTCAGCACCACAACAGATCTTTTTCACAAGGCCAGCAATTTTCATGGCTGAAGTTATGTGAAAAATCCGACAGAAACTCATAAAGAGTTTCAGCTGTCCCTGAACTGTTTTGGTTTTTTTTTTCTATAAGCAATAACAATATTAAAAGAAAAAAAAAGAAAACCAAAAAACCTCACACCAAAGTACACACAAAAACCCCATGCATTCATGATCTCTCTTCCCTGCTCACAAGTTTATTTTTAATTCATTGCCTAAAGAGCACTTCAATGTGAAAATATTTTAATTATTGACTGAATTTTATTGCACTAACAACATTTAGCTATTCTGAAAGCATTGCTGGGGGAGTTTATAATGGTGCATGATAAACTGACAGAGAAAGGTCAAGTAAACAGTAATACAATAGTAGTACCTCAACATCTTTTATTCAGCATCAAAACAAACTATTGTCTTTTTTACACTGAAAACACTTCTGGAGATGGGGTGATCAACGTGTTTAAGAAAGACTTATTGGAATAAATTGCTCTGCTCAAAATTTTGCAGAAGTAGAGTTGTTAACTGCTATGTGTGAGTTCTTCCAAGTCTTCTGCCTCAAAGTGTCTGTAAAAATCTCAACAGACGATCATCAAAGAGCACTCCTCCTCACAGTAACAATTATTGCGTGTTTTGGGAACATTACCACTGTCTAAATTTAAGGACCTAATTGAAACTGGTGAGGCACTGGCACAGGTTGCCCAGGGAAGTTGTCAATCCCCCATCCCTGGAGGTGTTCAAGGCCGGGCTGGATGGGGCTTTGAGCAGCCTGGTCTAGTGGGAAGTGTCCCTGCCCATGGCAGGGGGGTGGAACTAGATGGTCTTTAAGGTCCCTTCCAACCCGAACCATTCTGTGATTCAGTGAAATGCTTTGCCGAAATGTAGGAGTTATCACAGTTGGAGGGTGTCTGAGAGTGTGCTGTCTCCAACTCCTGCTCGAGGAGAGCTCCTGTATGCAAAGAGCCTGTGGTATCTGCCATGTTGACATTTTGGGTACCATAGGTTGTTTCATATGCTTTTGTTTTGGCAACTGATTTGAGGTCTTGCATCTACATGCAGGTGTCTATACATAAGGTGAGTATCCACAGCGGGGTAAATTGAATCGCTCCCTAGGTGTCTTTGATGATATTGACCGAATCTTCATCAGCTATAATGGGCATTGGATGTCCAGAAAGCCAGTAACATCCACATGTAGACTCTAAAGGTGCCTTAAGGACTTGATTCAGTTGTCTACACAAGGGCATCTAGGGCCAGTTGAAATATTCCAGTGTGTCTTGCTGGGCCTGACACTGGTGCTCTGGTGAGCACAGGTCTCTCAAAGGTTAGTTATCACATTGGTCACTTCCCTGTGGATGCTATCAGTGGCTGTGACTTCTCAGATGGCACATGAGCCCATAATTTTGGCTTAAATCTCACCTCAGCTCAGCCCAAAGTTAATTCATGTATGTCAGCAGCCTAGTGTTCCTCTTCGAGTCTACTCTGGAGGTCAAGTCTGAGCAGTTCCAATGGGAATTACCTCCTAAAAATCTTGAACAGCTAAAATAATGTCCTGAAACAGATTATCTTTTGGGATACTTATTTCCTTCCACTGATTACAGTGGAAGGGATACAAAGATCACATTTCTTTATAGCTTTGATAACAGGTTTACCTTCAACACTTCATGCAGTACCCTGAATTCTACAAAAAAACCTCACTTTCCCTCCTGCAAAGGAAGTACATAGTGTATTTAATATTTTTTCTGCTATCTCAAGGGGCACACTATCCTCCTCATTCTTTTCTTTCAAATGAACACATGCATTGGTTAGGAGAGCTGAAGAAAAAAATCACAATTTAATTTTTTTTTCCAAAAGTTTTATCCCACAAAGGTATATGCATCCCATTAGAGAGAAAACATGTTAATTTAACCACTTGGGAAAAGGGAATGATAACAGCACCTTCATTGGTGTTTGTTCATAAGGGGGAAACCAAATAATGCGCAATTAGACGAAACAAAATAAAAAGTCAGGCATGTGCTCATAGGTTCTGCTCAGGCTTCCTGAATAGGCAGGTAAGATTATGTGTTTTATTGTAGGCATAGTTTCTGATGGAGTGTAGACACTATCATATTAAATATTTCTAGGAAAGGTATTTGATCTATCGTCCTAAAGATTTTTTTTTTTTTTTTTCTCAAAAGACCCATACTCTTTCCTCTGTGGAAGATGCTGATTTATAACAGTACAAACCACCTAGGTGACTGACAAAGATTTAGGTAACCAAGTTTGAGGGATCTAATAGTGAAGGCACATAAATCACACTGAAGGCTGGTGCGTTGCCTAGGCAGGAGAGCAGCAGGGGATTTTCTGAGTTCAGGGGATTTCTGCTTTATGATGTCACTCTTCCCTTTTTCTTTGAATTAGCAGAGGTCACATAACTAGCAGCTATGTTGATTCACAAGCTGTTCCCTGCAGTTAAGACTGCAGTGGGTTACTATCTGTTGCTCACCTGTCTTCTGCTTGTCTTTGGCTGATTGGCCCACTAAGGTTAGTAGAATGGTTGAAGAATATTCATGGTACAAAATGATATGTTGTGCAAGTAACATTATCCAGCAAAATATATTCATGCTTTGCTTTAAAACAGAAATGAGCCCTTTGATGTAAACTAAACAGATGCAGAAATGCTTTGGTGGGTTGGGGAGAACTCACCGTACGGTGATAATGAATACCTGGGTTCATGAGCAAATACCCTTGTTTGCATGTGAATGCAGCTGTTTCCCATAATATTCTCCAATTATTTCTCTGCATGAGCAACAGTGCAAAGAGGAATCAAAACCACAAAGCACCTGTTTGAAATTTGAATGAAAGTTTGCCAGAAATGTTTTTTAGTATTTCCCCAATTCTACCCTGAATGAACAAATGTCAATGAAATTCTGTTGGGGTTTTTATTAGTTGGTTGGTTGTATTTTTTCCATGAGTTCAAATACCAGCTGGACAATTTAGAGGAAGAAGAAATATTTTTTTTTTAGAAATGTGGGGTTTTTTTTGCTTTGTTTTGATTTTGGGGTTTTTTTTGTTGTTTGCTTGGTTGATTTTTTTAACGCATGAAATCATGTCCTATAGCCCAAGAAGTGTCAGAACCTCAGAGTTCTGGGAGTTTACTCTGGGAAAATATCACGACACACTTACCCACCTCTTATACGCTCTTTGTGATCCACCTTCCTAGATACACTCATAACACAAGGTGTGGTACTGCGTGGGAGTTGTAAACAACTCAGTTCAACCCCTTGTGTAAGGAGTGGCTATCTACCTTTGGCCACTGTTGGAGACAGGAGGGTTGCCTAGGAGGATCTTTGGTCTGACTTAGTATTACTGTCATTATGCTCAGTCATTTAGCTTGCTTTAATATTTAGCAAACAAAAAATGTCTTCCATCCAAACTCTCCCATTATTAATTGACATGGGACTCAGTCCCTCAAACTCTCAATGTGTAAACCTGAGTTACAATGGAGTTAGATCACGTATGTCAGGCTCAGTCATCCTTTCTGCTAAATTTCTGAACTGTCTCCTGAAAGTGCCTCTTTATTAGACTATGGAGGTTGTTTAAGGGCTCCATTCAACCAGCTAAGCGTAAATATCTAATATTCCCGGAGACACTGCTAGCTGTCTGTGAAAGCCCCACATTGCAGAAGGACACAACCCTGAGCTGACCAGGGAACTGGGTCCTCCCAGGACAAGATACAGATGGTATCAAATGGCTTATGGCTGAATCAAGACCTAAATGACTGGCATTGACCAAACACCTAAAGGGAGATTCAACTCACCAAATCTGGACACCGCCAATATAAATATTTACATGAAAACAAAGTACCTAGGTTATTTTCCATCCAAAAGAATTAAACCAATATTTTAGTCCACATCATAAAATAGATATCTGAGATATTGGGTGAACTGAAATGAGTCAAACTTTGTAGGAAACCATTTATTTCCAGAAACTTTGGAAAGAAAACTCTCCTTCACACTAAGACTCCTTTTTAAGCATCCCATTGTTAAACAATTAAGAAAGATTTTCACATTTTCTCAGATCCTTACCTAAAATTGGGACATCAAATTTGTATGCGACCCAGGTTACACGTCAGGAGTTTGGACACTATGATGCACAAGCACAGGCTGCTTCTGTAAGTGCCCCAGAATTGAAACTCTGAGGATACAGCTCATCACATTTCTGTTGGTTTTTGCACATAACCTGCATCAAAGGGTGACACTAGAGACCTTTTAAGCTCTCTGTGACATGAGAGACCTTTGAGAAAGGATTCCACAGAAGCATCATTTCTCTGTTTTTTTTTCTGCCTGATGGTCCTACCACAGAAGAACCAGCAGGACAACTATTGGCCTCACAGTCTGTTTATGCTCCAGATATACACACTTGACTTTCCACATATCAGTTGCACCCCAGGTTCAGCCCAGAGGAAAACAAGCAGCATTGTTTCTCTTCTGGCCTTAAAATTACTCCAAAAGTCAGCTAATGGAAACAGGAAGCAATTTTGGCCCAAGAACTTTCCAAGCTTCTCACTTCATGGCTGTATTAACAGTTCTGACACGGATCAGTTCCTGAGGAGGCCTCAAGAAAATAAAAAGTCAGATAAATTAATATAGGAGTCTAGTTCTTGGGCATTATCTGAAATTCACTGGGTTGTAGACTACTGTCCTCATCTGATGAGCAGGTACTTGGTGGACCTGGTGAATCCAATAATTAAGTCCATTTTGCCATCATTTTTGGTATCCTTCAGTGAAACACTATGGTTTCAAAACCGGTAAATTTTGAGCATCAGTGGCAGTAGTGGTGCTGCCTCACAAAAGAACAGAGAAGAAAAAAAGGATAAATCCCAGGGCCATAGCCTGAAATGGTGTGTATTTTTGCCATTACATTTGACAGCCCTCCCCTTTTGTTTGTCTTCCCTCCAGACCTCTCAATCTCCCATTGCCTTAAAAATTTAGCAGGCTGTGAGCTTCCCTTTCCAAGAGAAAGAAAGAGAGAGGTAAATAATTAAAACTTATAAACCAACATGGTTTACAAGTTTGAGTTTTCACCTGCCAAGACCATTCCATGACAGATAACCTGATACACAGGTTTTAACTGCATTTTTTTTTTAATGACATCTCAAAAAACAAAAGTCTGAGAACAGAAAGACTGACTTGGAGACTAAGGCTTTTTTTTTTTTTTTTTTTTTTTTTTCTGGGACAGAAGAGGTTTGGATATTTCTGGATATTGATATTTTTTGATATATCTGTACCTTCCTGTCAGATCATACATAAGAAAAGCTATCCCTCCATTTTGCCATCCCTGTTGAAGGGGACATCCCTCCTTTCTATGCAATGCATAGCTTGTAAACTCTGGGACTGCTTGGCTGGGACTAATGATAGAGTTTATTTCCATTACTCTCAAAATTTATATAAAATATGTTCAGATGGTCCACCGCCTGCGCTAGGCTTTTCCGGCTACCGAGAGTGGAAGGGTGAAGGTTTTTCATCAGCATGGATTTACTAGTGGGGGGAGAGGGAAGGTATTTAAGACAGTTTGGTGGAGGTTTAGTATTAGGGAAATTTTAGCTGTTGAGAGGTTGTTGTGGCCAGTAGGTGCCACTGCTGCTCCATGCCACCGAGGGGCTGGCACCGCGTGTGCTTTGCTGCCTATACTAGTTTATTTTATGACTGAAATACTAGCTATCGAGAGAAAAATTAAACAGCTTGTGAAACACATGTTTAGTGGTACTTTTTAATATCTAGTGCATTTTCTTACCCTATATATTCAGCAGACTAGCTCCTTCCGTTGTATAGTTCTGCTGGTTTGCTCCATGCAACACTTTTTTATATATTTTTTCTGAAGAGAAAGGGTATGTCATATCTTTCTGTTAGGTAGGAAAAAAAAAAAAAAAAGAAAAGAAAAAAATCAAAAATTTCGGAGTTATCCCTGTTGAGAATCACAGAGATTATATAATAATATACTATAATAATATAACTTCATTTTATAAAGTTAGCAGAAACATAGTCACAAGTTGCAGTAAAAACTTTAAAAATGCGAGAGAAATAAATATTGGAAGCACTGTTTTTCCACTCAGTGTGTCTGTATGCATGTATATAAACACATGTGTATGTATATATTTGTGTGTGTGTATCTATATATACTCTACATTTAGCATATGAGGCACTTATAGGTAGTGTCATGTATATATGGAATTATATACTTTCTGAATTCTGTAGGTCTTCTGAATTCCTGGCTAAAGCTGCCTGTCCTCAGTACGCAGTAACATCAGTTGAGAAAAGTAATTTTTTTCTCCACAAGATGTCGGTATTTCCTACAGTTTATCTCATGGTAAATTCGCTGGCAACGATTATTCACACTACCTTAAGAGGAATTCAGTTAATTAAAAATGAGAGGTGGTCAAACACACAACTCAAAGCATTCTACTATTTAAAGAATTTGCTTTAATTGGTGAAATGAAGCTATTGACTCTGTTTCCATAAAGAAAACTCGGAAGACTAACACTGTAAAACCAACGTTTTATCCTCTTATTTTCTCTGATGTGACAAAAGATAGGAGGGAGTTGCCATAGAGAAATGGGATACTGTGAACTGTGAAAAATGAAAGTGCTGTTTGGAAAATTTATGAGATTCCTACCCAAGAGCAAACTTTAGTTCCTGTTAGTATACTATCTATTTTTAAACATTTTATATACATATATATGTATGCAGGAGGAACTCATACTGCTAACTCTGACAGCAAATGTTTCTTCAAATACCAGTAGCCAAATAACGGTCATTTTCCTTGTGCCCACAGGATGTCAGAGTTCACTTTAGAATATAGTCACTGAAAAATTAGGGGGAGAAATTCAGTCTTTGTCATCAGGGTTTGCAATATTCATAAATACATGGTTTGACCATGAACAGTGAAAATGAGCAGAGAAGCTGGTGCTCAATGTAATAAACCTGTCAGCATCCACCTGTGCAGCCCAAGGAGACATGTTGATTCATTTTTTTTACATGGAAGAACAGATTTTGCCTTGATCCAGTTTCCCTTTCCTGCAGTGAGTTTCCACCACTGGAAGTACCAACTTCAGTATAGTTCGTAGTTCTCCATCGTTTGGGTACTCAGGTATCCACACCAAGCTGCAGTATCGTGTTACTGTCATTGTCCAGTTAGTTCCAGTGAGATTTTTCACACCAAAATATGGCAGATGAAACAATACTGTAATGATCTGCCTTTTAACCTGGCATGACTGCACAATCAATAGTCCTGTGTATCTGTATCCAAACACACCCATTGTTTTGCAATGATACAATCAAAAATGCAGTTTTTGAAGACAAAGGTTCATTGGTTTCTTATCGGACCTCATTATTTAATATCGCATCTGGATTTGTCAGACCGAGCAGCACGTCGTACATTTATTACACAGCTAACTTCAAGAGGGATCTGTGATCCATCCCATGTGTGCAAGCAAGCATCTCCGGGAATAATCCTTCCCTCCTTACACCAGCGAACACACCATCTCAGACATCACCACAGGCAATGAAAGCTTTGTTTTCCTTAAGGCTACAGAATCAAAGCTGTGACGAGAACATGGCAGGTACTTGTAGCAATTAATCCACTGGAGGACACAGACTCTGTTTTGTTTGCAAGTTATCTGTGCGCAAGGCTTGTTTGGAGGATCTGTTTGTTCTTTGAGATGGTTTGAACCTTTTGTTTCAATACAGGGATTATTCGGCAGCCTTTCACCACCATTGGACAGCTGGCAATTGATAATTTGTTATGCAGCTAGGAGGTTCACCAATTTGAGATTTTATCACCCATTTGATGGTATCTGGCATATTTTTTCAAGCCTCTGCTTGATGAGGGTCCCAGACTCGTATCTCTGCATGACCCAATGTTATCTGACAAACAAAAACCCCTTTTCTCTTGTTTTGAGAAAATGTGGGGCTTTACCAATGTGATATTTTTTTTCCTGAACCAGCTCCTGCAACAATCAACATAGATGGTGCCTCAGGGAGGTGTCTCAGGCCATTCCACCTTTGCTACATGTCTACATCACTGTATATTAGCACAGACTGAACCATCATTTTCTCTAAAGGAATTTCTAGTTTACCTGGTTTCAGATTGAACCATTCCCAAACCAAACGCAAATCTGGGATTTCTAGTTTCCCCAAAAAAGGGACAGTTGTGGTCACTGAGTGAATAGACAGGGATATCTTACAGTACTGTGCTGGAGGACCAGAGCCTGTAGAAAACCTCTTGTGTTTTTTGTTATTTGTTCATTGTATTCAGTGAGCCAAGAGCCCTAAATTTCCTCTAAGCAATTCCATGAAATGAGTAACAGCCTGGAGAAGCACCTAGATAAACACTGATGAGCTACATATAAACATAGGAATCTCTCTCTCCTTTAAAATGTCTTTCAGTGCGCTGTTTACCAATATGCTTAAGGAACATACCACTCTCTCTTCTACGGCCTGAAGTATTTGCTTCTCAACAGCAGCTTCTCCTGAAGGTCCATTAAAGCTGCAAGATGAAGAAAGGGATTCCGAAATATGGGTGTAAATACACAGGGCCCAATACCTGCAAGTGCAGAGCTGAGCTTTGCAGGAAGCTTTCTGCATCTACTATTAAGACGGTAGATATCATTTAGAGCAGAGTACACAGATTTACTGCCACTCCATAGCAGAGCCTGAAGACGGTTTTGATTTAAATGACCACTGCCAAATTTAATAATCTTGCCTTGAACAAAAGCACTGTTGATTTTAACTGTGTTACACTTGAAAAAAAAAAAATAAATCAGAACATGGTTCATAACTCTTTGTTTTATACTTCTTATTCACCTGCTAGCTTCTTTTAGGAACCTACTTTATATCTGACTTGTGGGGGACCTGACAAATGAGTGATAACTCCTGTCTCTAAAGTCCTAATCTCAGTAGTACTCTATCAGTTTTCACTACCTGTATATGTGGCATATAGTACTTAAGGAGAGAAAAAAGATGATCCAGCCATTCATTTTGTGCAGCTATCCTAGAGGTAGTTGTAACTTCTGCCCCTGCCCCAGGTTTCCACTGTGTCCCTTTGGGCCTCTGCTCCCTGTAAGTAAAATGGATATAATGACATTTTTAGAAAAAAAAAATGTAGAAATGAACACGTAAAAATTTCTGAGAAGGTCAGATGCAATGATAATTTGTATAATTGGATTATAGTTTTATACTCCTGTTTCCATGCTGGCCATGGTCAAAGATACTCCCTTCCTTACCACTGGCAGCAAAGACGAGAGCTGTCATCGTCTAGTTCTCTTCTGGCACATCTCTCATGCTTCTGTTTTATAATTCAAATCAGACCTTTATACTTATGTTACTTAAACACCATGCAAGGCACCACTGAATTTAAGGAATAGAACCGGTCGATCCTATTCCTGTTGAAGCCGGTGACTTTTTGTAATTAATGATACAGAGGACCAGCATCAAGCCCCCACACCTTCCATTTTGCCACTTAAAAGCCAAAGAGAAAATGGAAGTAAATTCTCTTCACAAGCACACTCCTTTTCTCTTTGCTCACCTCCCAGTAAAATTGAGCATTCCCTAAAGGATGAGTAAACAACTAATTTGGGTTGAGTAAAGTAGGGGCCTCAGAGGCGATCAAAGTCATGGTTGTTGTTGTTTTTTTTTTTTTATCCAGCGTTTCTTTGTGACAACACATTATGTCAGCTCCGCTAGCTCATTTGTCTGCTGCAGTTCTACTTTATCAGCCTGGAGTAAAAAGAATTGATATGTCTGGTTAGATAAAGTAAATGGAAACTCAGGACTCATTCCAATTTGCTGTACTTTGATATATTTCACAAACCTGAGAGTACTGCATGTAACACTAGTTGCTATTTGTATATAAATATTGCACATTAGATCCCTTAAAGTAATGTTTACGTTTATTTCTCCCCTTCCCGCCTCCCCTGGTTGTGTGTTTATTGGTTTTCTGATTGGAAGACAAATGTCATGCTTTCTGACCACATTCTTTTTCAATCCAGGATGCTACCCTGAACAAGAATTCATCTTCATTGGTAGCTTGCTAGTCTGATAAAACAGAAGGAGATATTTTCCAGGAGCGCCGGATACTAATGCAGCTGAAGCTTATAACCGCAATAAGTTATTCTGTGCTGTGCAAGATGAGTTCTTAAAGATATTTGATCATTGCCACCAGCCAAATCTATCTTTGCTGTAATTTTGTTGGCTAGACTAGAAATGCACTGAGGATGGTTCTTGAATCAGGTTTTATAGATTATGGGTTTTGTAAGATGTTTTAGTGTGAGGCTCCGGAATTGGGAACAAAAAGAAATAATGATCTGGAAGAAATGGAGAAATGCTGGTCACCAGTGACCACTGAGTATTATATTTCTGGTGGGAGAGAAGGATATGGGTTTCGTTTCTGCTCTCACTGTGAGGAGCTATACTCCTCCCATTTGAATTCTTATTAGGGAGGTTTACTGTTGAGGAAGACTGCTTTAAAATTAGACACAGTTACACGACGATATCTCCCTCTCGTGATCAGCTGAAATGTCACAGCACATCAGTGGGCACCTGGTATAAAGTAGGGGCGAGTATTTCTATTTACGAATTGTTTCTCCTGCCAGTTGGTTTGGCAGGAATAGGAGCAGGCCTTGGAGCAGAAGAAAGAATTTTGCAAAAAGAGAGAGACTGGTTGGATTTTATCTTATTTCTCTCAACATACAAACATAGGGTTTAGATCTTGTTCTGAGACACCACCATATTGATGCCCATGCAGGACATATATAATAATACTTTTCCTTTTTTTTTTTTTTTAGGGGCAACCTTGTATAAACAGACAATTTGTCCTCTACTGGGAGCGTCAAGTAATATTGCAGCAAATAAAGTTGCAGTACATACCTCTTGCTTCCTAATGACACATATTTCAGTAAAACCTGGAACGTGCGATGACGGCACCGGATTCCTGTTTGGAGAGAACAAACAGGACTTGCTGTCTTTCAAGCGAAACCCAAAATAGATTTCACATGTTGATGGCCACGATAGAATTGGTAAAGTCAAACTGATACAAGCTGTTCAGTGTTGAGTCTTCATTTTTGAAAATAATAGTAAAAAAATAATTTCAGGTAGACCCATAATGCTATTTTTGATATTAAATTAAAAAGTCCGCTTTTCTTTTAGGTGATTTATATCTATATTTTTTCTAATTTCTGCATACATCAGTTTTTAGGCAAAATACAGTGCTTTGAAATGAAATGCCAGGAAATTTACTTTTTTAATAGCAATACAAGAAAAGTTAGCATTTTTTTAAAAGAAAGAACTCATTTAGAATCCATGAAAGCATATACTGTGACACATTCAAACTCTTTATTTTATTTTCTTTGAGCCAAAGCCACTCACAAAATTTAATCTGAATTTACAACTAGTTTCTCTTTCTCTGTACTCCAAACGGAAAGCTTCATTTCTCAACAGATTTACCCTTTGTTGAGAACGAGCTCAAATTCTGAAACTCTTATCCGCTGTGCAAATTATACATCCTTTGGCAAGAGAGAAGCCCTTATTTCAGCATCTAACAATGCACCCGCTATTCTTGCTTGAATTGGTATTTTTGCCTAAATAAGAGCATTTAGCAGCATGTCTGAAATTGCCACCATGAATTTGAAGATGCTAGAGGCAGCATGGTGGCAGGTGAATCCAAAACCTTGGCCATTAATGTCAAGCCCATCTAATTGTCCTGTCAAC
Source organism: Larus michahellis (assembly GCF_964199755.1). Classification (NCBI taxonomy): domain Eukaryota; kingdom Metazoa; phylum Chordata; class Aves; order Charadriiformes; family Laridae; genus Larus; species Larus michahellis. Next base: position 6,068,713 of record NC_133896.1, on the reverse strand, counting down.
CACGAGTGATGTTCAGCTCTGTCAGGGGAGAAGGAGGAAGGGTCAGGCATGTACAGGGTATGAAGGAAAGTTCTTCACTTTCAAAAGCTGCATGAGCAAACCAGTGCGTGCAAAGGCTGTAAGCGGATAAACTGAACAAATAGCTTTGGAAGTAACTCTGCTATGATAAACAAGTGCGTCCCAAGGCAAACTGAAAACATTATTTGTGTTTGCAAGTATATCCACCCTGAGACAAATCCTACTTCCCAGTTACACCTTTTGCACTCGCTGGAACTTAATGCACACAGCCAAGAAGATGCCTGAGAAAGAAGAATAATTTCAATCAGAAAGTGCCAGGTCGTTGCTTCACTGTCTTGAGTGAAAATGAAAACCATGGTTGGCCTGTTCTGTGGGGAGCCTAATCTGATTGTCACGTTCTCAGAATGCATCCCGGTGCATGCCCTGGGAGGCAGAGAGGTAGAGAACATGTCTGTGATTCTGCCACAACTATGAAGGTTGCGGTTAATCATGTGTCACTCCAAGATTTAAGATCTTCTGGGCATGCACAGCATCCCATGCACAACAGCTACTCAGTATTCATTTTTCTTTTAAAAACAAATTTTAAAAATTGCTTCCCAAGTTAGGAAAAAGTGAGCTCCAGCTGGATTTTAGGTCTGAAATGGCAGTTTGATGATCAAGCTTTTCACCAGACAACAATCATTGTGCTTGGCAAAGTTGGCCCTGTATTATAGCTGGGATCTCCAAAAGATTTGCACCAGTATGAATAATTCCAAGCCCACCATGTACTTGAATTTTGAGTCAAGTCAATACCATTTCAGACAGGAAAAATGTAGAGTGAAAAGAAATACCAAGACCTTTTTATTGACCGTTTCTTAACCATATTTTTATTCTCTTAGGCTCACATGCTGGATTACGACATTTTTAAAAAGTGGGTTTAGCTAAAATCCCAGAACCTTAGAAGATCCACCAGTAAAACAGATATTAACACAGGTCGTTTTCTGTCAGTTTTAGCCCTTTGGATCTTTGAGGGGAAACAATTTTCTGAAGTCTAACCATTTTCAAGTAAATGGCCAAACTAAAAAGAAAAAAATATCTTTACTATAGGTTGGATGAAATTCAAGCAATTTTTTTATTTTTTTTTTAAGTTCTAAGATACCCAGTTTGGTGCTTTTAGGACCATTTTTGGAGGTGGGAGTTTGGAAAAAACAAAAAAACCCTGAAAATTCGTTTCTTTTGGAATGCTTTTTTGGAATGCTGAAATTCATTTATTTTGGAACCCCAAAAAAACTATTACCCAGTCCTGCAAACAGTCCTATTTAACAGACAGGAAAAATGAAATGCATAATGATAATGTATGCAAGGTACCATATCAAAGTTATTTTCAGCTCCATTAGACAGTCCAAATAACAGGACTTTAGTTGATATATCAATCCTCCTATAAAGGGTTGTCCACCATAAAAATGTCAGATTTCCTCAGTCTGTATAATATTAACCCAGTTTTATTTTGACCTGGTACTGCTGAGTATATGCACATATCTGCACAATAATAAATATAAATGTTCTGTGTGTATGCACTTTGTTACCGTTAAAGTATCAGTATCATTCATGTTTTCAATTTCAGTCCCCTTCACCCTGTGCCAATATCAATTAGCCTGCATTACAGAGACAAATTTCTTGCAAGATTTTTTGGTTCTTTTCAATTTTATTTTTTTTAAATGACAAAGCACCAGAAACTTATTTAAATTACTGGGGGAGGAAAAAACCCCCAAATCCCCAAACAACTTCTTAAAGAGAGACAAAGGGAAATTAGAACTAAGAAATGGATGACAAACTTCTGAGTCAACGGGAGAGGGGTCAGTAGGCAACTGGGCAACAGGGCTTAAATGGGAGTTAGTTTAAGACCATGCTGTACTACCTCGGTCTGTTTCTCACTGTCCCAGTTCCGTCCTACGCTGTGTCTCACTTACACTTGTGCGAAAGGAACATGGAATGCAAGATAGTCCAACCCTCTCTATACAGGTTTTGCAACAGATGAGCTTCAAATTTATTCAGTCGTTTCACTAATTACCCAAGTTGATCGTCTGCTCAATCTGATTCAGTCTCCACAGCAATGAATGATGAAAGCACAATAAAAGCTTGCTAATAATAATGTTTCTCTTTTTCTCATGGTCAGTATGAATTAACCTGTACACAGCCTTGGAAAATACAGATCAACATTTCTCTATGTAACAGACAAGAAAATTTCAGCAGCAAAATCATGTGTTTTGCTGAAGAGTATCTATGAGGAAATGAAGAACCTGAAGAGTACTTCCAGCATCGATGTGAGTTTTGTCCCTAGCCTGAATTACTGAATGACCATTGTAATTCTCACTGGTGTTTTCCAACCACTGAAATTCTGCAAAGACTTTGCAGCTTCTTTGTATTTTTGGAAACAGCCCTTGAGGACACTCTTAAATTTGTTTGTTAAGGTGGCTAAACTAGAGAAGAAAGCTAGAACAAGCAATCTGGTACTTCATTTATGCAGCCTCTTGCACCGCAAACAGGTTAAATCCATGGCACACCTTCTTAAGGTGGGAGCAGCTGTGCTCTGAGGACATGCTTATGAGGGTCCCTGTGGCACGTCAACAGAAGTGGACAACTACTGCAAAATAATGTATTTTCATCCCTGTTTGCATTACCTCAGCTCTTGTTTTTACATAAGGAGACCCAAGTTTTGAAAATGGAGTAGGAAACATACTCAGAAGAGGCAGGTTATTGCTCTGTTTTTAAGGCTTTCAGTCTTTTTTTAAGTGGTTGGAATGAATGAAGTGAATGATGGAAGTCACCTGCAACACTCTCGGTTTCAGTTCTCGGTCTCTCTAACAGATAAATGGTTTCAGAATCAGTATCATCAATGGATTTTCACAGTTTTTCATAGTTTTACATGCTGCAGCAATTTTCCATCTTGCTCTTCCCTAGTTGAGGTCCCTAATATGAGACCTCATACGGGGCCTCTCCTACATGCTGGCAGTTTCAATAAAACTTTGAGCATTTCAACACACTCGAAATTTCCCCCCATCACATTTGGCTGATGCTTTTTTAAGATTGAAGGTCTTTGAAAGGTAAAGAAGTTGAGGAATGGAAAGCGAGAGACGTATGTGATCAGCTGAAGTTCATTTCTTTTGGAACACAAGAAAAATAAAACCGTATTAATTCATTTTATCTGCAGGTGTCCACACAAAATCTATTCCTTTGGGGTGGAAGAAGTCTTTACTACATGTGAAGATCCTCAGGTTCTCCTGATACTGGTGGTTCTCTGTTTCACTGGCATCGAGGAGAACAGTTCTTCACCTCCTTGAAAAGATCTCCTAGCGCCTTCCTGTTTCTGCATCGCTGGAGGATAACTTTCTTCTCTCTTACGGATGAGCTGAAGGAGTCGTGCTTCTCTGTAGCTACTCTAGCATGGAGCCATACCTTCATCTCCCTGACCCAGCATGTTCTGTGCATCTTCCTTCACTGCTTTTTCCTAATGCATTGCTTCAGCAATAGAGTAATGTTGCTGCTTAAGAAAAATTGAGGTTTTGCCACTGCCTAGAAAGTAATCCACAGTCTGAAACTCACTCAGGGATGTTAAAATGTTTTGGGGCAACTGTGCTAACAGACCTGGATATGATTCTTAACATTTACTTTGTATGGTCCCTACAAGTCTCACTGCCAGAACCGTAAATTCCCTCCCTGGGAGGGGGAAACAGATGACCAGCAGTTTTGGGGCCACCCAGCCTGACCCCTGGCAGACAGTCTAGCCCTTCGATGAATTTTGCTGACAATTGCCACACACCATGTATATGTAATGACCGTGGCATTTCAGGAGCAGTTTAATGTTCGTTGAAAGGCCATAGGTTGGAAAATTGCCCTCTCCACTCACTGTTTCGAAAAATTAAATCAGATGAGAAGATCTAACAGAATCAGATCATACCAAATTAATCTAACACAATCTATTCATCTTCCTTTGGGTTCTTCCAGCCTCCTGGTAAGCAATAACCAATACTACACATCTAGGTAAATCAGGTACTTTTATTGTCAGGAACGCATGAGAACATAAAACTGGCATTTTAGTAATCTATTCACATCTTGGGAAAGAGAAGGGAGAATCTTCAACCTCAAAACGATTCACCAGCCTCAGTTAATGTGGAAAAAAAAAACATCCACCCCACCTTTTTCTTAGAACACATATCTTTTTGCAATGCCTGCAGATATGCCAGGGGAATCTATCAGAAAGATCTGTGTAGGTCTGATTCAGAGCAATAGAGAGACCGTGGCAAATATCAGGCAGAGCATCTGAGCAAGCACACTATTTTCATCTTTTGCTTAATTTTTAGCCCTTAGTTTTGCAACTTACCTTCTGCACTGCAACCTCATCATCATCAGTGAGATTGGAACCAGTTCCACAGGTCTGCGTGCCCTCTCTCCCACATGTACAAGAGGGAGTTAAATGTCATGTTCATAGTGGTCAGACATTTATTTTTTTTCCTGAGAAAGGAGGAAGGAAGGCAGATAAAGTTTGGTCAGAAAACCTAATTCTAAAATTTTGGGCTTGAACTCACACTTGGTACTCAGTAAACATTTTTTTTTTTAAATGTATTGTTCATATATATATATATGTAATTTATTATTCAATATATATACTTAATATATACTATATTTAGGTTGATTAAAATATGAAGTGCAAATGAAAAATTCTATTTTCGGTTCTGGTAGCCTTGTTGTTTAAAATATCACAACTTTACCTCCATTTCCAAAAGCAAATGCAGCTTTAATTTTCTTGAAGTTTGAAACATTTCATTTGGGAAAAATAAAAACATTAATAATATAAAAGATGCTTTGAATTTATACATTTATATTTATACATTTCTCTCTCACATCTTTCTTGAGTTTGAAGACTGAAAGTGGCTGTTGAATTAAATTCTGTCCATAAATGACATAATTCAAATCTAAATTATAATTTTCAGATTTTCATGAAAACCAGTTGCTGAGTCTTAGTCTTTTCTAAAAACATGTGCCTTGCAGTTTTATGCATTATTTTTCCTATATACTCTGTAAGCAGAGAATATTTTGTTGAATTAAGGCTGATAATGGTTTATATGTAGGACACCAAATCTAAATTCCTGTTCTTTACTTACATTTGAAACACTTCAATATTGCCCTTAATCTAAAATCCCCTAAGTGATCTCAGTAATTATCCTGCAATGGCAAAAGGATGTTTTTGGTGATCTGTATTTGTTTTTTCTCTTTTCTAACTCTCAATCGTTAACTTCTCTGAACAATGTACTAGTTTTCCCATTAACTGCGAGGCACTACAGAGATGCAGAATTATCTTGCCAGTGTAGATTCAGCTACAAAGGTATACATTATTTCTTAGCTCTATAAACTGTGAGTAGATTTTTTTTCCAAGCTCTTATATACTTATTTTATGCTTTATTGCTCTGGTGGCAAATTTTAATTTATTTTTATTTCCAATGTTTCATTATGTTTGCACTCAACTGAGTTAGAGACCAGAATGGGTGATTGTTATACAGTAGTTTACTTTTAAAAGAAATAGGGCTTCTCAAGCAGCTAATACAGGAAGATGTATCACCAGCTTGAATAATTGTGACAACCATAGACGGTATCAGTGCCTGTTTGTTTGCACAATACCCTACTGCATTAAGAAAGCCATCCCAGCTGTCTTGGGCTCTGGAGTCACCCATTTCATCACTTGACACTGCAGCAGATGTTATGGATTGATAACAGACTTCAGTTCATTCACTCCACATCTAAGATTACCTCTGGAAAAAAAAAAAAATCAAATACATTATAACACTCCCAGCCATTTGTAAAAAAAAAAAAGAAAAAGAAAAAAAGAAAAAAAAAAGATCAGCAATTTATTCTCTCTTTTGCAGCATTAAATGGTTTCTTTGGGGCTTTGAAAATATATATTTAATTTTTAATTTTTTTTCCTTTACTTAACACATTCACAGTGGTGGGTATGTATCTTAGTACCTCCTGAAAGAGAGAGAAAGATGGAGATAGATTTAATGATTTAACTATATTAAGACTTGAACAGGTTTTAGGATTATGAATTGTATTCCTACTAATATCAGATGCCTTATGTTTTTAGTGACAGCATGTTAATGCAGCATCTTCATTGTGTTGGTGGCAGAGACACCAGACAAACCTAAGCACTGCAGTTTTTGGTTGAGTAGATGAATAATAATATTCGGATGAGCTATGCTTTCCTTCTGGTGATGCTGGGCATTGTATTCCATTTGAGATATAGTAGGTGAACGTGTAATTAAATACTGCAGTGGCATGCAGACCAGTGACCAGAAAATGTGTATTTGAGGCAGGGCAAGGGTTGCCCACTCACCTTTGAAGACTGTAGCTATTGCAATAACAGCATAAAATACATGGATGGAATAAAATGCGTGGCAATATCCTGCTGTCACCTGCAACTTAAATCATAAGGTTGATGACAGCCATGGGACCCGCTGTCTTTGAAGGGGATGAGGCAGCTGGTGTCTTTTGTGGGACGTGCACCTAACATCGTGTCCTGTGAAAGTTCAAGGGGTGCAAATGAAAGCACTGAGGTTCGGTTTCACTTCGCTGACTCTAGGCAATTACATGAGTCACCTGAAGTGGGAGCATAGTCATCTTGCATTCCCTGTACAGCTGCTGGAGAGCAGTCCTGGGCAGGCTGGGTCACAGCCTGGACAAAATCGCGCCTCTGTCTCTCAGCAGCTGTATGGCCTCCCAGGGCAAGTAGGGTCTAGCTTGGCTCAACCAGTTAAGTGGCTGGAGATATGTGGGAGAGATGCAAAGTTAAGAATGGGATTTCATTGAATTCTGAGGGAATGTGGTGGGTTTGACCTTGACTGACCACCAGGTGCCCACCAAGTTGCTCTATCACTGCCCCTCCATCAACAGGACAGGGGAAGAAAATGCAACAAAAGGCTCATGGCTCAAGATAAGGACAGGGAGATCACTCAGCAATTACTGTCACAGGCAAAGCAGACTCGGCTTCGGGAAAATAATTTAATTTTTTGTCCATTAAACTGAGTAGGATAATGAGAAATAAGAACAAACCTAAAAATACCTTCCCCCCATCCCTCCCTTCTTCCCAGGCTCAGCTTCACTCCCAACTCTTCTAATTCCTCCTCCTGACCAGTGCAGGGGGATGGAGAAGGGGTGTTGTGGTCAGTTCATAATGCTTCTTCTCTGCTGCACATTCCTCCTCATGATCTTCCCCTGTTTCAGTGTGGGGTCCGTCTCATGAGATACAGTCCTTTAGGAAGTTATCCATTGTATGTCCTTCCCCTAGGCTGCAGTTCTTCACAAACTGCTCCAGCATGGGTCCTTTCCATGGGTCCTTTCCTATGTCCCCCACAGGGTCACAGGTCCTGCCAGAAAACCTGCTCCTGCATGGGTTCCTCTCCACGGGCTTCTGTTCCTGTCAGGAACAGTGGGCTCTCCACAGGCTGCAGCTTCCTTCAGGGTATATCCACCTGCTCTGGTGTGGTGTCCTCCACAGGCTGCAAGGTGAATGTCTGCTCCACCATGGTCCTCCTTGATGCAAGGGGACAACACATGTCACCATGGTCTTCACCACAGGCTGCAGCAGAATCTGCTCCAGCACTTGGAGCACCTCCTTCCCCTCCTTCTTCTCTGATGGTGTCTGCAGGGTTATGGCTCACATATTCTCACACCTCTCCCCCAGCTGCTGTTCCACAGCTTTTTTAGCCTTTCTTAAGTATGTTGTCACAGAGGTGCTACCAACATTGTTGATTGGCTCAGGTTTGGCCAGCAGTGGGTTTGTCCTGGAGACAGTTGGAACTGACTTTGTCCAACACAGGAGCAACCTCTGGTGTCATCTCACAGAAGCCACCCCTGCAGCCCCCTCTGCTACTAAAACCTTGCCATGTAAACCAAATACAGGGAAATATCTCTAGAGTTTGTATTGATATTGTGTGTTATTTGGATGCTGAATCTCCCAGGACACTTTGAAAATCCCAGTATAAAATACCAAAACATCCTGTGAGAGCCCTTCAACATCTGTTTTTAAATTGCTTAGAAGTACCTAACTCTTTGTTACACAATTGGTATTGGCTTTTCCAGCACAGCTGATAAAAGCAGGGTGTCCAACACTTCCTTGAAGGTTGATCTTGTAAAGTAGTTCCTGACTCCTCATCATTTCCAGTTTGGCAAACCAAATCAGATATTTTGAAGGCCACACAGGGGCTTAAACCGAGTGCCTGGTTGTGGGAGGACAAAACCCACATCCTTCACATAAAAGCAGTTTTTCTATCAATTTTCAAATCACATTACAAAAATTGATAACATCTTGAAAAACTGGTTATGAGAATGACTTTAGCATGAGCAACTTCTTCCACCCCAGTATTTATTTATTAATTAAATGTCCCATCAGCTATTAGGTCTGAACTATACAAAAAGATAATAAATACAAGGTATATAGATGAAGTTGGTTGTTTTCATTAATGTGTGTATAGATCAGCAAAGTGGTAAGGTAGCTGAAACTGAGGTAGCATGAGAAATACTTTTAATGTCATTTATGCAGACAGCTCGACAACGAAAAACAGTTGTCGTCCATCCTGTGCTTCAAGTCTGAGAAAAAGTTTACTATATAGCCAGTAGTTTGAAAAAATTTAGGCGTGCTTGGTTTTTTGGGTTTTTTTTGTTGTTTTTTTTTTTTCTGAAGAGAAAATTGTGCATAGCTCAATCATGGGAGGAGCCAGTAATATTTCTTAAACATGAATAAGACCGGGCAGATTTTGCCAGGTATAAATGAGGTTTAATTAATGGAAATTTAAGCAGAACCATTTTTGTTTAGCTGGTTTTTTTCGCACACACTTAACTGCAAGAGCCGAAACAACACATTATCACTCTGACACCTTCTAGCTTCTCCCTGCTAGCACTAAAATAGCTGTTGCTAGATGTGACAGAAATTGGTGTTGGGGACCTCAAGAAAAGGGTGACTTCTGGAAACAGGCTCTGAACATCTGCAATTCTCTGTTTCACACAACTGCAGAAATACATGTTCTCGTCTGATAAAAGACTTGGCAGAGAAAAGCAGGTAGATTTCTCTCCCATCTCATATAATAATGGAACATTAATATAAAGACTCAATGAAGCTTCTCAACTGAGGAAAATACAGAAGATTTTCATTATACTAAGTCAAAGCCTCCAATTCGTTTTGTCTACGGTAGAAAGACACGCAACAGTAACTGACTGTAGGCAACATTTCATAAGTTAATATCTAGATCATTATTCTTGTGTATGTTTCCTGGAAAGAATGTTAGGTGTGGGGTTTTTTTTCTATGAAATACATATTCAATTAGCTTATGAACTTTCTATTGTTATTGCTTGTATTCTGCCTATTGGACTCTTCTGACAAGGTACCAGCTGAAGTCAAACTACTGAGCTCAGTAGAATTATTCTCATTTACTCCAATAATGTGGAAATTTGAATCAGTCTGTCTCTTGGGATACTATGAGATCATCTAAAGCTCTACCTACCTACAGTAAACCCTTATACTCTATACTACTCTACAATAAACCCTTTACTGTCCAAAGTTGTCCATCTGGGTATTGGTACCCATGATCATTATAAACCATTCACTTCCCAACCGGCTCCTTTTCATTGCTCGTAGTGTTTGCTGCTAAATCAACCACACAGACCTTAAACAAGGAAGCCTGACAGCATCAACGCTCCCCTACTCCACTTTTCTGTTTTCTGGCCACTTACAGCTCACTTCTAACTCATATCCATAGGTAGGGGAAGTAGTAGATGGAGGCAAGCTATCCTCAGCCTTAATCTTGAAATGTCCTTGCTTGGCTGTGCTGATGGGCTTGCATGTGGTCAGAAATAGGATCATCTCTGTCTTTCAACACAAAAGTGTATAAAGGTTTGTGATCAGAAAGCAAATCTGAGCTCCTAATCACTTCGTACACAAGTTGAATTTTGCCAGGCACACAGTTAACAGGACTGAAGCACAGTAATACCTTACCCTGTATAAAGTCTGAGCCCTAAATACCATGCACAAACTCAATGATCCAAATAAAGTAACTCATCAGGTAGACCATGAGGTGTAAATCAAGAGAGTTCTTCTAAGTAAGTTTGCCCCTATCAAGTTGCTGGCATTTGGATGACACATGGTAGCTGTGGAACGCTGCAAGAGTAGGGAAGATGCCAGGTTGAAAGACACAGCGTTTTGAGGACTTTGAGGAGTCTCCACTCCTCACTGCTCACAGGGGCAGAAGGAAGAAGCACAGGCAAAGCACATCTTTTGCAGCTTTGCTACACAATTTCAATCAAGTCCTACACCCCTCACAGTTTTCCTCACCCGTTGCCGATATTCTATACAAATTTATCCCTTCTCTGCACACATCTCATACATTTCCCAGTTTTGAACATATTTCTTCCATTCTTGTCCTCTCTCCTTAGTCCAGCTAAAAATTAAATTTTGCACACACTTTTGGACAGGCTGTCCAAGGAAACAATTGCAGTTGTTCATGATAAAAGTCATGATCAAAGGAAATCTTTCAAATTTCTCATTTTTCTTCAAAGAAACTTTTAGCTCCAGTGGTAAACAGTCTGTAAATTATGTATATCAAGAAAACCTGAATGGGTATGTATCCATCTCGGGAAATTTAAAACACTATCATGTGCATTTTTAGGGTTGGGACATTGAAATGCAGAAAATATGTAGATTACCCAAAGTCTGTGCAATAGTCAGTAGCTGTGTCAAGGACATAACTCTAGTTGTTTGTGATGGTTTCTTTCTCATGACAGTTAATGGAGAGGCCAACAAGTCTTCAGAACGGTATTCATTCTTCTTTTGTTTTTTATGGGCTTTTTAGTCTGAGGTAGGCTCTTCCCTTTTATGACACAAAATCCTAAAATTTGTATCCAAGTATTTATGGAGTTCTAAACCTATGAGCTTTATCTCTCTATCCATAAAAAGAAAGCATGCAAATGACTATGAAGAGCTAAAAGTAATGATGATGAAAACTATAGGACTATAAAAGCCTGTGTTCCCTTGTATTCTGCTTCTGATCCCCAGAAGAAATGGACTGAGGCTTTCAGCATACCTGAAGACGTTCAAAGTTCCAACTTCAAAATCTCCTGTTCAAGAAAATATACACACCATGTGCTATGGGTGGATACGACAAGGGGTGTACTACTCTTATGCATTTGACACACAGTTCTACATTAGCCTTAAAGATGTATAAAACAAAATCTTTACCAATAGAAACTAGAATAGCTCAGTGGAGACAGATCTTATTTATGTGACTGTTTGTTCCATATTGTACTACAGGTATCAAAAGCGGCATAACCCTGCTTTCATGTGCACTGGTTTTATACTGGAATAAATCCATTGCTTGGCATGGAGTAATTCCGGAAACATTCTCCCCTGAGAATCATGTGCCTGTAGCAATGTCTGCAATAAGAAACAATTAATTCTTCATTGAAGAGGTGAGAAGAAAGTCAAAAGGGATTCCCTGATGAAAAAGAAAATATTTATCCCCTATTTAGAAAGCTTTTTTAAGATTGTTAAAAGATGATTAAAATATTTTTCTTTGAAGTTTTTAACACTTATTACAGAAAGGAACTTTAGTTTTATATTGGATCATCTCAGATGGAAAACAATCCAACTGTTATTAATTAATAACATGTATTTCTTAAGTATGCTGAGTATGTGAATCCATTATACTAGAACTGGTTCTTTTGCTTCTTATAACTGTGATACATGTAATTGGCATTCTCTCAATGAAAAATATTTTGCAAGAAAAAAATATGGTTTTTTATGTCTTTGAGTTCTACTGCTTTTTTCTGCAGAGACATTCTCTGCGTACCTTTTGCACTTATCACGTGTGTTGGAACATACTGTTTTTACTGTTTCACACACATTTGGAAACTCTGCTACTGGAAGATCTTTAAGAAACTCTTTCTTAGTATTAGTAAATAGGGGGATTAATATTAAATAGGAAGTTCAGAAGAGTTGTATTTTAATTCTGATGTACCATTGGAATCAGCATTTTAATGAAGTATGATTAGTTCCACAGGATGGGTGGAATTGGTCCTTCCTGGCATTAACCATTTAAAATGAGGCACCTAAAATGACATTCAACCCATTCAACACTATATAAAATTAGTTACTCAGGCAAAGCTAGCTCTTTAAGCTCCTTCTTTAATCAATAGAAAGAGATAGCCACCCCAGAAACCAGTTAGTGCCAACTGCCCTATCATAGGAAGGATTGCCTTTTGGAGAGGAATGTGAGATGACCTCAGAGTTTAGAAGCAACAAGATAAGAATTACTTATTACAACTAGAAAAAAAAGCCACTGGACCACGAGCTTCAGTCAAAAAGCAGGGGCTCTAAGAGGTCATGTTTGAAGTAGCCACAGACGTTGGATGACTATAAAAATCTACAGAAGGTGGCCAGCACCTAAACAAACTCACATGGTGCCATGCTTAGGTAGCACAAATCCAAAAACCGGTGATGAAGACAGTGAAGGTCTCTGAAGACTGACCTCGTGGTCAGTCCAGAAACAACACTGCGCAGTACTAGCCATCGGAACACTGTAGGCTAGGCAAGAACACAATCCGGTTTCTCATTCTTCTCAATTATTTTACTGTTCTTCTAGTATGAGCAGTTTAGTTAGCTGCTTTTCACTTTGCGTACTAAAATGTGTGCTTTGGAAAAGAATAATACGTTCCATGAAATTTGACTCATTTGACCAGTTTCTCAGGTGCTTTCACTCACCTTTGCATGATTAAAACAAGGAGAGAGCAGAGATCATGCATTGACTTGGAACGATCTTTATCTCCTTTGAGGCTATACGATTTCTGCTGCGTGATAGGACTTTCTGGGAAAATTACCTCAAGCCCACATATAAACAATATACCGTAAGCTGCAAAAACAAATTAAAGGAGAAGGTGAAAATAAGTTTTCTTCAATAATGAGAATTTGAACAGCAAAAAATGGTTATGTCCCTGATATACTGAAAGTGCTCCCAACTATGCAGAGCAGAACAGTCACATTGCTTACTGTGCTCGATTATTTTTCTGTTTCTGTTTGTCCTCCAAAGAAATTGTAAGGTCTGTGGGATAGGGATCTGCCTTTCCATTTGAATTTTCATGGTCCCTGGTATACCACAACTTCATGTGCCACCACTCGATCATAACTGAAATGATATATGCACAATAAATGTGACAGTTGCCATGCTAATATGTGGCAAAATGACTACAATTATGCCTAACTCAGAGCTCTTGAGAGGCTCAGCTAATCATTGTGATGGAAACTCCTTTGGAAGACTTTTGAGCAGAAGTTGGGAAAAGGAGAGATGGGAAATGCCTTGAGATCGAGCTTCTTTCCAGGCTTTAGGGCTCGCAGTAACAGCTTCAGGCACTATAATGAGGACTTCAAGTCAGCAGTCTTTGACTCTACATTTCAGAAAGGAGCCCAGTGTAGTACTTTAGCAAACTAATATAGGTATTACCAAATCTTGAGGTTTCCAGGGATACTACCTTGATAGAAATGAAGATAAAATTTAGTCCTTTCATCAAAATGAAGCAAAATCAACTGCTTTATTTAAGGACTAATTTAGTCACCTTATTTATACATAATCTAATCATTCTAATAAAGCATGAAGATATTAATCATTAGCTGAGTGATGACACTATTAGGATTCACTTCAAAGAAATAGCTGATTTTGTTCTTCTTCAGTGGATTACTCTCCACAGAGGGAGTTTTGTTCTGCATCCTACTCTATCAAGTAGTGACCATACATACGATAGTTGCCCTCGTTCAGAAATTATTTTCATACAGTGACAAATCCCAGAGCATGAAAAACAATAAATGAAAAATCATTTGGTGTGGGCCAACATCTCTTAAACACAGCTAGTACTGATCACATCAGTAAATTCCTTGGCTCTGTGGGCTGAAGTTCTAATGAGGAGTGATTGCTCCCATATAATTTGCTTTACAGCCTGCAGCATTGAAATCCCAAACAGTAAATAAGGGCAATGCTCAAAAAACACTATGTAGGTGTGAGAAGGACAGTGGCTATCTGATAGTCATGACTGAGATCCTAAATCGTGGGAAAATGTAGGTAGGCTGTGTGAGATAAAAGGTCAAGAAAAACAGAATGCTTGAACTGAGGAACAAGATTCCTTCTGCCCATGCACTTAAACTCTGAGTTACTATGAGAAAGAAGAATCTCTGATCACACAGAAGTATACTTTAAATATTCCACTGCAAATATCACTTCTGATATTTATCAGATGCTCAGCAGTTCCTTATTACTATCATTGCTACTGTGAGTGAAGAATTCTTTCTCTAACATGTGGCAGAAAAAGCATCCAGAGGGATGGAAATAAAGATCAAAATAAAAAGTAAAAACAGAGGGAAAGAAAGAAAATATTTCAAACATTTTTTTTCTTTAATTTTATGCTAAATTCTGTAGAAAACATCTAGTGCCTAGTATTTTATAAGCCTCCAGGTAAATGTATGCATAAATTTTACCATTGTAACAGTGTACGACTTATCTAGTTACATGCCTAATTCTTCATGTACTGCAATGAAAAGTCTGTTTTCTGCGGTACCAGTGTCCCAAGGGGAAATCCAATTGCAAATGTAGCTGTGCTTCTGCAGTATTCTTACCAGAAATCAGAATTATTTTGGAATCCCTGATCTTGCATACACCTTTGTGGGTCAGGCTCTGCACATGTAGGCACAATCTTCTTGTCACGTACTAAAGCATTTCTAGGATTTAGGATCTGCTGAGAGAAGGGTTTTTTTTACTATATATTGTTTTTAAATGCTTTCAGATAAGCCACCATTTCAAACAATCAGAAACAAGTAAATTGTTTTAATTTGCCATGTAAATCCAATAGGATGAGCAAAGAAAAATGTGGCAAAAATCATTAAATAAAGTCTTTGTTACAATTAACTCTTTCATTTTTAGAAACCAAGTGGTTAAAGAGAACATTTTGGTAAGATAGTCCATCTACACTGGATTGAACAGCTTTTGAAAATCTTTTTGTGTAGAATTCAATTAAACATACATATGCTCCTATTTATGTAATCATTATAAAATTCCATCATATTCTTTTCCCACAAGGTTGGATATACACTATCTTTAAAAAGTAATGCTTATTCTACCAAAAAATACACAGCAACTGACAGGGTTCTAATGACTTTGTTCATTTCTTTAACCTCTGTTGGCGGTGAGAGAAGATGAATATCATAGACACTGAGTTTTTCTGTTTGAAACTAATACAGTACATCTGGATTGGAAAATGCTAAATAATCAGTCTTAAAAATCTGACTAACTGAAAAGTCTGGCCAGGCTGCTCAGTTAATGGATAAAGGTATCATATGTGCCCTCTATCTGAAGCATTTACACACGACATGAGATCCCCTAACATGAAACAAAATCCCTGACCCTCATTTCTGACAGTAACAGTAACTGCAAGTACTTAATATGTTGTGGAGCTGGAGTTGTGAAATCTCTCTTTCCCTATAAATATTCAGAGTGCTGTAAAGAGTTTAACTTCATGCCCCTCAAGTCTCAAATCACAGTTTGAGATGTGTTCTCGAATTTTCAAGGAATCTTCACATTATGAAACATTTCATAAGTTCTCAGGATCTTGAATATTACGCTTGGAAAACGTTCTTTGAGAAAATCCTGCCACAGATTAAACCAGAGATCCCATCCTCGGTTGATGTAGATCAGATTAGTTGATTTTCCCCACTTGAGGATTTGACCAAGGAACTGTATATTATTTGCATTTGATTTGTAGGAGCACACTGGAGCTGGTATATTTTGGATGATTAAAATTTCATATTAACTCTGCAAGCATATCCAATAATCTTTGCTGGATTTAATTTTGTGAGCTGAACTGAAATATCCCCATCCATGCAATTAATCAGATGAAAGAAAGATTGCAATACCTGGTTGTAGAAAATTGTAGAGAACCACTGGGTCTGTTCTCCCAATCCTTCCCCTCATTGCCCAGTCTAAAAAGTGATCAACAGGGATGAACCGGAAAAAATAATGGAGTTATGTTAGAATAAATGGGAGCATAAATAGGACTGCTCAAGTTACAGATATTATGTTCCATGCCTGCCTCTAAACTGTATTGTATACTCTATTATGATTTTCCTAAATTAATCCCTTATTAGGGGCATTGGTTTTGTTGGTTTTGTATTTTGGTTCTGTGATGCTCAAATCAATATACACTAAAAAGGTTTCACAAAGTTTGTGCACTTACACTCTTGCTCATGCTTAAATCGCATCAATATATATGTGATTCTTTGGTAATTTATCTAGTTTGGACTGACAATATTCTGTGGACCTAAGCCACCAGCCATCCAGTAAAATACACTATAGTACCTAATCCAGTATTGAGGTATAAATCTTGGAATATACAATCCATTTTAGAGCTATACAGATACAACATTTACTGTAAAAGTGTTTTGCTTGGCAAGAAAATAACACATATGCATATTTCTTATGCCATTGGCAACCACAAATTAAACATCTAATTTTTATACATTCATTCCTATTTGATGCAAATGAACTTCAATGGGGACTCAAAAACGACATGAGCGTCAACTACATTGGGAATGCTCTTCAAACATGGCTTGCCCACCAAAGTTATATGCAGCTTAATATGCATCTACATAGGTATCCTCCCATTTGAAAACATATGCATTTACATGGGGATTTCGACTTTTCTTCAGATCTCTTTTCAAACAACCAATATGAAAGGAAAAGAACTTTAAAAAGCTGGCTTTTCAAGTAGAATAAAACTTGGCTTGTCATGCCTCTTCTAATACGTTTTTCCTCTGTCTGACCTTTGCTCTGAATTTCTACGATGGAAGTTTTAGGGTTGTAGGACCGGGAGGTAAATGTTTGTCAGCTTCATAAGCTTTTTTGGAGAGTATCCAGCTTCAGATGCAGCTTTATAAGGGGAAAAAAAAAATAAAAAAAAAAAAGAAAAAGAAGGAAAAAAGTAAAGAAAGAAATATTTTTCATGCCGCTTCAATTAAGCCCCCGGGTGAAGATCATACAGCTTTGAAACTGTTCCGTTTTGACAAAGTTCCAAAGTGCTATACACATTAGGGAAAACTAGAGTTTGCTGTAATGTAAACTGTTTAGCATGCACACTGAGGTCAAATCTAAATTTTCCCAAGCGTTTGGGTTTGTTTAAACATTAGAACATGGTTTGGTGTCAGTGAATAGGAAAACTTTAATGTTGTGGGTGGGAATCTATCCATCTTTCTTTGTTAAAGTTCCAAAGGCTACTGCAATAAAAATATTCATTTACCAAGGGGGCTATTGTGATAAGCGTCCAAAGACATTATGCATTGGTGTGAAAGAAGCAAGTAGGAGTAGACATCAGCATTGTGGGTGAAAAAGAAACAAGTCTTCCTTTCTTTTTTAGTTTTTTTTTTTTTTCTTTTTGTTTTCCTTTTTTTCCTTTCTTTCTTTGTAGGAGTTCCAAAGTCCAGTTTTAAATGAGTTTTTTTCAGGGTGGTCTGGTTATCTGCACTCCCATATTTTCCTGGTTGAATATAATGAAGCCTGAATAGCTGTGAGATTTCCTAAGTTCAAGAATAACTGCATATTTTATTTCTGTTTTCCAATCATGCCCTTAAAATCCATGTGCATTCTATTTACCTGTAGAGCTGAATCGCACACAGGAGACCGCCTGATGTAAATCAATATAGCTTTCTTAGGACAGCATCACAACTGATGTAAATCAGGAGTGGTTCTGAGGTTACAGTTTCTGGCCTTAAAGACAACCATGCAATTTTTTTTTTTTTTCAGTTAATACAGAACCTCAGACATTTAGCACTAAGCTAATATTGCTAATTAATCATTAGATTTTGCTGTGCCACAGAATAGAGAAGTATCACCAGTAAAACATCCTACTGACTTGGTTGAAATGTCCTATCCAATGTAGTATACATTTAACACTTTTAGAAGATACTCGCATACTTTAGAAGAGAAACCTTCTGTTTATTTCTTTTTTACTTTTTTCTTTTATTTTTTTTAACCAGGAGTTAAAATTAGTTGGGTTTTTAGTTTATGTTACCAAGCTGGGGTAGGATAACATTCCTTTTGCCCATAAATTTATAAAATTCAGATGTCTACTGCTTGCTAATTAGAAAAAGGAAATAATCTGAGCCAATGAGCAAATTACAACACTATGTTCAATGTCAATCTGTGTGTTAAAATACGTACAAAAGAAGGCAGTAATGCATCATCCTCTGTTAATCTGGTATCTGCTCTTGTACTAAAGGGGGAACATTCACAACAACTAAGTTTGAGGTGCCTAATTAAGCTGTCTACATTAGATAGCTAGAAGCATGCTAACTCACCTGCCCAAATGCAGTTGTCTGCCTTTCCTTATGGTTCTCCACATAGTGGGTGCAGGAAACTAAGGTTCTCTAAAGAGAGCTCAGACCATTTAGGAAAACTTAAAGATACAATACATTTCACATCAGAGAGAAAACAATGCAGAGCTTTGGGAACACACGTAACAGGTCCAGTTTTATAAGAATCCTGCTTCCTTACTTAAGTGTCCAGTACATACACATGGAGAGCTCATGAGCTGTGTGTTCTCTGATGACCTCCGCTGCTGTTAAAAAAACAACAAAAGCAACAAAAAAACCAACGAACCCCTCCAAAAAACTCCACCCCAGCAGTATTAAATAATGAAATCCCAATCTAAGCTTGTTATTGAAAACCTGAAGCAGCATTCTGGGATGGCATTGAGGAAGCCGCAGTAGGTTTAGTGTGCTCTCATAAGCCTTTACATAGATTATGGCTCATTGTTGGCAGGTTTGGGAAATGTAAAATGTTGGGAAGAATTAAAAATCAGTGGCCTTTTTTTATTTTTTTGACCAGATGTCAGATTGTTGGCACCAGTGTAGAAGACTTTCTAGTCTTGTCCCCACACAGAGCTGGGTACATTAGATAGATGGAGATATATTCTTATACACGGTCCAATTCACCTGACTACTACCTTATGGCTCCCTCTGTAACCAGGGCTTCCCAGTTTAGCACATGACAAGGAAACAGCAACCTAAATAAAATCTGAATACAGCAAAAACTGTAATATCCTTTATCCTATTGAATTTCTGAGTGGAACAAAAACCAGCTGCAGAACCTGATTTCCATGACTAGTTTGGACATGACCAGTGTGCTTCCTACATTGGTCTGAATTCCGTCCAAATTAATAGCAACTGAAATCCATTGCCACCCAAAAAGCTGTTCAGAGGTCTCTAGGAGAAGAAACGTTTCTCTTTTCATGGGTCTTTTGAATATAGAATCATAGAATCATAGAATAGTTTTGGTTGTAAGAGACCTTTAAAGGTCATCTAGTGCAACCCCTCTGCAATGAGCAGGGACATCTTCAACTAGGTCAGGTTGCTTACAGCGCCATCCAACCTGACCTTGAATGTTTGCAGGGATGGGGCATCTACCACCTGTCTGGACAACCTGTTCCAGTGTTCCACCACCCTCATTGTAAAGAACTTCTTCCTTATATCTAGTCTAAATCTGCCCTGGTTTAGTTTAAAACTATTACCCCTTGTCCTGGGCCCTGCTAAAACCCTCTACACCTTCAAAAGCGATCACAAGCAGTACAGGATAGTATGTCTTACTCAAATTATTGAACATGGAATATCTGGCCTCCCAGGTAGATGCTGGTTTTCCAAATGTTTATGCGTTGATGAAGTCCCATCTCTGAAACCCCTTTTATATGACTGTGTCTGAAACTTTCTTGAAATGCAGTTTGTGGGCTAAAGACTCCTGATAAGAAATGGTAGTTGCACATTTGAATACAGGCTTTTAATTAAGGGAGAGGGAGGATAAATACTCTGCTTATGACTGCAAAGTCAGTTTATTTGCAGTCCAAAGGAAAACAGCTGGGACAGGTTCTGGTACATGAAAACAGAGCTCTGGTACACCTTCCAAACCTCTCCATCACTGAATTGGCCTTGCATAGCTGTAACTATAAATAACTTTTTCCCAGAAATTTAATGGTTACATAGGAATGTGTGGGCCTTTCCAGAAATAACATGTTGATGTCCTTTTGGTCTCTTGCAAGGACATGATCTGGATAAGAAACTGGGCATCTGTTTCTTCAAAGCAAAAGGAAATCATTTAAGCCTTTATTAGGAAATAGAAATATAAAGATGATCATCTCTGGACAGCTTCATGGACTTTCTTTGTTCTATATCCATGTATCTGCTGTGTGATTCATAGTATAGATGCAGATCTTGGTCCCCCTGAAAAAACAGAGTTCTCATATACTATCCCCGGACACCACCAAAATGTAAAAGCCAGTTGATGATGAGAATGGCATCGAAACTGGAACTCTGAGGTTTAGCTTTGAATAGAGAGCATGGCTTTGACCAAGTTACCAAAATGTCTTCTGTGCGTCTGCTCACTTGCATGTAAAATGAGCATACTATAACACTGTCTTACATGAGTGACAAACTGCATGTATTTGCTAATTGATTGTTACCAATAGAAGACCAAAAAAAGGATATTTTGGCATTTTTACACATATAAGCAAACAGATTATGAGTGTAATGTTGAGAATTGCAAACCCGGACTTTCAGCTTCTGTCCCGGGCTTTGAGATCTGTAGGTGCAAAAAGTTTAAATTAGACTCCAAGGCAACAGCCATGTCTTCACATGGGAATACTTCCAAGAGGTGGGAGAGATTTCAAAAGACAGCAGGTGTTCAAAATTAAGAAATCCTGTAGAGTGAGGTTTGTCATCAGTAGGATGATGTAATGAATTCATGAGCTGTAGAACACGTGCAGATTTGCCATAACATTTCGTTATAGTAACACCAGCTTCTAAAACCTGGAATAAAGAAGCTGTGTCTTAGTTAATTCCTAAAACAGGGCTCTTATTTCCCCCAGGGGGTAAATACTAGATGGACGACTTGTCACAATGATTCACATATATTGCAGAAAGAGGAGATCACAGTTGTCTGCCCCTCCAGATTGCCAACCTTTTTGCTCAGATGGTGCTAAGGCAAGCAATCACTTCTTACACAGTAAGTGGGAATATATTGTACTGACTTACACAAGTAATTGTAGACCGACATAAGAACACTTTGTAGAGCCCTGTTCAAGGCTGACTTAAGGTTTACCTTTAGGCCCATGTCCAGAACATTGAGTCCCAGACTAATGTATGATTGCATAAACATACCACCTTTTGTTCAAAAAATAAGTACATCTCTTGTTTTGCAGGTTGGGAAAAGAAAGAAGGCTTGACCACATGAGTTATATAGAGCCAGTACATGGAAACGTGCTGGATTTGCAGGGAAGTCAAAGGCTTGGAGAAGAAAGAGTTGCCTCAGGCATGATGAGTACAGCACAGTCTTTTTAAGGTAGCTAACTTAGAACCTGTAGTACTGTGGAATTACAGAACGCATGGTACTTCTGCTCTTAAAGGTCCCAATTTGCTACAGGATAAAATGTCTGTGTATAAAAAACGTGTGTTTGAAGAATCAGAAAACTTGTAATGAGGAAAAATTTGGCATCTGCAATGGTTAAAAGGGATGATGTCTTTTAAGAAAGAAGCATTCTGTAAACAGCAAAACCCCCACTTAATTCATGTGAAGGGAAGTTCTTTTCCATTAAATCTGCAAGCACTATAAGCTCTTCTGCAAATAACTTTTCATTAAAATCATATTTAATAAGCCAAAATGACTTAGAAGTTGAAATATTTAGTGTATTATACCTTGAACAAGCCCAGATACATGACATGGGTTGTAAATTCCTCCACATGACGCTGCAACACTGGGTTAAACAGAAATAGTGATTTTCACCAGTCATCATAGTCTACGGGATTTTCCATGTCTTCGAAGAATGTTAATCAATGTCATAACTCTGTCAGCAAGAAATACTAGAAAGTCTGGATGAAGGAGAGCATCCCTTATCTGGGAAGCTCCCATTGACCTGAGGAATATCTACAAAGGTTAAATCTTGCTTTCACTAAGCCCAATGATGAGACACTGATCTTAACGACTGAGAAAAGGTTAGTATCTAGTCACTTCATACAAAGACAGAACTGCTTTTATTGTCTACATTATATTCTTGATTCTTTCAGTATTCTTTCTAACTTTCAGCAGCTTCTTAGATTATTTTTTCCCACAGGAAACAAACAAACAAAAAAAAAAAAAACAAAAAAAACCCAAAACCAAAAAACCCCAAACTTATAAAAGAATTAAATGAGTTAATTAAAATATAATAAAACATCTGTTATTCACACAAAACCCATTATATATTACTAAATGCTGGTTTTACACCTTTTTTATTGATATGAATTTTATTGGTACAATCAATAGATTGTAACATTCTGATATATGCGTTACCTTTACGGTTTAGGGTCTCTGGTCCATTTTTGTTCTGTCCGATATACTGAAACAAAGTAGTAGTGAACAAACGAGGTAGTGAATGAAGAAAGAGCACTTTTCCCCCAATTTCTCTTTGCAGTTCATGGACACAGCCAAGTACCTCCAGGGTATGTATGACTTAACCAACTGAGATTTAACTCCATTGACTGTGCAGGAGGCCTACAGCAGCTTCATTCACTGAGACAGGCTAAATTAGTAAATAAACAAGTCTAATCTTGTTTAACAGAAGTCACCATGTCTTCAGCTCTCCTCTCTGCTTTAAATATGTATCATCTTTAAAGCCTCTTGATTAATACATAGGCTTTCATTTTCAGCCTCCAGATGTGTCACAAATAGAAGTTGTGATGACACTTCTCATTTTCTGTTGTTGACATTGCGAGCAGATGCTTTACTCTTGGTCAGATTAGCACAACACACTCATATAAGGAACTGAAGAAGATTTGCATGCTACAACTAAAAGTGCACCCTGTTATTCTTATCGCCCTCATCTTCCTCCTAGCTACCCTCTTGTGATACCATGACCTCCTACATTGATGAATACTGCAAGAGCAGAAAGGTAGATATTAAGGGTGTACGCCTGGCTTTTCTGAGGTCAATGGCTGTTTTGCCAACAACTTCAGTAGATCCACAGAGTCATTTCACAGAATAATTTGGCATCAGTCCTGCATACGGTTACAAATGAATATATCATGCCTCCTACTCAGAGTCCAATTAAGGTCTGTTCTATGTGTAACTACAATCCTTTCCACCAAATATTGTCAAAGACCTATAAGTGTAGATAGTTGTTACTCTGGCTGGCAAGGACATCAGGAGGACTTTGCACAGTTCTAAGGAGAAATTATGCAGATACTTCTAGAAATTCATGTCACTATTTGAATATAGGGAAAGGATTATTGAACCAACATCTTTTTTATATATCCACAGCAACACGAATGAATCCAATAAAAATCTATTTTTATTATATGTACACAAGTGGCAACTCCAGTATAAAAAACACTGAGAGAACTGGAACCATTACACTTGCTATTTTTTTTTTTTCATGTTTTGACCCAAAAATCAAGAAACATAAGTTTCCATTTTGCTTCCATCATTAAAAATGAAGGAAAATGGTTTCTTTATTTCAGTCAAAGCTCTGCTTAACAAAGGGTCATAGAATTTAGTCCACCACTTACACTGTGTAAAGTCAATGCATGTTTACTGTGTGATGTTGGTAATATTCATTAGAGAACAAAGGAGCCACATTTTGCAGACATATGGTGATATTACCATGAGTAAAACTGCATGGAGGTTACCAAATTTGGGCATCAAAAAATCACAGCTCTCAATAGAAGGTAAATTTGTTTCTGCTATTTTTCACAAGATGTAGAAAAAACATTCTAAATGTGAGCAAAGTTGATCTCACAGGACATGTTTTCCATTGTCTGTAGCATCGATTCCCTCTGATCTTTTTTTCTCCAGCTACCAGATTCAATGGCAACAGGCACAGCAGGTGCCACCCTGTCAACAGCAACTATGAGAAGAATAATGTACATCACTAAAGCAAAACACAGAGCCATACACACAGTAATGTCCCAACAAGGTAAGGGAAGCAGAATTTAAAAATTTCAATTCACCATGCCATGGAGAATATAAAATAATAGTTTTCTTTTCCTTTCCAATTAAGCTTTTCTGATTGGGAAGAAACAACGTATAGTGCTTGCCACAACTGTAGTAAAAGAGATAACGTCTCCACGTAAAGGAAGCACAGGAAAATAATTTGTTTCAATTACATAAATCTGCACCTCTAAATTTCAAAATTATTCACTGTATTAATTTTCAAAAACATGTCCAATTATGTTATATGGCTATCAGATTTTTATATTCTGAAAAAAACTCATAAAGCATGGTGATGCGTTATTGTTGAGACACTAGAGAGAGATAAACAGAGAGATTGGTCTAGGAATCATACTTGAACTAATAACAGAACCTCCATATCTTAAATCTTTATCCTGACTTTTTTTTCCCTTCAGTGGAGGCTACAGGATTACCAACATTTCTGTAAAAAAAACCCCAAAAATAAAATTAACTTCTTTTTTTTTTTTTATGCTGTTTTCTGCTATTTTACCTAGGAGAACTTGTGAGCGTTGAAAACCGCTTCAGGAAACTCATGCCATCTGACCTTATTTCATGTGTTCCCTCGCATGAGCTGGAACAAAGGAATGGGCTGGGTGGAATTAAAGAGTGCAGTGTGTGTGTGTGCATGTGTGTGGTGCATGTGCGCCTGTGTGCGTGTGTATAGAGAAGTGGTGATCAGACGTTGCTGATAAGAGAAGCCAGTGGTGCTTCTGGGTGATGTGTGTATTCAACTCCAGGCTGACTCCTCTTATGCTAATACAGCCAATTTCCTCTTTTATTTCATTTCTGGAGCCTGAATCTGTGATCTCTGATAAGGTTCCCAAGGATACCGCCTTCACTCACAAATGGGCAAGCAAAGGGGGGGTAGGTGACGGAGACGTGTAACTCGCAGAGAGCACTAGTGGATGAATAATTTAAAACTCCGCCCGGAGATTTGAGGCAAAACGGAGAGATAAGAGACACCACAGGGTCTTCTCTGTTTATTCTGAGCTTCATCTTCCAATGACAGGTGACCTCCGAGGTCAAGGGCATTATGGGAAATGGAGCCAACAGTGGGAAAAGGTACTACATCCCAGAAGGAAGTAATGATTCACTTGGTGTCAAATGAAAAATTGATCCTTTTTTTCCCCACTGCAATTTTTCTCTCTCCCAGTTTTCACAGAGAAACTTTGGTCCCATGGCCGACGCGAGTCTGAACGGCAAGAGCAGATCCCGAGCAAAGTGGCTGGTAGTGATGGGATTGCACCAGTGTGAAACTGGTGCAAGATAAGAATCAGGACCTTTGTCTGAGCAGCGTGCTGTCTGTGTCTGTACACAGGGAGTCTGCTTTGCTAGCAGTTTTATCAAATCAGATATGTATAAAGGCAATACCTCAGAAACATCACAGGCTCAATCCACCTCATGTAAATTGCTGTTTTTCACTGGAGCGACCTTAATTTGCATCCACTCAGAATCTGCCCTCATGTTTTTAAACAAAACACTCCCTCCTAACAGTTTTATGCCTTAATTTCATTTATTTTATGTTGGCCTGAAAGTATTTACCGTCATGGTTTTATCTGGTGTTTATAAAGAAGCCAAAAGAGCTAAAAATTCTCAAGAAACACACGGTCTTCCTTGGGCCTTATGCAAAAAACAAGGCAGATTCACAAGCTCCGGCTCTCGTTGTTGCCTCTTTCGTTTGAGAAATCCTGAACTCGATGCTTCCTTTGCAATTAGAAAAATCTGAAGCCATTCATTTTGGTCATATTTATGCTGTTAGCTTTGGGATCTTACAAATTCTGACAGTAAGAAGTATCCCTAGAAGAGCTCTGCTCCACATTATCAAAACCTTCTGCTCGGTCATTCCTATTTGTTTCAATATAATGCAGCCATGACCTCTACAGCAAGAAAAGGCAAAGTCAAACGTTTCTCAGTGCTGTTTCACATTTCCCTGCCTTTTAAACTGCTGTTTCTGCTTTCCTCTGTTTGAATGTTACCCATGTTTTCATTCCTGAGCAATCACATACCTTTTATCTTTTTAGATAAACATGAAAACATACTAAGGTCACTGCCCGGTGAGAAGTTAAGGTTTTGCGTGACTGCCACCCGCTTGTACCATGTATGCACTTCCCCTCCAACCCCCCCCGGCTCCCACTGCCAGCTGGTCCCACCTCAGAAATGCTTCTCGCAGGCTTTTGGAACTGTTTGGACAAGTCCTGGGGTTGATTCACATCACACCTCGCTTACGAGTTAACCTAACCCAAGCAGAGAGCAATGTGCTGGGCGGCAGCAACCTGCCTGGACTTCTGGTGTGGCTCCCGCCCAGCCATCTTGCCCACTCCTTTTCATGTCCTTGTTTTCATACTCATACCCTGATGAAACAAATGTGCTCATGGGCCTAAACCTGAACATCTCACCCACAAAAGCCACACCACTGGGAGGGCTTGAAAGCGTTAGGTGAGCCATACATCCCTGCTGCTATTTATGTTCACGACAGATGTTTGCCATGGGGGTCCTCTTGGGTTCCTCCAGCTCAGCCAAAGATGACTTTTTGCCTCATTTGTACCAGTTTGACTAGGTGCAGTCCTGGCAGTCTGAAATGGTGTTGAACTGGGGCAAGTGAGATGGGAATCAGCCCTCCTGGTCTCACAAGGGTGTTTCTCCCTAGCTATGAGTAATGGTGGTGGGTAAACAAAATATTCTCCTTCATGTTGCAAGTGAGAATAGTGAGGTGAGTGATGCAGATACTGACTTCATTTTAAATCATTGCACCCATTCAGGAATGGGTTTTTGCTGTGGAGGGCAGGGTAACAGAATTGAGACTAAATGGTCAGATGTTACAATGGCCGTCTGTATGCACAATTTTGTGTCTCAAAACCAAAGTATGTGTTTGTACGCGTGCATACTTATATATTGGTGAAGTCTAGAGTATTTCAAGACATTATAAATAACTAAGGTAGCAAGTATACATATCCACAGTATGTCTAGCGCAAATGTGTCTTACTTCCAGTTCGGAGCTATATCCATAAAACCCGTGTTGGACTTCAGTGCTTAAACCATTTCTCTCAAAGGCAGAGTGGGGGTTGCACTTTTCTTTTGAGACGCAGCTATAGTTTATGCTCCAAAATTTATTCCTCTTTTCATACAATGAGATGCACACAATGTGGGAGGTTCTGGTTCAATGGTTCAATTCCTTCTTCTGTCCAAGAGGGTTCAAACACACACATATAGACTATTTTGGCTTGGTTAAATGTTTGGAAAAAAGTTCAAGATTTCCTTCAAAGAGAAGAGGAAATGCATTTTTTCCCCATTAGTTATTTACCAAAAACTGCAAATCTAGTTGCTGGAGCAGGACTCAGAACTCATGCCATCACCTCAAAAAAGTGTCCTGACCACTCTGCATCTCCTTCATTATTTCCTATATGAAGGGAAACCACTCCAAAAGGAGGCTGAATTGATGGAACCTGTAGACTGGAGGTTAAATCATTTTTGAGATGAACAATCTACTAAACTAAGTTAACCATTTCTTGGTATGAACTCAATTTCTGAGATGTTTTATGACAGCAGAAGGACGACACAACCATATTTTTTAAGGAATGTGATGGTCAGTGCTACATTTTGTAGGTTTGTTCTAATGATGGTAAAAGAACATTTAAAGTATTAGATCCTCTGGAGAACAGAGAGGGGGAAGGTTTAGATGACAGATCCTAACAGGTCTGAGGCATGAACCACAGAGGTGTTTAGCACTGACATGAATGAAAAATATTTTTTGAAGGGCAGAAAATACTTCTTTGTTTGATGAAAAGTTACCAAACGAAGTTAGTCTTGATACACCGTGATATTAAAATTTTATCAGTCTCTTTTAATATTTTCTAGTTTTGGTGATTAAATGCTCTCTTAGTAAAGGCATTTCGTTTTTGAAGCTGTGATTTGATAAATATTAAGCAGTAACAGCTCTTCAACATGAAAGATATTCTCTATCAGTTTTGGGCAGAGAGATGCAGCGATGTTACAGAATCTTGCATTAAATCTGAAATACTGCATTTACAGTAACATCCTCCATAAATTTTGGAAAAAAAAGAAACATTTATGACAATGCTCTTTCTTACCTGTTCACAAATTGAAAAAGCAAAGAATAAAAATGGAAAGTTATGTGGCAAATGTAACACTTCTTACACTAATCTAAGAGGTTTTTTGCAATGAACTGACCTCTGTGTCCCTTTACTGCACCCCAACCCTGATACTGATTGAATTAGCTTATTAAAAAAAGGGAAAATATATATATAATCATACTGTTTAGAATCTGTCATTTACAATTTCCTCATTATCCACACACTCTAAACTTTAGAAAAATGTATTCTGATTCTGTTCTGAGTAATTGCCAATAGAGAAAAAAAATGTTCCAGATGTTATTCAGTCCGGTTTGGTTTAGCACACTGCAGTGAAGATTGCCATGGGACTTCCATTGCTGAATGAAAGGATGGATCAACCTGATAAAATTAAAAATGGAACCAAAGTGAGCACAGACAGAGTCTGGGTAAATTATTCTTATCTCTGCCTTACTTTTAACCATCACCAAATATCCCCTCTTCCAGATTATGGTTAGTACAGGAAATTAAAGTGTGAAGAGACTGGCTACAAGACTGGACCTGGTTCAATGCGGTGATTCATAGTTCTGTAATAAGTGTTGATGGTTGAATCTTAGACCCATTAAAATCAACGTCAGGCTCAGTGATTTACTCAAGTGCTACAGTTTTCTGTCTCTGGCAATCATATTCTCCATTTCATAAAAACGGAAAGAGGAAGGACTGTAGACATTAAATAATAGAAATATGACTGTGCATCAACTTTTCTATGCAGCAGGTAGGAGCAGGGCTCCTGAATCCCATAGGCATACTCCATTCAGAAGACAGACTCAGCTTTTACTGCTGAACGACCTTTCAGGCATTTAAAATTGGTTCATCCAGCGGTTGAGACAATTTCTAAAATGAAGGGCCCCAACAGGAGCATAAAAGTGAGATAAAGGGAATACCACATATTAGGGGTTCCTTTTGAGTCCACCTCCTGCAGAAAGAACAGTAGTAGGAAATAATGTTAAATTCTTTTCTTTCATTTACATCAGCTTTACACTGACATAATACCATTCATTTTGGTAGAGCTACTCTTGATTTATGACAAGGTAAATGAAAGCAGAGTCAGACCCCAAAGGAATATAATATAGACCACCTGTTTTGAGAGAACAACTGGGCTAAGAAATGACTTATATACTGTACATATAAGAAGCATGTGAAAAGGGCAGGGTGGGAGTAACAAAAGCCTTCAATTATCCAGGCCTAGACTGGATTACATTAAGTGGAGGAAATAAGGTTGGCAGTATGTTTGTGGATCTGGGACAGGATTGCTTCCTAATTCAATATGTGCCACGACCAACCAGGAAGGAAACCATATTAAAGTTGTGATTAAGCACTGAAGGAGCGTGATTGAATACCTTCCCTCCCCTCCAGAGGTAGGGGACACGCAAAGATCATGAGCTCCAAAGCTCAAGAACAAACTAAACAGAGAAGCTGGAGTTAGGAAAAATGACCCAGTTGCTGAATTTGGAGAGATTAATATAGGAAATACTTGCCGCATACCAGTTTGTTAAGCATGTATATTTGGCTTCTGTTGTCAAGGTGATTACATGCCTTGATACCACTAAAAACAACCGATTGCAAATTCATAGACTGTGGCAAAATCTACGGCTTGTTTATAATAAAAGTAAAATCCATAAAGAAGGTTGCAAAACCAAATAAAACAAATAAAGTCTCATCTACACTTAACAGTTTTATAGGGATAGCTGTACTAACAAAACTTTCTTTATGTGGACACTGCTTATACTGGCAAAATTCACTTTTTGCTGGAATGGCTTATATTGGCTCAGCAAGTGCAATAAGCTAGGAAAGGAAAACCAGTATTTTGCTGGTTTAACATCTACCCTGGAACTGGGATTCACCTCCCTTAACCTTTTCTACCTACGTATCTGGTCCCAGCTAGTCATCTAGGCCACTCTATGGTCAACAGAGGGAGACAGGTATTTCCAGAAAAGGATAATTCCCACTTATATTTAATACCAGCTTTATGATGTGTTCATTTTCCTCCAGGGTTTCTGTTTTTTTGTCCATTGCCTCAGGAATACTGATGGAAAAAAATCACATCTGCTGTCTCCTACCATCAAGCTTCTCAGGCTTTAAAAGCAAAGCTTTTAAAGCAAAGCTTTTAAAGGTACCTGAGTTACTTGTGAAGAAGCAGGTATGACAACACAGATTGGGTCCTACAAGTAGTAG
This sequence comes from Larus michahellis, assembly GCF_964199755.1. Classification (NCBI taxonomy): domain Eukaryota; kingdom Metazoa; phylum Chordata; class Aves; order Charadriiformes; family Laridae; genus Larus; species Larus michahellis. The sequence continues at coordinate 6,038,310 of NC_133896.1, read as the reverse complement.
GATTACATTGCTGTGGCTTGTTCCTGGGCTAGTTAACCTGTTCCTCTGGTGGTATTTCACAAAAATGTGGTTCCGCCACTCTGGGGTCCTGAGTTAGCCCCAGTGTTAGTTATGAAAACTCCACACAATACTGATTATCATCGACGGAACCTTCTGGCAGATAGACACCTAAACAACAGCAATGAAAAGCATATCTCTGAACAACATGTGGTGAGGTTTTTTTGTGAGGACCTGGCTTAAGTTGCTGATTGCATGCTACTTCGAATTCAGCTGCCCAGGAGAGCAGGTTCAGAGATCAGGCCTTCCTTCAGGACTCTGTCCTACCACATGAGGTCAGAAGCAGCTAGCCTTATGGACAGTAGGAAAAGCAGCTAGAAACCCTGCACCTCCAACTCATCTCCTTCCTTCCTACAGATATTTATTGCTTGGACTGGTAAAAAAGCAAATGGAGCGAGTTGAAGGGACTGGACTGTGGACATCAACTTGTGGTTTTGACAGGATTGTTCCATTTGGATAAAGAAATAAGGAATATAGCCTTTTCAGTGGTTGTGCTTTATAAGTTACTGTATCTTAGCCAAATTTTAATTTGAAAAGCTGCCTAATTTCCTTCCAAACTAGAATTTCAATAGGATAAGGTGACAAAGTTTCCGAAGGCTCTTAGAGGATTAAGAGGCACAGTTTCTTTTCATTTCAAGTCCAAGAACAGTGCACACCTCACTCTGCAATATGCTTAAAATTCTTCCCCCAGTATACTCCCTTTCCTGTGATATGCTATCCAGTGTTTTACACCACTGTTTTACATATCACAGTGGCTTCATTAGGGAAGTTACTTCTAATTGTCCAAATTCTGTAAGAATCACCGCTCATTCCTATGGTCACAGTGGGTCTTCTTCAAAACCGGGCTACTAACTAAAAAATGGGCTAGTACTGAGATGATTAAGCTTCTCCTAAGGCACAACAGAATCATTACAATAACTTTGCTTTCAAAATAAGATAACGATTTCTGTCCCATTTGCAGCCCACACATTAGTGCTGCTTTCCTTTTTTCCTCTGGTTCCCAGATTTCACAAGGAAAATAAAGTGGCAAATTGGGACTATGAAAGATAGATGGGGGTGGGCTGGAGGGGGTGAAGGGAGGAAGGATTAATAAAATGTCAGTACACAGAAGTGAAGAGTCTTAAAAAAAATCACTACAAAAGGCCAGAGGTAGTAGAGGGAATTGAAGAACTAAACAAAGAAAAATAATACATAAAAAAGGCAGATAATTTGAAAATGAGTCAGTAAGACTGTTAATAGACAAGTGTGGGAGAATCTGTGACAAATGAGCCTGACTTTTGGCAAGAGTTTCAATTAATTCTCCTCAGCATAAAAAGAAGTTAAATATCAGATTTCTGAGAGTATCACACAGATCTTTAAAGAACACTAGTAGTCATGTGTCCCCTCACTAAGCACTTGTTGATCAAACATCTGGGTTCAGTACACAAGCAACTAGATGAAATATGATAGCCTTTGTCTTAGAGGAAGTTGAGTTGCATCATCCTATGGTTCTTTCTAACTCTAAAATCTTTATTTCTATGAGGTTTTCAGTGGCAGATACCTTAATCAAGCATCAGTTCAGTAACCTGTTTAACATGACTCCATCTCCAGTCTGGAAAACTGTACTGGTAACAACAGATTTAAGTTATGTAAGTGCTTGATGACCTGTCTGAATTAAGGTGTGAATGGCCTCTTTAACGTTATCCTTTAAAACTAAGGTGAGACCAAAGACTTAGAAAGAAACATTGTGCAGGCAGAAATTGTTATGTACATTCAGACTCGGTGGCATTTTATGTAGTCTCTTGTGACAGGAAGAACTTTTGCTAGAATGCACGTTTTATGTAACACAAAATATCAATTACTAGAAGTAGCAGAATCCTAACACAGCGTGTTGATGTTCCTGGGCCTACTGCTCTGCATTATCTTCCTGGTGGAGAAGTCAAGAGGAAAAAAATGAACGAACAATACATTTTTCATTCCTTTGTTTACTTCTATCTAAAAAGCAAACATTCTTCACATGTTTTAGAAAACTGTCAGTGTACTTCCATAAGGGAGATACCATCACAAACAGTCCTCTATAAATGCTTATGATAAAGACAGAAGAATGCATGTTGCTGTTTTATATATGCATGTGAGCACAGAGGAGTTACATTTCTTCTCCAGTAATGCCATTATCTGTGGTAGATCCAAAGCAGAAAGTAAAGCCTCTGATGCTTGGTCTAGTACCGTAATTCCCATCCAACATATATACACGTACATGCCTACATAAATACTTCATACATAAATACTTCAGGTCAAACAACCACCTTGAAAATATGCAACAACATTAATGTGGGACATATCATATATCCCACCACTGTTTCCAAATAGGAACATAGCCAAGCCAAAAATACGCATGTTCATTCCCATGTCTATTCACTTTTCATTGTCTTCAGTCAGATTTTATAATCAGAATGTAAAGCATTGCAGAAAGCAATATGGGAAAATATAAATCAGATCCTAAAATCCCTAAGATTGCCTTATGAATCAGGAGTTGGGCACATACTTGTGTGCTCATTTTTTTTTCATTTTACATGCCTTTTCTTTTTCTTCTTTACAACTATGTGTTCCAGTTGATTCAGATGTAATTCACAATGAACCAACATTTTTTCCAACTTTACCATTTCTACAGCTAATACTGGATGATATTATCTGTGACATATTTTTAAAATTTCTAGCAGAACAACAACGGTAAGTGACTTGTGGTTTGTTATTTGTTTTAATGGAGACTGAAATATCCACTTAGTTTTGTATTTCTGCAAAGTAGGATTCACAAAAGTAAAGAATTTTATAAGATTAGCAGGATTGGAATAGAGTTATGCTGAGGTACACTCCTTTATTTGCCTGTGTGTTTATTTCCATCAGAGTTATGGTGCATGGAGTTTCATGTCTCAATTTTTTTTGAAGGACAAAAAATTATTATTCCAAAGTTTAAACAAAAATGCATTGTATGTATCAAAGTACAAGGGTATTCAAAATGAAAATTGCTAAATTACGCTATTGTCAGTCCCTGCTGTTGTGAGTTACAGGAAACTCATGATATTTGCCTGACTGATCTAGGTCCCATATGATTCAAATGAAGATGTCCTATACCTGGCAGTAATGGAAACTCTGTGAAGAATTATTATAAGACCTGAGGATAAACCAAGACTTCTTCATGGTCTTTTCTGGTAAAAAAAAAAAAAGCAAAAAACAAGCCTGAGGGCTGCACCAGTGTAGGATGTCATAACCTACTAAAATATTTACAGAATTTCTTGCAAAATGACATGTTTGTTCCTCCCATCCCTGATACAAATTTGACATTGATTTCATTACATCAATTCAATTTAAAACTGATTGGCCAGTTGAACTAGGGCAGTGTTAGCAGACATGACAAAATATATACCATATTTATGTCCTCCTAATTGCACATAGTCCTGTTTAAATTCCTTTAGGGAATTTTGGTAACGTTATTAGTCATAAGGAGAAACTATCCCAGAGGTTATTCAAAATACTTGGTTCACCATGTTACAGCTAGTATTGACCTGGTATTTTTAAAGCCTGTAGTTATCAGCCAAATCTACCTCTCTATCAATTGATCTATAGAACATATTTAGGTTCTTTCTCGTATTCAGTGTAGTTTCTTAAATTTCTTTCATTTCCAATTGTGCAATGTATGTGTAATTAATGTGTTGCATGTAATTCATTCTTGATCTCACCCTTTGCCCAGAGGGAGGCAAATGATTGCCATAGAACATTTTGTTTTGGTCGGGCCGGATGGGTACATGCAACTTTTTGTTAGGGAAATCAAGGTAAGATCCACCTGGTCTGAAAGGAAAACAGAGCAATATTTGGGATAGTCTGTTGACCACCCCATAGTCTCTCACTTATTTCAAGGAAACTCTGTCTCCTGTACAAACAAGCTTCTGTTATGGTTTCTGTAAAAATTTGGCAGAGGACAAGCCTTATTGACCACAGCAAATATGGGTGAGGTAATACTGGACTCAAACGTTCCCAGTTTTTCTCCTGTTCACCAGAATAATTTTTCCCATTCCTTCAGTAGTGTTTAATTTGTTCTGGGGGGACATTAAATGTATAATTTTTTTCTCAAGAACAAACTAAAGCAAACATACCTGGCTTTGAATGCCGTAATGGGTGGACTGGGTGTGTATCAAAATCAAACCTTTCAAAACAGGAACATTTGAGAATTAAAGTGTTTTCAAAATATTTAAACTACCATAGTTTCTCACAGAGATAAGTGTTTATAAAACCATCGTAACAGTCTTGCGATATTTCTCCAACAACATGCTCATCCTGGTTCTTTATTACGTTCGGAAAATAGGCATCTGTCTTGCTGGCATGGGGTATATTGTCAAGCAGGATGTGCTCTCACCCCTCAGAGTGGGTGCAGAGGTCTCTCCATATCACAATAAGCTCACACCCTCAGACTCAGGATCACACCTATCTTTAGGCAGTTAGCCAGAGCGCCAGTTTGCAGGTGTTACACTAAATTCCCTAATCATCCCTAGAGAAACAGAGACAACTTAAGATTGTTCAGATTTTAACGACATTCAGCTTTCCTCCACAGGTGTTTATGGTTTGGGGTTTGTTTTCCTCATGACACAGGAGATCTCGGACAACTGCAAAGCTAGGTACCTCTATCAGAAATGGGACCTGAACTCTGGCTACAATTTATGTTTTGATGGCTTTCTGTACTATAAAGTATTATGGAAAAAAACCTCAGCCATTCAAAGTGCCTGATAGGAGGTAAATGCTGCTCCAAAACATCCGAAGATGCATCATTTGAAAAAAACATTAGACAGCAGTGTTGCTAAAATCAAATGAGATTCCCAGTCCATATGGTGTCCAGGGTCAAATTCATGAGCAAAACAATTCCATCTTAACCGATCTGGATGTTTCACAGCTGCTCTGCCTCCTTGTTACAAAGCAAGTATAGTGCACCAGTGAATCTGATGCCAACTATAAATCTTATAAATATGAAATAGCCCAGAGGGTCAAATTCATCCCTGATTGAGATGCATTAACCTTATTCACTATCTTGTGTCACTTGTTTTATAACTTTGCAGTGGAGTCAGCTTTGTTTAGGATGTATTGGCATAACAATGAGAGGAAAATGGCATGAAATATGGTGGTCAACCAGGTTTATGGATGGTTTATACTCATACGATTAGTAAGCATGAGAGAAATCAAACTGCTAATGATTAAATGTTTTCTCCGTGTAGCAATCTCCAGCTCAATTTGACCGGTATCACTTACACTATGCAAAACACATCACAGTCAGCTGTTGTATCCAGCATCCTCCTGATTTAGTCATAACTTTTAATTGTCACATAGTATGCTACTCCCCCCTTACTTCATATGGGAGTTTTTCTACCCCTACAATGCGGAGATTTGTTTAATAATGGGCAAGGACTTGGATTCTTCATGAAAGCACTAAAATATATTAATCACTTCACTTTTGTCTGTGGAAGGAGAGGCGGGAAAGGGAGAAAGCTTTGTATGAAAATTATTAAGTTGGGATTGTTTGAACTCATTATTGGAATTATCAAGCTTTCTGTTCACTTGAAAGAAAAGTTCAGATCAATTATATGCACTCACTACATGTTCTTATTTTTCTAATAGCCTAAAGATAGAAGTATGATTTCTTGCATACATCTTCTCTTCATGATTTCATCTGCTGCTGTCCAATTGCAGTCAAGGCATAAAAGACCCATTTTATTTCTACAGCAGAAGGAACAAGTTTGATTGCCACATCTTAGGTTTTCCATAGAGGAGAAAAAGGTCAAAATCTTCTACCCAGCCCTATACAGATGCCCAGTTCAAGCCCCAGGCAATATTTCAGCTCTCTTAAACCCTTGAGATGAAGCTCATGTGCTGTGGACGTTTTGTAACAGGGTGAGATGTGTTTTCTGTGATATGGTGCAAGGAGGGTTTTTTTCATACATATGCAGTAGCCCGTGGTACCACTGGATGGCAATGGTTACATTTGTCACTGACACTTTTAACTCTTCTCCAGTCACTGTGATCTTCTGTAAAAAAAATTCTGCAGCATTTAGGACCTGGTTTTCTTCCAGGGAAGCTATTCAGAACTTTTCCAGTGCTGTCTGCCAGAGCAAGATTAGACTTTATATCTTTTAAAGAATGGATAAGTACTGCCCAGCTTTCTCCCATGTTTGTACTCTTCACAGGGCAGGCAGAGAACCTCACAATATGGGTTGCAGGTTGCTGAGCCTTGGCAACTTTCAGCCTATATGTGAGATAGAACAGCCTTTGGGCTGCTCTAACGTTGTGAGAGTGCAGGAGAGGAGAACTGGCATGTCACCGTCAGCTCCTCGGATGCTCCATCTGCCATGTGTACTATGGAGAATCTGAGTGTTGCTTTATGTCAGCAGCAACAGCCTTCCCTATAATGGGAATTTGCCTGTGTACTCTTCTGTTCATCTCACGTGAGTAAACCAAGAGGGACTACCTGTACTCAAGAACTTGGATTATAGCCTATATAGAAAAAAACTGCCTTCATCTTCCTGTTTCTTAATGTTCACTTGCTGTCCAAAAGAGTGGAACAGTCGTTTCTTTTCATTCTTTTCTTTTCACTGGAACAGGTTGCCCAAAGAAGCTGTGGATGCCCCATCCCTGGAGGTGTTCTAGGCCAGGCTGGATGGGGCTTTGAGCAGCCTGGTCTAGTGGGAGGTGTCCCTGCCCATGGCAGGGGCTTGGAACTGGATGATCTTTAAGGTCCCTTCCAACCCAAATCATTCTATGATTCTATGACTCAGAGCAGGAATCACCAATTACACATCTATTGTACACAAAGGTCCTATTCAGGAGACATGAGGATCTTCAATGGCTAATTCATTTTACTTCCTATCTATGAAGTGTCAGGTAACGTGTTAGCAAGCCGATGCTGTTAGTTTTAGGATCAAGTGGGAATACAGTGCAATCTCTGTGATTTACAGAGCTGTAATTTATCGGGTTTTTGCCTTCACGCAGCTGGTAACCTGCGTGGATCTGCGGGATCCAGGTGCAGAGAGAGAGAGCTGCTTACTCCTGTTGCATGTAGTGCTGCTGGGAGCTCAACCAACATCTGCTGCTGCAAACAGCAACATCCAATGTCTACAGCTAAGATTTGCATTGCTTCTTTGCTACTGGGGTCTCAATTGTGTCTAATAACAGAAGGTGGTCAGGTCTTTGTATTTCTAATCCAGAAAGTTTGGTGTTACTGATCATTCAAAGTAGCAATCATTCAAATGGAATAGATCAAATATGAACGTTATATGTGCTGTTTTGTTGTTGTGACGGTGTTTTAGCTCTTGTCTTCTGCTAGTAGTTAGGGAGAACATCAGCTATGAATTTCAACAACTCTATTGAAAATTTTTTCAAATCTAAAAGTTGTAATAAATTTAATAATTTAATAATTATAAATAATTATAAATAATTTAATAATTTCCAAAGACAGGGAAGAAAACAACATTACTTGTTAAATGTTCCAGATAGTCATAGTCATTGTATTATTGGCAGTATTGTCAATGCAGAGAGGTAGGCACGTCTGCGATGTGATTCACCTGACCTATTTTATGAGCCTACCCAGACAGAGAGGAACTGTACTTATAAACATTTAGCTCCACTCACTAACTCTAAGATCAACCTCCAAGGTTAAGCGATGTGAATCCCATCATTTTCTGTTGCTTTTTTGGCTACAACCGAGGAAGAGTACAGCACACTGGAATGTTTCATTAAAAGTACAGTGGTTAGATATTGCTGATACTACGTTGGTATTAGAAGTTTTGTCTCATTATAGTGGAGATCAGCACCTCTATATGTCTACCTAAGAAAGTTTTTATCTTTTATACGTCCAGGCTAAGGTGTTACTGAATTAAAATTTTCATGGCAGAGGTCCACAACTGTCTTTTATTTGTAGGATTATATAGACATTCAGGTGAGAAGGGACCTCAGAAAACCCCTAAACCAGTCTTCCCCTCAGAGCAGGGTCAGCACTGAGTTAAGACCAGTTTGTTCAGTGCTTTTCCTAGGCTGGTCTTGAAAACCTCCAAGAACAGAGATTTCGGACCCTGCCCGTGTCCCTGTTTCAATGTTTAATTATCCCTATAGTGAAGAACTTTTCCTCATGTCCAGTTTCTTTATATTTTGTATTCTGTTTTAACTTACGATCATTGTTTCTTGTCGACCCACTATACTTTCCCATAAAGACTCTGCTTCCATCTTCTCAGTAGCATTCTCTGTGATATTGAAAGAATCTTACCAGGTCCCACCAAGCCATCTCTTCTCCAAGCCGAACAAGCCCAGCTCCCTTCACGTGTCCTCACAGGACAAGTGCTCCAGCCCCCAACCATTCTGATGGTGCCCTGTTAAACTTGCTCCAGCATACCATCGCCTCGCTTGTTTTAGAGGCTCAAAACTGTACACAGTATTTTGGAAACATTTTTCAAGGTGGAAACAAGAATCACCTTTCTTGTGCATGGGGGAAAGACAAGGAAATAGTACCTTTGAGGACATGTGCCCAAGAGCCTGACCTTGCTCAAAATGATGCCTCAAAGAAAATTCTAGGAAACCATCCTGGAAACTGCAGAAACACTCTCTATCATGCAAATGAGCTCATATCTGAAGTTGAAATGGGTATGTAGACACAAATTGCACGCAACTTTCAACTCTCACTCTCTGACAAAAAGCATACACAATTTGAAACTGGGAAAAAATTTAGATTTTCCATAACTCACTGGGGAAGTCATGTTGCCTAGTTTTAGGTGAATGCCTTATAAACTTCTGCATGTGAATGAGTTATCTAAAATCCCCTGACGGTTAATAGGGAAATATAGGCCTTTCTTGGGTACAGTTCACCTCATTCTAAGGTGGATATTTAGACATCATACTGTTCACTCCAGCCTACAAAAGCTTATACTATTATTGTAAGGAGAGCAGAAGGTGACTGATTCAGCTGTGTGCCTTTATACTCCAGCATCTAAAGGACTTTTACAGACTTTGAACAATTACACAATTTATTATTAATTCACCTGCTCCACAAAATCAAGAGCTGAGGGATGTGGAACAGGAAAACTGTGGCACCAAGGTGGACATGAGAACTCAAGAGGAACAGAAAAGGAGATATGAGAAGACAGGAGGAAAATCTCGGTGAGAGAAAGAATTGATGGAAAAGCTCTAAGAGAAGTAGAAAAAAGTTGTAGATGACTATGCCTTTTTCCTCTATTATTTCTAAGTTGTGGGAAGTTTGGGGAGTTTTTATCTTTTTTCAGTTAATCTAGCTTTCTTAAATGTTTTCCCTCAGTTCCACCAGTAGTTGAATGCAACCTTCCTCTTTCCTCCCACCCCCCTCCACACACTCAACTCTTCCCTCCTCCCACACCCAGGATGCTTGACCTTTCACTGATATCAGTCATAAATTAGCTGACCCAGGGCAGAGCTTTACTCATGAGAGCAGGCTGTAAGGAAACGGAGTGCTGTGCAGAATTGTGCAAGTTTAAATGTACCTTTTTTTAGTTCACCCAAAAATGCTGAAAATGCACTTTATTTGAGGTAAAGGTTGTTTGCAACAATGTGAGAGAGACACTGAAAAATTGTTTCCACTTGGAGGAAGGACCATCCCACAGACCTTGTAGGCAGCCTTTCTTGGCCTCCAGCATCAGAGGAAGACGTATTTGTGATAAACTTTTTGACTTCAGCAGATTAGCCACCTAGATGAAAATTTTCAGGATTTGGTCTATCAAACGTATGGAAGTATAGCACGGTTTTCCTAAGAGATGAGTAAAATAATATAGGTCAGATACTCATTTATGGTAAGTTAGAATGGGATCTGTTCGGTGTTGTACTCACAAGTCTCCATCAGTACCCACATGATATTTTTAACAGACTATGTTCCATTTACATGAACTCCGGGCCTTCAGCATTGGCATTGTTACGCAGGAGCCTGAAAGATGGGGAAATACTTTCTGTTATTCACAAGGAAACACCAGAAGTAGATTACAACGACTTCCCTAATGTCATTTAAGGAGGAAGATTTTAGCGGATGGTTCCTCAAGCCTACTCCACTGTAGTACCCATCACAGATCATGCTAAATATACTTGGTTAACAGGTTAACAGCATCTGACTAGTAGCCTGCAAGGAAGAACCTACTGGGTTCTTCTGGTAGTCACTGATAGAGAAGGATATAGAGTCTGGAATACTGTGTAATTAACATGAAGCTCAGTCTGGGCTCGTTGACCACTCATTATCCCTTTTCTAGTTCTAGGCGTCCACATTCTTTCTTCTGGGAGCTGGATTGTGTATGCTGGAGATCTACCAGTGAGGACATTAAATGAATGAAGATTGCGCTGGAAATGAGGCCAGGTTCCTTTCCCAGACTGCTGACTATCTGTTATGAAATCCTACAGAGATTAGTCAGATCTTCTTAGTACAGAAAATGTCGGCATCTTGGGCATCCCTTAAAGGGAAGATGGTCACTTATCTTTTTAGGTATCTCTGCTCATTCATAGCACTTGTAAAGTAATCTGACAAGGGCTGGGATTTATGTTTGGAGAGAAGGAGTGGGTGAAGGAGAAAAAGTAGGTTGTTTTGCTTTGAATAAAACTTGAGCTGGAGAAAGCTGAGGAAATACATTGTCTTTATTCCCATGGAGATCATGTGTGGGACAGAAGAGGTTTCATTAGAGATTTCACTAGAGTTGGTGTGCAGGTCCAATCTAGTATGGTTGATTTAAACACAGCATTTATAGAATGATCTTCTGAATTGAAAAAACCCACCTTACAGACCATTCCCTCTTTTTAACACCTCCTGCCCATGAAGATAGGACATAATAGAAAATAGGTGTTAGAAAGCGAAGGCTGATACTTTTATTTTCCCCTACCCTTTCCAAAGAAACCTCTCAATGGTCAAAGTGAAAGTTCAAAAGTGAATATGCCTCTCATTTCAGTTTACGGTTATAGCAATGCAAGTCTGCAGTGACTCTGTTCAGGTCTCAGTGCACAAATGGGGACCACGAATTAGGTGTTAAAGAAAAACTGTTGGTAGACAACCAGAGTTACCCAAAACTGAACATGCAGCCTTTTGCATCAAGTTCATAAACTATTGCCATTTAAAGCAAAGGGCAAGACTGTATAATTGCAACCTCTATTCCAGCAACATGTGTTCCATTGCTTAGATATAGTACATGCTGAATAATAGAGTATAGACATATTTTCAAGCTGTCAAAGCAACCTCTGGGCCCTGTCCAGCAGACTTGATGTCAGAAGACTTGATGAATCAGTCCCACTGATGGCAGCTGCTGTGGTTATATATAATGTTTATACTTCTCAGAGAAAATAAAAGAAAAAAAAAAAAGATGCAGACTACAGTCTCTCACATGCCTTCAATCACACTGACTTTGACTACAGAAGCGCTCCTTATTCTCCATGCTTCTGAGTGATGTTTTGAATTCAAATGGTGGAGTCTGGTCTTAACTTTGATGTTTCAAAAGCTTGAAGAGAAACCATGCAATCAGAAAAAAAAATCTAATTAAAGGAAAAAATGATGAGATCTGAAAAAAGTTGCAGGAGTCAGAAGAGAGAGGGAGGGAGGTACATATCAAGACCTTGCATTTTACCCCAGAAGTTTCCCTTTAAAGTAAAAATAAATAAATGAACAGACTTTGTTTTTAAAATTCATTTTTTTTAATGATAGTGAAGCAAAATTTGTGCAACTACATAGGAAAATAGAAAAATTCCAATTTAGAATTCCATCATGAAACGACACCATTCTAATTTCTCCAGGCCACGGTTTGTTAATATTCCACAAAGTCCCAGGATGCAACTATAAGACAGCATTCAAATCTATGAACATGAGGCAATCATGCTCAGCAGAGTATAACAATAATTATAATAGAGATTAAATAAAAATAATTAGAAAAAGTTCATCTAGTTTTGATGTATTAATTATTCTGACCCTGTTCTATTCAGAGTCTAATTATCTGGTTCAGTGAAAATGCCAAGATTTCTACGACTCATAAAAATTACATTCCAGTAATTATGTCAGCAAACTAAACAGTATTCATTTACCATGCCTTTTTATGCACACATTTGAATATGCTTTTTTAACTGTTTTTGCTCTTTGTTCCTATTCATGGGAAATAATACCTGTAGAGAAATTTGAAAGTCAGTAGCACTCTAAACGTAATGTGCAATTCTTGCTGATATTTTTCTTTTGTGAGGCTTCTGTAAGTCTCATATAACCTTTGTTTAAAAAACATGAATTAAAGTTCACTCTTCAGTTGCTTCAAAGAAGCAGTTTGAAGTCTGTGCTGTAAAAAAAAAAAAAAAAAAAAAAAAGAAAAAAGTTTAAAGTGCCAACACAAAGCAGAATTTCCTTTTAAAGAAGTTGGCCATAATGGAGATTACAAAATAATTCATCCCCACAATGACCATGGTGCAGGGTGGATTTAGAGGGACAGATTCTCATTGTGGTCTGTCCCCTTTTTTGCCTCGTGCAAAGGCAAATAAACTGTACATCACCAGCTACACAGTGCAGATGATAAAAATCACCGAAGCTCGACAGAATGTAAAAAAAATTACATCAGGTGAGGATCTGACCTTTATTTTGAGGAGACTGAAGATGACACTAAGGCTGTCTTTTCACCCAGAAACAAACTTCATCTCACCATAAGGCTGTTGGGATCTAGTTGGTATTATCTAATTTTGAACTACCTAATTTTATCTAACACTACAGCCTTGTCTTGGTACTTCTTAAAATGCTGACCTCTCTCCAGATGAAACAATGGAGTAAATTAATGCATCACCTACCAAGAGGCCAGTAAAATCACTCCTGGGTTAAGAAAATGGTGCAAATGGGTCACAGTATTTTACTGTGTAGTATACTGGTAGTTTGGATTTGCATGAGGGGAAATAAAACAGAGACTAAAGCTCTGAGCAATAGGGAAAAACCTCAATTACATGAAGTATATTTGAACCTGAGGGAACAATCTAATGGTCAACAGACCAGGCTGAGTACTACACAAGAAAAACAAAATGTCCCAAACTAAAATGTTGCAATTATTCAATTGATTTAAAAATTGCTTTTTCAGATCATGTTCTGTGGTCAAGTTCCTTCAGCTTCCAACTGATATTGCTTCACCTGCACAGAACAAGATTATATTATATACGTTTTAGGGTTGGGGTTTTTTTGTTTGTTTGTTTGTTTTGTTGTTTTTTTTTAGTTTTTTTCTGGAAAAAAGGATGACAGTAAGCTGGTGTCTCTAAACTATGCATTAGACTTTGCCCAAAAAGAATACCCCATTTACTCGATGGATTAATTTCTCCCTCTGCTCTTACTAGCAGTAGTCTACTGCTTGCACAGGTGATCAAGCAGCACAGGAACCCAAGAGAAGGCCAGGTCCCGAGACTTTTCTCTGCTTTGTTCTTTTGCAGTTACGTGACCATAGTCCTTACACATTTTTAAGTGGAAATTCACGTCTGTCTCTGTTACTGGTTGTGCTGAAACAAAATTATTTTAAACTATCAGAAAGTATTTCAATTTCAGCTGACTCCTGAAGTTTTGCTTTCAGAAAGGGAAATGCATAAAATATCCTAAAATTTCCCACTCCTTTTTACCTGCTACTCCCTAAATGAGTGCTTATTAGGAAATTTCAGAGTTTGAGAGCTTTTTTAAGGCTTTCCTCCTGGTGTAAATCCCATTTCAAGTATGCAGTTCTCTGGTTTTTGGTCTAACAATTTCCAGCTGGTACAGGTCAGTCCCAAATCTAATTTCTCAAATAACTACCTCTGTGCTATTTTCTGTTCAGCAAACAATATTGGTTTTTATGATTTTTTTTCTCCTTGCTTTCTGCTTTATTGTAGGTTGAAAGACCTTGTAACATTGGCCAAACCTAATGCGCCATGAAATAACATAAAATATTACAAGGAAAAGATCTTATATACACAGCTTCTACTCCATTTCTGCAATTGCCACTTGTCTAGTATGTTTAACTTTTTGAAATGTTATGATTTGAAGTTTGTTGTTTTCATAAATTATATTGCTTTGTCATAACTACCTGGGCTTTCACATCTGTTTCTCTGTGAGGAATAAGCTCCATTGTATATTACTCTTCCCACAAAAACAAATAAACAAACCAAAAACATCAAAAAAAAACAACCAAAAAACCCCACCAAACCCAAAAACCTTTAAAAAATAATTTTAAATAATTTGTCCACTGAAATTTGAAGTCTTATTATGGTTGTATGATGGGATTTCAGGTAGGAGCAACACATAGGTGTTGGGAATATTTAACACACAAAAGATTAAAGGAGAATTGTTATGTCCTGGAATACTGAAGTGGTGGTGTTGTCATGTCTCATATGAAAAGACTGTCTGCCTTAATCAGTAAGATAAGTCCTTAATAACTATAGAATTAGAATAAATGTATGTACCTTTTCACTATAACAGACTTTCTAATTTAAAGTATCACAGCTGATTTTGGAAATAAAGATGTCAAATGCCTCAACAGATGAAATATCTTTTGTTTGCCATCAGTACAACAGATGGGTTGACATTCAGCTTCAACCCCCAGTACTAAAAGCAAAATTTGCTGCAAGATTCTTGCTGCTTCTAGGTATTCCCCAAAGGTCGTGGTATTATTCTGTATAGAAAATGTGAGAAGACTAAAGAAGTGCTATATATTTGATTTACTTTGATATTTTTCATATAGCTTTGGAACAAGGAGGGGAAAAAAAACCAAGCAGACTTTTATAAACTCCTCTTGCAAAAGGCAAAAGGCAGAAGGCAAAAGGTGAGAACAGAGAAGAGGAGAGGAGAGGAGAGGAGAGGAGAAGAGAAGAGAAGGGAAGGGAAGAGAAGAGAAGAGAAGAGAAGAGAAGAGAAGAGAAGAGAAGAGAAGAGAAGAGAAGAGAAGAGAAGAGAAGAGAAGAGAAGAGAAAATTATTCTCATACCAATGTTATCTCCTCTACAGGCAAATTTTACTTAATGTACAAAAAAAAATCAATTAACAGTTCCCCACACTTCAGCAGAATAATGTGGGTTTTTTAAAAAAAAAAAAAAACAAACAAAAAACACTCACCCAAAAATTTCATACACAGCCTCATTTTGTGGAGATCTAAAATATGTCTATTGTGAAAGGAATAAGGGAGTGATTCCTTGTTATTACAAAAAAAAGTTATTTGCCGCTGAAATGGAAAGTTTCCTCCCCCAAAATGACCAAAATAGCAAAGCAAGGTTTCTCTGTGTTTCCACCCCACAGCAACCCCCCTCTGTCCTTTAGCTGGAAAGGTTCAGATCGTCTAGCAGTACGTATGTCAGACCACAGCATTTTGATTTAGTGTTGAGACGTCAACTTAAATTATTTCTACGGATAGTTCCCTTATGAGAGGAAAATTATCTCCATCAAAAAATGTATCAGATGGGTGGGCTGCAGCTATCAATTACGCTTTGAGTACAAGCTTTGGTTAAATCTTGTTTGCTGCTTATTCCCTCATGGGCCAGAGGTTAACCTGTTAAGTTGAGAACTGATCCCAAAGTAGACATTAATGTCTTAATGCATTTAGTGGCTGTGGATCTTTTTGGCGGCAGGCCCCTGGGATTGTATTGTTTCTCATACTTGACTAGGTCACCAATTGCAGAGGGCACCTGGAATGCTTGAATAAATATGGCTCAGTTTACCCTCTTCCCCCAGTTATTATTTCAAAGCTCTATGTCTTTCTACTGTTCGAGACGTTCATGTGTCATGAAATATTTTCAAGGAACCAATAAGAATAACACATTTGGTCTTTGAAGCAGTGTGGCCCGCCCTTCATTGTGTTGTTTCAGGAATGGTTATTGTAGCTGTACATGACTGTAATTTTTACAAAAGGAAATTATTTGGGTTTCACCTTTCTCTGCATCGCACTTCAGTGCTGGAAATGAGCTAAAATGCTAAGACTGTTCACCACCAGTCAAACCCCGAGGTCTGGCTCCAGTTATACCAGCAAAGACTCAATTAGCATTTCTTTTCCTCTGGCATTTGCATTTAGGTGTTCTACTAGGGAAGGATAAATTTGAGGATTAAATCATTGCACAAAATAGGTGAGAAGGTATAAGTGCTTAGCATATTTTACAGGCCACTTTACAGCCACTGGCATTAGTCTCAGAATCGTGAGTTCTTAGAGCTGATAAAATATTTTCACTATAAAATCTTCTTTATAGAGGCATGGGGAATATTGTTGTTGTGCAGTATCTGATATTATCCCTGCCTTATCATAATTTTGGGTAGAACGACTCACAGACGTTCTGTGGGTACTGGGGTTCATACCTGCTAGTGTGGCTTTGCCTCTTTGGGGTGCTGCATGGAGAACTGGGTGATTGTCTTTCACACTCAGTAACACTTCTGCAAACTTGACTCCGATGTTTCCAGCTGAAATTAAGTGTTTTCTGAAGTTATTATGACAAAGATGAGAGAGACTAACTCACACAAGGATTTAACCACAAATTTCACAACCAGGACTACGTCTACAGGTATTTTATATCAATTACAGTGGCTGCTGATGAAAGAAAATTACAGTAAAAATAATCAGGCTTGAAGGAAAACAGCAGTTGGATGGAATAAATAACTGGGAGACAGGGTTTGCAAAAGCCCTGTAAGGAGGGGCTGCTCTTCCACAGGACCATGTTATCTTCCTGCAAAGTCCCAAGCTTCTGAGTTAAAAGGACTCAGCTGCTCATGGGTGATATCAACCTTCAGCTGGATCAGTCCCAAAATGAGCCACCCAAGGATCAGACCACACTGTTTGCAGCCAGGACTGTGCATGCATAGGCAATTACTCCAGGAGAAAGTGATGAGAGAAAATGTAATGTAAACTCTGCACTCAGCCAATAAATCTTACAGTAGCCTAATTTTTCTAGGACTGATGCCTCAAGCAATACCTGTGTGGGCCGGAAAGGAAGGAAGAAAAAAAAAAAAAAAGTCCTGAAGTTTCTAAAATTCCCTTATCCTGTTTATCAGAACACTGCTGCTTCTCTGAAATTGCGACCTTTCCCTTGGGGATTTTGCTCTCCAGCTGAGGCTTCAAAGCCTTTGGGTTACTGCAGGAGACGTCCTTGCACAAGAGTGGACCAGAAACACGTATCGTGCTCAACTGCAACTAATTTCATGCTGTCAAAACGGAGTGTAACCTCTGAGTCAGTGGCTGCTGCCTGTTTTCAAGCAACTTTTGTAAATCTGACCAACGTCAGCTGGCTGAGGTTGAGAAAAAAAAATCTAATTTTTTTTGGTCTTATTCTCTACTTTCTGGTCAAGTATTGCATATTCAACATTTCAAACAGGTAGCCAGCACAGCCGCAATCTGCTTATGATCATTATGCACGCAGAAGAAGAAGCTAGTTGCAGTCTTCAAGCTTATGATCCCTTCTCCTGTACCGGGGAGGAATATATGGGATGACTTCACCTACCTCAGTCAATGAAGAACCCGTTGTTTTTCCATAGTACTCATCGGGGGAGTAAAAAATGGCAAGGTGTAGAAATCACAACATCTCTGCAGGACTGAGGTGGTTTCTGCTGTGCAGAGAAGAAATTGAACAGCTATTCACTTTGTACAAATTTCCCCACAGACTCTTTTTTTCTCCCCAGACCCACTTCCTATTTTTTTCTTTTTCTTTAAACAAAACATGAAGTCTTCAGTTATTGACTTAGCAGGCATCTGGTTTCAGTCAGCAAAAGAAAAAATTAAATAACCATTTTGAGAAAACAGTTGCTGAAAGTTTTTGCTAAATGGATTTTAAAACATCATTTTGGTTTTGCTAGATTTTTTAATTTTCCTATAAAGACTTTTAGTTTTTACATTTAAATAAAGATTCTGTGGGGGGGGAAAAAAAATCAAACAAGAAACAAATCCCCAAAACTTATGTTCAGCCATCATTTCCCCCAAGAAGGCAAGAAATCCCTTGCACCTCTTAGTAGAACATAAAGCATATGATCTTTTTTTTAAATAGACAACGTATTTAACACTCATTTCATATTTGCACCATATTTATTTTTACTGAAATATGAAGTTGAATTAACAGAACTCCCTTTCCTGTGCTAAACCAGACTTTCCTTTGTTGCTGCGTCTCTCACTACAGCTCAAAACGACATACGGGGACAGTTAAATCATAGGTCAAGTAAAGCATCGTAACTTGTTATGCTATCATAACCACTTGTGAGTCTGAGTCCAAACTTGCATGAACTAAGTACATTAAATTCATATGTTTAATTAATGGAACTGTGCCTGTATGGACAGTTATTGTGATTTAAAAACAGCTCACCGGAGACTACTTAATCCTGTTTTGTTATTAGTTTAAATCAGAAAGACTGTGATTGTAACCCAATATATATTGAAGGGGGGGATGAATAGGAAATAAAACAAATCCAAAGTTTTGATCAGCTCTAATTTTCATCCAAGAAGGTAGAAATTCTTTTCAGCCTTCGTTGGGGTTGCTATGACTTTATTGCAAATTACTCAACTATTACTCAGCCATCATGAATTACCTCAGCTATTTTGTGACTGTGGGATACTTATTTACACCGTTTTTTCATATATTGAGTCTTTCTTCGTAAAAAGGTAAATTAATTGGCAGACTTTAAATGGCAGACCATGCATTCTTGGAGCATACAAGACTTGACATACATTTTCAACCACCTTGTTAGCAGCAGCACTGGAAAAACTCTTAAGCTTTTTCCTAAAAAATTAACCTGTAAAAATAAAAGTAAAGCAAGCTATTTCTGTTAGTGGTTGTGCTGACCACAAGCTGCTCCCACCTTTCTTGTCCACATTTTTAATTCTTGCCCCTACTCAACCTCGCTCTTTTCTATCACGTGATAGTGGCGTCACACGCTGAACAAAAACATTTTATCCACTTGGACTAAAACAACTCCTTTTTTCATTTTTTAGCATTTGTGGTGACATTTTGACTGCTTATTTTTCAGCAAAATTGGTTACCTGATCCAGTTTTACTCATGGTCCCATATCAGTGGGAATTGCATGAAAATGAGAAAAAGCAACTAGGAGGGACGCAGCGGGGGAAACTTCTCTCAACCCCCCCAGTCTCCAGCAGGAAGGTATGTTTAACCATCCCCAGGAGTTTTATGCATCAGCGGGGAGGAGAAAGACAAGGCAGTGCCTGAGCTTCAACTTTGAAAATGTCATGGTGGATTTAGGTACCTAAATCCCTTTAATAACCCATCCCTAAGTGATTTGGCTGAGGTCATAAAGACATTTTACAACAAATCGGGGGAATGAAGCCCAGATGTACTATCCCCCATATGGACATCCTAACTCCTGTTCTAGCTTTCCCCTCTTCCCCTGAACTCAACAGAGATATTCCTGCTGTACCGTTGTAACCTTTCCCTAACATCTTTAAGCTGGGCGAAACACGCAGCCTCCATCTTTGGTGGTTTAGAGCTTCAAGGACCATCATAAAATTACCATGGGGGACAGGATTTGAAACAACAACAACAACAACAGCGAGCATGCAGAGGGTTTTTTCTCTATTTCACTCCCAAGGCGAGGAATTTTTACAATACCCTCTGGAGTTCCCCTGGCCTCAGCATCAAACATAGAGTGCAGCAGCCAAGAACAGGCCCACACCCTGCACGACTTGCCAGCAATAATTAATTAACTAAGGAGCAAACAGCAGCAAATATTCCCTGCATAGGATCACACGGTTTCATTTGGTTACATTCCAGTGATTGGAGTGTCACTCCATCTCTTTGTATTGCTGCTTTTTTTTTTTTTAAATGTGTGGGTGGTTTTTTCTGTTGTTCTTGTTGTTGTTTTTGTTGTTGTTTTCCTTTAAACGAAAACTTAGAATCTGATTTAATAACCTAAATCTCAAAGCTGGGTCCCAGGAATGAACATAGAAATCCAGCAATTTATTCTCTCCTATAGCTTGCTAAATTGAAAAATTCTGGTGGCCCATCAACAACCTTCCAGACCGATTATTGCAGCTACTTCTTGACAGATGGGGTCTGCTCCTACAGTGACCGCTTCTGGAAGCCTTGCTCCTCGGCAGGTATTTTGGCACAGGTCTGTCAAGAAACTTATAAGGGACTTCAGCAGCTAGTTGTCAGTTTGTCTGTCGCTTCTGCTACCTTGTAATAATGTTCTCCAGAAGCCACAAGTGCGAAGAAGTACCTCACTCTTAGCAAAACTTTGGAGTTTGGCTTGCATGTTATTCCTAACCCAGAAAGGGAGATACAAATTCTTTGTTTTCCTACTTATTTTGCTCACAGGGGCCCATCTGGTAGGTGTTTTCAGAACACGGTCGCACAAAGCATAGCAGCCAAATTAGGACTAGGTACTGCAGTCCCATTTTGTATAAGGACTCCCCAGCTAGGGCGTACCCTGCTGCCAAGGACCTAGATTAATTTCTGCCCCCACTCCTCACCTCTCATTTAACAGGTAGACATCCCAACCAGGAGGTTATAGGGAGCACAACTCCTCCTTTCAGGAGGGTTCACATCTCTTGCGAGACGCAGAGAACCACGCTCCACAGCTCGCATCGCTGTCCCAGGAGCTGTGGTGTGGTTAATTCATCACGATTGATTGTAAGCAAAGTGCAGGATAAATTGGTGGAGGTAAATTCTAGGGGCATGGATGATCTCAGACTTCCCGGATGAAGCCATTCCAGTTTGCAGGCAATAATTCAATATTCCTTAAGCCCGCAATAAAAGTGCATCAAAGCGCAGCAGGGAAGCTGCAGTTACTGTGTGTATATGAGCTACTCCTGGAGTTCCCCTGTTCTGTGTCTCTCCAAGGTACATGTTGCTGTGTGGATCTTGGCTATAAAGAGATCTTGATATGGCCCTGCACTGTTTCATAACCTAGTTAAGGCACTCACCTGGCACGAGGGGAGGGGGAGTTTGGGTTCTAGCCTGGAGGCCACTAAATATTTCAATACCTGCTGTTAAGTATTCAATGCAGTGGGAAACTTGAGTCTCTCCTGTCATTAAACTATAGATCTGTGTTTAACTGTGCTTTTGCTTTAACTGAATTGATGAAAAGTCATGTAGAGTGAAAAAATAACCTCGATTGGAAAGACTGTGGGCGCTTCACAACCCAGGATGCTTATCAACAGGGCACTGAATATGGGCTAAAACAGTTCCAGAGAGAGAAGAGATTCAGTTCAGTTTCCCACTTTTTCAATAAATACACTATATTTTGAAGTTTTTTGCAAAGAAAGATTTGATGCACTTATTTCACCTAGCTTTGAAAAGAAAACATCTGGGTGTCTAAGTCAGAAATGTTCTGGGATATGCAGCCTCAGTGCAGGAAGTCTTGCAAGCCCCAGGAGTAGGTAGGAAATAGACAAACTTTTATGTCAGCCATTTCTTTCTGACTGAATTAGGTAGATTTCAGGGGAATATGAGGGCTTTTGTTGCCCCTACTGATAGGCAGTTAGAACTCCAACTTGCGGGCAGTTATACGAAAAATTGGTCACCACACTGCTCAACATTGCCATGCCCAAGTTCCCATAGTGGAT